>NC_137873.1:27531391-27778891 GCF_963924005.1 Protomyctophum bolini | reverse complement strand
ACACACACACACACAATATTAGCTCAAGGTCAATGTGTACACCACTACAATAAGGTATATATTTAAAGATTGAATGCAGCTTTCTTTTGTATACTATATACCTAGACCTAGAAAGGTCTCCAATCCAATTCTATGGACTGGGAAGGTGCCCTTGCTCTCAGTGCACCAGGGGGAGGCCAGAGCGGCTTCATAGGATCAGAAGAATAGTGATATATATCACGCCTTTCTGATAATTGAACAATGAATTATAACGTGGCACGTTCATCCTTTTTCTTTTCTTTTTTTATTATGTTTGTTTAAGATATTTAATTTGACGTTATAGTTTGTATTGTATTGGAAGAGATTGTAGAGAGAGGGAGGATGGATTTACACACATCACGAGGCAAATTGGAACTGCAGACATCCTGATTACAGTGTGTTGATAAAAGACACATCCCAGGTGGGAGTGAGACAAAGGACAAACATGCTGTGTAAATAATTTGATCTTCTCGTCATAATTACGTGTATTTTAATGTGCAGGGATGGCCTGGCCTGTGGGGATATAGGATATACTGTATAGTATGCATTTCAAAAAGGGGTGTGTGTGTGTGTGTGTGTGTGTGTGTGTGTGTGTGTGTGTGTGTGTGTGTGTGTGTGTGTGTGTGTGCCTGCGCACATGCATGCGTGCGTGCGTACGTGCGTGCGTGCGTGCGCGAGGGTCCTTAACTCTTAACCCCCTTACTGTCTCGGAGCACTATAAACCACAGTAGTTAAAGGCTATGTTTTTCTCCTTTGATCTTCCTCAGAGCTCTTGGGATTATGAGCATAGGTGTTGTTTACAGCAGAAAACCTAATCAGCGTTACTATTTAATTAGATCAACAAAGTGCATTCCTTATCATTACCAACTCCCTCGCCGCCCTTGGTCTAGGAACTCAAGTCTTAGACCATAATAACTGCCGCTGTTGTTGCTAAAGACACTATAAAAGTAACAAGACAGGGTCTAGTAATGGCGTGGCAGTGGGAGACGGTGAATCTGAGATTATGAGATTATATGAATGGGAAACATATTCATGCATTATGCACAGTAATTATACGAAAACATTTCTGGAATTTACTTCCTTAGCGTACGGGCATTTGCTGGCGGTGTACACTATACCTGTACACTATAAATAAATATTAATCAACAATATTATTATTAATTCGTGCCATGATTTTACGTATTGTTTTAGATGTACCCTTCTTTAGTCTAGTACGGTCGCACGTAGTTGTTTGGTTGCCTTAGGGTAGGGTAGGGTAGGGTAGGGTAGGTTAGGTTAGGGTAGGTTAGGGTAGGGTAGGTTAGGGTAGAGTAGGGTAGGGTAGGGTAGGGTAGGGTAGGGTAGGGTAGGGTAGGGTAGGGTTGCCCCGATCATCACGTCGTTTTCAAATAATCGCAATCGGATCGGGAGCAAAAAAACGTGATCGGGACATCCCTATAGTATCACGAGTAAGACGCGCAAACGCGGGAAGCGAACGCAGCTCGTACATATTTGGGTTTTGGACGTATAGCTGCTTTGGGGACTCCTTATATGGTGCCCCTTTTGTGCCCATATATGGAGCTGAGTGGACCTGGCCCCTTTTGTGCCCATATATGGAGCTGAGTGATTGCTGATGCAACACACTCCATATTTGGATAGCGGGACAGACACACAGACAGACAGACACACACACAGACAGACATGATCTGCTAGGTCTCATAGTAAGTGCTCACTGCGTTCGCAATCACTGCGTTCGCAAATATTATATTCCCATATCATGATATTAGTCTGGATATTGTCTGTGGCATGTATTATTATTATTATTATTATTAAATATGTTTTTGTCTCCCACCAGTCTCTGGACTACGAGAGGAAGCGCTCCTACACGGTGGAGATCCAGGTGCAGAACGCCCAGACGGACCCTCGCTTCACGCTGGCGGGCTCCAAGGACGTGGCCACGGTGCGCATCGCTGTGGACGACGTGGACGAGCCGCCCACCTTCGACAAGGCCAGCTACGTGATGGAGGTGAAGGAGGACGCGGCGGTGGGCACGGCCGTGGGCTCCGTCAGCGCCTCGGACCCTGACGCAGCACGCCACCCCGTACGGTAAGGCACTGAGTGACCCCCACATTTACACCTATTATAGCCCACGGAGCCCCATTTGAAATGATATGTCCGGTCAGTAACAGCCACTGGTGGAAAAATTACTCACATGTTTTACTTAGGTTAAAGAATCAATACTGCAGTGTAGAAATACTCTATTGCAAGTAAAAGTCTGGAATTCAAAATGTACAAGCTGTACTAGAAGCCCACAATGCGTCACGATGCGACACATGAGCTTAATTGCAGATGGGCTTTTCAAATGGCCGAAATGTATATAGGGCTGAAGTGGTTAATGCGTGTTTTGTAGTAATAATAATCATATCTACAAAGTAACTAGTAACAAAAGTTTTCAAATAAATTTATAGTGGATTAAAAGTACCATATTTGCCTCTGAGATAGTGGAGTAGAAGGAAAAGTACTGCAAATTGGAAATACTCAAGTAAAGTAGGCCTACAAATACCTCCAAAGTACAGTACTTAAGTAAATGTACTTAGTTACTTTCCACCACTGCCGGTAAGTAACAGCCTTCCTGGAAGCAAACCGATATTAACAGTGATAAAACACAGTGTTCATTTAAACTGAGTTTACAAATGGCGATGTTAATTAAGAATTAACATTAATCTACAATATAGCAAGACACTTGGAGAAATGAGGGTCCATTTGCTTACATTTGTACACTCTCTGAGTACAAATGGCTAAGTTAATTAACAATTAACATTAATCTACACAGTATACTGGACAGTAGGATGAATCACTTCTAACAGTAAGTGCTCTGTGTGTTGGCAAGCAAGCACACCAGCTTTCAGCTACTGTACAGCAGCACTGTACCTATAAGTATAGGAAACAGATGTCTTTATTAAGGGGCGGCAGTGGCTCAGAAGGTAGAGTGTGTGGCCATCTGGGAACCGGAAAGTCCCCGGTTCGATCCCCTGCAGCTCCTCACGGCTTTGTGTTGTCCTTGAGCAAGACACTGAACCCCTAACAACTCCCTCAGCTCTCCAATTACATTTGGGAGCAATTACTATTAGGGATCACGTTTTTTGCTCCCGATCCCATTCAGATAATTAGATTTTGAGGTATCTATTTTCACGATCCGATATTTATATTTTTTATAGAAACACTTATGCCATATCACAATAGTACAATATCCAAAATCACAGACAACATCCAGTCTAATATCATGATATGGATATGATATTAATATAGGGATGTCCCCATTACGTTTTTTTTGCTCCCGATCCGATCATTTGAAAATGACGTGATCGGCCCCCGATTTCCGATCACGTGATCGGATCGGTACAACCCTAATTACTATAGTCTGGTATAACCAGTAACCACTACTGCTACTTTCAGCAATCACTACTGCAACCATACTAAAGGTCTTCCCTTTAACCATGTGGTATGCTGGTGGTTCCTGTCGTTGGTCTATGCATGCATCATCCATGTACATCAGCAAGAAGGTCATTATTTTGATTCTGCCCATCGTGCACCACTCTTGCCGAAAACAAGAACGAGAGCTCCAAAGTGGTTGATGAAAAGCGATGTTTTTGGAGAGGGAAATGAGCGTTGCTGTAGGTGGGAAAGCACAGGGAGAACTCTGATCTCTATTTCGCCACACACTGCGACCACGTAATTTGACAAGGAACACATTCCAATTACAGCAAGCATGGAACCATGGAGCACACATACTAAAGAGAGTAAAAAGGGACGCGCACGTGCACAAACACCACTTTGCAATTATTCCTGCGCTAGCTCATTGTCCACATGACTGTACCATCTATCCACGTTGTCACACTGACTTATTATTTTATTGCTCACTGTTTCCTAATTATGATGAAGCCTCCTTGGAGGATCATTTAGACTCCAGCCCATAGAAAAGTAATTAAGACAAGGTGTGCGTGCGTGTGTGCGTGCATGCGTGCGTGCGTGCGAGTGCAGGCCCTGTTGTGTTCCTGCATATATGCACTCGTATATTTTGATTAGTGGAAGACTACAAATTAATAATATCAGTCGGAATGGACGTACAACAGAGCCCCATATAGCCGTTCTTCAATGAAATAATTGACAACAAACATGTAACCACGAACAGTGCTTCCACCGCCCCGTTTTGACACCAGGCTTCGTGTGCCAGAGCGGCGCCGTGTTCGTGTCTCTCCAGTGCAGCGCGCGGGGCTGTTTTGACTCCGCCGTAATTGGCGCGGTAAGAAGGGAGAAGTGAAGGCGGCTCGGTGCTTTTATCTGTGCAGTGCTGTGAGCGAGAATAAGTGAATTCAGCAACTACCGGCTTCTCAAAGACAGAGAGAGAGGGCGAGAGAGAGAGAGCTCAATGAGCAGTCACATGAAGGCTATAAAGCAGACCATGGACACTGAGAACGTCTTGTCAAGCATCTCTGCAGCCCAAATCACAGTGTTCTGAAAAGACTGCAAAAGGGTTTAGCCTGAGAGAAACGAGGCGGGATGGAAGCGATGCGGCGTACAGTCCTGTGCAGTGGCCTGATTCAATCTCTCAAATGGTTCCTCCACTCTTTGATTCATCTGCGCCTTTTGGCTGAGCAGAAAACATTAGTACCTTGCTGGCGGTTTTAATTTGTCCAATTAGATTTCGGAGCCTGAGAATGCACCCCCCCCCCCCACCCCTCCGATGAGAGTTTTTGGTATTGATTTTCAACTGAATCATTCCGTTACCAGTCTGCGTTGATATGTCGACCAAGGCTTTGACTTCCATTACAGATTGTAAGCCACAATAAGTCAATATTATGTTTGCTTCGAAAGGAACTAATTAAGACCCCAGGGGTAGGGCCAGACAAGCCTAGTGCTTCTCTCTGGCCCTTTATCAGGCCATTTGGACAAGACTGGTGAGCAGCGACGCTTGGGTGATTTGCACGCTATGTACGTGTCCTGAAAATAAAGCTGAACTGAACTGGACTGGACTGGACTGGACTGGACTGAACTGAACTGAACTGAACTGAACTGAACTGGACTGGACTGAACTGAACTGAACTGAACTGAACTGAACTGAACTGAACTGAACTGAACTGGACTGGATTGGACTGAACTGAACTGAACTGAGCCACCATGTTACTCACTGTTCCAGGTACTCGATCGACCGGCGCACGGACATGGACCGCCTGTTCGACATCCACGCGGGGAACGGTTCGGTCATCCTGCTGCGGCCCGTGGACCGAGAGGAGAACGCCTGGCACAACATATCCGTCATTGCCTCAGAGTACAGTAAGTCATAATAACTACAAATGGAGTTAAAAGCGCTGTACAAAAGAAGCGCACTCATTGCCTTAGAACCACATAGCCTAAACCCTGTAGACTATGTTGTACAGTATGTCAAATAGTCCATCTACATGTTCTCCTTTTATGAAATGACCATAATAGTGTTCACCTGGTTAACACTGATTTAGTCATCCTGTGTGCACCAGTTTAGAGAGAGCTGATTTGCATAAGCATAAGTAGCATGATGTGATGTAATATTTTGACCTTTAGCTGTAATCCAGTAGACCGTACAGTAAGTGAATGGGCATAGGGTTTTATATGCCTTGCTCATGCGTTCACGCAGCAGGACTTGGCAGAAGCTGGAATACCTTAATGTACATATCATTTCCCTCGCCCGGACAGACTTTAGTATCTCTAATCTGGCATGACACTAAAGTCTGGGAAGGCAGTCAAATTTCATATACACGATTTCTTAAAAAAACAGCTAGCAGCACTAATTCGAGCTCAACAGCTGAAAATGGGTTGGCTTCCTCAGTCGCCAATATGCTGCTAAGCCAGCGGCAAAGGAGAAATGACAGAAACGGCAGTATGGGCTCAGTGATATGACAAGAAACACGAATTAAAACGGAACGAAAGGAACATTTTTAATGAAGGAATGAATGGAGGAGAAGAAGAGGCCGTCGACAACACGGTAGAATGAAGATGAATGTGTTGATGCGAGGCAGTAGCAGAGCCGCGGGGGTCAGGCGCCCTGTGAACTTTATGAGGTCAATGGGGTGCTGCTGACTAAGATGGAGGACGTGTGTCTGTGTGTCTATCTCTGGTCACCTCCAGTTAAAGCACACAGCTACTTTATCTTCTCTGACCAAATGCAAGTAGAACGGTCTGGACCTTTTCATTTCAAGGACCCCCCCCCCTAATAATAAAAGGAACACTCCTGGACCCCACTTTGAGGACCACTGCACTAGAGCATGGCTCCTTTAAAAAAGAAACACCTTTTCATTGTCAGATCATACAAATAGACTGATTTACACTAGCTTTCCTATAAACACTATTACACTAATGATGTTGACTATTATTTAAGTGCTGCACAAAGAAAAAAACATTGTCTGTTGTATCACCGTTTTCCACGGAAGTGCAATTTATAGCTGTGAAAATGTGTATAGCTACATTATGTTACTTTGAAAGTGACCGACCATATGTCCATTTCATGAATGTTAAGCTTATGATTGTAAAGTAATTAATGTCACTTTGCAGACAACCATCAACAGACCAGCCACGTTCCCGTCCACATACGACTGTTGGACATCAACGACAACGCTCCCACGTTCGCCACCGTCTACGAGTCCTTTGTCTGTGAGAGGACGAAGGCCGGACAGGTAAACAGAACACGCAGGCACGCACGCACGCACACACACACACACACACACACACACACACATACACACACACACCCACACACACACACACACACACACACACACACACACACAAACATTCTACGCGATAAAACATACATGCATACTATAGACCTACACAAACCACACATAAATAAACCATTAGACAAATGTGCATAACTAATACACATATTCAGCAACGTCCCATGCATAATGCATTGGGTACAATCAAAAATATATACTGTATATACAAGCACATGTGCATAGCATAACGCACACACGCTCACACACATGAACTGTACATACTGTATATGCAAACAATGGCTGCACAAATCAATTAAGAGATACATATGTATGCATAACCGCCCGCTCGCCCATGGGTGCGTGTGCGCACACACACACACACACACACACACACACACACACACACACACACACACACACACACACACACACACACACACACACACACACACAGTGAGTGTTGTCAGTTCTGCCATTCTTCAGTAAGATGCTCTCTGCCACTAGTCTCTTCTCATCTCCATCATCCTGTCATCCCCTCTTCCTTTCATCCTTTCTGCCCTTTTATCTGTCTGTCATTGTTATTCATCATTATTTGATCTCAAGGCCCCGCCCCCCGCCCCCAGGCTCTGGATGTATTTGTTTATGCGTTTGTCTGGCATTTGTGTGTGTGCCTGACTGCCTGTGTGTGTATGAGTGAGTGCACGCACAACGTCTGCAGGTATGTGTGTGTTAATGTGTATAGGTGCCAGGAGGATGCGTTGGCAATCCTGGAGAAAAGCCTCAAATCCACTGCGTCAACAAGATAATTATTGCTGTGGCTCCTTGTCAAGACCTTGCTTTGCGTTGGCTAGCGGCGTGCACTGCTTTTAATGAGAGACACTAACATCCTTGTCGAGACCTTGCAGTGCGTTGGCTAGGAGGCATCCTCGGGTTTTAATGACAGACACTAATAGCCCTGCGCCAGCCCTGCTCCAAAGGCCTCTGCAGACCAGGCTGTCTCGTCCTGAGACTCCTGACTAACGTTGAGTACGTCTGGAGATCAAACTGATTGACATCAGTGATGACTCAAGAGACGTCACGCTGGGTGCAGCTGATGGGTCATGCTAAAAAAGTCCAAACACACTGCACAGACCACATCTGACCATCAGGCACCGGTGGCACTGCTCTGCGCCTGTCAGGAAGTGATATTGATTGGATACCTCAATGAATAATGTAATATGTTCTAGCCAACCCCCTAAAAAATAATGTATTTGTCTCTGTAATGAATGTAGTTGTTCACTCCTGTAGTGGCCATGGGTTGTGCACGCGGGTTTCATTCCTGTAATTGAAACTGCGAAAGCAGAGATTCAACATGGTGGTCTTTGAGCTTTGATTTTGCTACAGGATCTACGTACTTATTATCAATCACTACTAAATGAAAATGTCTGTCCACTTATCACTCATGATAAGAGGACAGACATCAAGAGTGCTCTCCATGTAATAATTGCACTCTCTCTCTGGTGCTATCTTTCTCACCCGCTCAGTGCTTGCTCTCCAAATACTTTTTTTCCTCTTTGCATGCATGTGATAAATGTGAGTGAAATGCTCTCCCTTCCCTTGAATCTGGTGATCGGGCCAGACTAATCCTTGGCTTTCACCCACCAATGGCACAATACACAGACTCTCACATTAAACACACCGGCGCTTATCAAGTGCCCGGTTGCTCGACAACGACGTGCTTTGTACCAGCCTTAGGCTTGTTGTCTTTGTCCCCTTTGCATTGTTACAGTGTGTGAAAAGCTTGCAACTGCTCAAGAATGAGGAGAACATGGTACCAACAGGACCCACCAACGAAAGATCAATGGATGGACATTATTGAGGAACTGTATTCTATGGAAAAACTAACATTCATACTGAGACTTCAAGAGGATAAATTCTATAAAAAATGGGAAAAGTGGAATCTCTTCTCTCAGCCTAGTGATATTGCAATAGGATTTCATTGAATGTTTGAAAAATGCAGCCTTTTTTCTTTTACTTTTTGTCCCTTTTCTTTCTTTTTTCTTTCCCGTATTGTCTTGTTAGTTGTGTTTTTTTGTGTCTGTTCTTCCTTCAATAAAAATTAAGTGAAAAAAAAAAGAATGAGGGGAACAAGGCATGCACAGTAAACAAAAAGTGTATAACTATCACCTGATATAACCTGTCAATGAAAAAACACATGGATGGTGCAATCTGACATGCAATGCCAGAAGTTGTTTGATGACAAAATTGCTTTAATAAATTAGACAGGATTCAGCTCCAGCATTGATTGCCTGCATTTCTGCTCGAATCAATTATTATTATTTATAATGTATTATTGTATTATAACACCTTTCATAAATACAGAAACGGAATAGAAATGGATGCATAAAATGGCACCATTCTGAACATTCAGTTTATTAACTGAGTGTTAAATGTAAATGAAGGTATGTAAGCTAATGAGTGTTGTTGCTGTTTTCCACAGCGTATCCAGACAGTGAGCGCCGTCGACGCAGACACGCCATCTTCAGGACACAAGTTCTTCTTCAGCCTGGCTCCGGAAGACCTGAGGACCTACCGCAGTAACTTCACCGTCCGTGACAACGGAGGTAGACACACGCACAAGCACACGCACGCACGCACACACACACACACACACACACACACACACACACACACACACACACACACACACACACACACACACACACACACACACAGTACTGTATGGGGGCATTTGGCAGAATATATATATCTATATAACCTAATGAGCTGGGTGCCGGATCAAAAGCAGTGATAGTTCAAGAATAAAAATAGTCCGCACACCATTTTCTGCTCCCAGAAATAATCTTTACTCTTAAGTGGTAAGTGGCCGAAGTACAGGTCTCAGAACTGACATTTGGGCCTCACACACACACACACACACACACACACACACACACACACACACACACACACAAACAAGTAGTAACAATAATTTGCTCACTCACATTACATTAGTTGTATTTGTTGCTTTTGGATTGACAGAGTCCATGCAGCCTCGCTCGTTATTTACCTCGTTATGATGTCTCTCTCCTGTCTGGTCTGGTCTCCCCCTCAGACAACACGGCTGGCATCCTGACGCGGCGTGCCAGCTACAGCCGGCTGCACCAGAGCGTGTACCTCGTGCCCGTGGTGATCACGGACGGCGACTACCCCATGCAGAGCAGCACGGGCACGCTCACCGTGCGCGTGTGCACGTGCGACCGCGAGGGCAAGATGGAGGTGTGCAACGCCGAGGCGCTGGCCAGCTCGGCCGGCCTCAGCACCGGAGCGCTCATCGCCATCCTGCTCTGTGTCATCATACTGCTGAGTGAGTACCCACGCGGCTACACGCGCACGCACACACGCACTGCACGTGTGTTTGCAGTGCACCATATACGTACCAGTGCTTTTCAACCGGTGGTCCTTGAGGGGGTTCCAGGTGGTCCCCATCAGCTAAATGATGGAGATGATTGGAAACCAAATGGACCCTTATAGATTCTTTAACCCTTGACTCAAAGATGTGAAATGAAACCAAATGGACGCTTCACTTAATTTACAAGAAGCCTACACAATTAGAGGAATTGTTATTTTTTATAAATGTTGTCCTGTTATCTCCTCTATGGTACCAACATCAATACAGCATGGAATTGTGGACAACATCGTATCCTATTCTAAGTTTTGGGTCCGAGGGGCTAAATCTCATCAAATGGTGGTCCGTGGCTCAGGTGCAGAATAAATAATGGACCTTGATATGAACAGGGTTGAAAGCCACTGCCATACACCTGTTGGTTCGTGATGTGAGAATAGCCATCCTATTCTGTGTGCGTGCGTGCGTGCGTGCGTGCGTGCGTGACCATGTCACTCCGCATTAAGTGAGCTTGTGTACACTGGGAAACAACAGATAAGTACAACAGTACGCATCATGCATGCTTGTGCACACACACAACACACACAGGGTCACGTAAACACCAACGCCCAGGCATGTGCTCACACACCCACACGACCAGTCCTTCCTGTGCGTCCAAGCTGAAGACTCCTGAATTCATCAGCACGTTTTTTCTCCCTGCCGTACCAGTCTGTGTGTGCAGCATATTAAACACAAGCAAGCCCTTATCCCTATATCATCTAACCGTAATGGAAAACAATGTTGGATCAGTGGTGGGCAAATACGCTGCAGCTAGCAGGAACGCTATGGAAATGAATGCATCTCATCTGCCAGCAAGTCCCCACTTATCCTCTTATGCATGCGGTGGTCACAGTCCAATGCGCTCCCAGGAAAATGAATACATATTTATGCCACACTGGAAGTGCAGTCATTGCAGACTTAGTTAGCGAGGACACTCGTGCACGCACGCACACACGCACACATGCACACGACCACATACACAGGACCACATGCACACGCCCGCATACGCACACCACACACACCTATCCGCATGAGTGAGAAGGCTTGCTGAGAAAACAGATGCGGCAATTTCCAAACGGACGCACACAGCACATATACTCGAGAAGACTCGCACGCACACACGCACACACGCGCACACACACACACACACACACACACACACACACACACACACACACACACACACACACACACACACACACACACACACACTCCAACAACAATTCAAAAGATATAAAAATATAAATATTGAGAGGACATGCACACAGTCGCACAAAAGGCTTGGAGACATGCACACAAGTGATGAGAGCAGACAGTGTTGTAAGCCTAATGCAATGTCCAGTCTAGGATGAGCAATGTTATCATGCAGGCCTGAATAGTTTCAACTCTATCTCTCACACTCGCACAGACACATGCGCACGTGTACACACACACACACACACACACACACACACACACACACACACACACAGACACACACACACACACACACACACACACACACACACACACACACACACACACACACACACACACACACTCGAAATTGCACACATGTATACATACGTGAATGCATGCACACATGCGCATGCATCTCATTCATTCCATTGTTTTACTAGCTCAACTCAACCCACTGATTCATATTGTGTCCATTATCAATTTGGCTTTGCTTCAAGTTCCAGCAATAAAATTGCGTTAAGCCATTTGCTCCACTCGGTTTGTTTTTTGTTCATCTCTGTCTGCCTTGTTCTCCTTATCAGTAACCTACAGTAGTCTGTCTGTCTGTCTGTCTGTCTGTCTGTCTGTCTGTCTGTCTGTCTGTCTGTCTGTCTCTGTCTCTGTCTCTGTCTCTGTCTCTGTCTGTCTGTCTGTCTGTCTGTCTGTCTGTCTGTCTGTCTGTCTGTCTGTCTGTCTGTCTGTCTGTCTGTCTGTCTGTCTGTCTGTCTGTCTGTCTGTCTGTCTGTCTGTCTGTCTCTCTCTCTCTCTCTCTCTCTCTCTCTCTCTCTCTCTCTCTCTCTCTCTCTCTCTCTCTCTCTCTCTCTCTCTCTCTCTCTCTCTCTGGCAAAATAATTTCCACATCAAAGTTTATGCACTCATGCCCTTTGTGAATCGTATTTCACGGTGTGATCTGTGGTGCTTGTATATTCACTTTCCCTTGCATGTGTGGTGGGGTTTATTTTAAATTCAGACTTCCCTGCATGGACAGGGCTCTGTAAATGAAATGTTATGGTCTGCCACGGTATCAAAGGCTGACGTCACATACAGTATGTGCGTGTGTGCGTGCGTATATATTTGTGTATAGTCTTCCTTACATGTTACAACTTTCATCGTTAAAATGAACACTGATTTGTACAGAATCCCGTCTCCTTCTAACCCTGTCTGTTGTCTCTCATGTGTCTCTTCAGTGATCGTGGTGCTGTTCACGGCGCTCAAGCGGCAGCGCAAACAGGAGCCTCTCATCCTGTCCAAGGAGGACGTGCGCGACAACGTCGTGAGCTACAACGACGAGGGCGGCGGCGAGGAAGACACGCAGGCCTTCGACATCGGCGCGCTGCGGCACCCCGACGCTGCCGTGGCCGCCGGCGTGGCGTTCGAGGAGTCGGCCAAGCAGCGGCGCGACATCATGCCCACGGAGGCCCTGCCGTACCCCCTGCTCCGACGGGGCGGCGGCGGGGGCCTGGCCGCGCCCCCGCTCCTCGCCGCGTCCGGCAGGGACAACGCGGAGGTGCGCGACTTCATCAACCAGAGGGTGGTGGAGAACGACTGCAACCCGACGGCGCCGCCGTACGACTCGCTGGCCACGTACGCCTACGAGGGCACGGGCAGCGTGGCCGAGTCGCTGAGCTCGCTGGGCTCGGCGTCGTCCGAGGGCGAGCAGGACTACCACTACCTGAGCGACTGGGGGCCGCGCTTCAGGAAACTGGCCGATATGTACGGCGCGGACGACAGCGACTTCTGCTAACGAAGCCTCCGCATGTGCACTTGTATACCTACGGGGAGCGTTGCTCACACAGCAGAATGACTTTGAAACGCGTCCGACGCCAGTCTGGAACGATTCGGCATGTGCCGATATTGGAGACAGTCTGAACAAATCAAAATGTACAAAAAAAGAATTGCGGGAAAAAAACACATCTGCAGTATGTCACTTGCATTTTATAAAGTGTTCATAATGGGAAACTCACATACACAGGCACGACTTTAGACTTGGTATTGTGGGCAGCCAGGCATCCGGGCGCTTGTTGAACTATTTCAAATGAAACAAGCCCAAACACTGACCACTGGACCCTGAGGAAAGCGCTGACATTTTGAGTTTACTGCCTGGATTTGAACTGCCTTCATTATAGTCACTTTCCCAAGGATACAAATACTACTTTTTCACTAGTTCTTCACGAGTCCATTGCAGACGGGGCTGGAGCAAAACGGTCCTCGCAAGGAAATATCTGAACTTGGAACCCACTGGGTGGGGTTTGCAAAGTATGCAGCCGATGCAGCAATGCCTGAAGCCTAAAGTTCACGTCTGTGTTGCAGACCTCATCGAGGCGATAATTTCAGCTGTGGATGAGCTTTGTCTTTGTGATTGGCTTTGGGATTTGAGTATTTAGCAACTGTTTTTTATCATGCTTTAAGCCTGTAGAACTGGCCTGCCAAATGCTCAGAAGCACACCATCTCCATCGTCAACGTTATTTTCCGTGTCACATGTGCCACGCACTGACGCACATCAGTGTGAATGGGATGTGTCCTTTGTGTTTGAAACACTAGCGCTTTTGGAAGCAGGACAATAAACTGCAGCGGAGGTATGTGTGAGGACCGAGCTGGACATAATCATTGCCTCTTATCAAATATGTGTAAAAGAATTTCTCTTCTTCTTTTTTTTTTGTTGAATAAAGTGCCCTTCTTGCCCTTGCTCCAAGCTGAACTATGGACCCTCACCCCCGGCATCTGTTGATGGTGACAGAACGGAGGGGGGGGCCCAAGATGATTGACTCTTTTATACGCTTTGCTTTTTCTCTCTGTTCTTTTGTAAAACGTACAAACCATTCCAGAGGAGCTTCACTCTCTCTCAAGGATCCCTGCTTTAAACAGCATTCTCTGGGGGAGTGTCGATACAAATGGAAAATTCACACAAAGAAAATGCATTCATTTCTTTAGATATACAGTACTTTGGTTCGTGGGGCTTTATCAACGCTGCACGGGGAAAAAAAGAATCTACTCTCAGCTTCTCTACTGTATAGGTGTCAAACCTTTTGATTGAACAACATACTGTACTTATAGTTACTTACTGTGCCACTCTTTTTCAGGATATTTTCTTTGAGTAATGAACAAAAAAAGCATATACGTTCCTGAGTGATGTAAAAAAACGAAATGCAAAGCATCCATCAGGATTCACTGAACTGGAGGAAAGGAAGAAGTCCCCAAACTTCAAAACCAGTGTTGCTTCTGAATGTCTTTGAAACTAAGAACTGCTATCCTCATTCTAAACTTTGATCCTCTCCTGGCCCAGTTTCTACAGACTCTCTTTTTTTATTTATCTATCTTTGTTCTCTCCCATGTATGTACATACATCAGAAATTGGATCCAAAACGCTTGTACCCAAAGGTATTCTCTTTCATCTGTTGCCGTCGTGTGAAATTTCACGGGCACTGCTGTTTCCAATTATTTCTTTTGTGTGTGAGCAGTGTGATAAAATGCTATACTGTTCCTATACCTAAGCATTTGTTTTGCTGATGGTTGATGCTTAGAAGCAAAGCGGACCTTTCAGACAGTGACCTTCAATAGCAGGAGGTGAGCAAACTATCAGGAACCGAATTACCATACTTACAGTATATACCTTCTTTGTTTCAATCAGGGAGTTGTTGTTTGGCGGTTGTTTTGTTTGCTTTATTGTTATAATTAATCAGCACTGGGGAAAGCATAACATTGCTAATTTGGGTTTGATGTCAGGCCAATTAGTAAAGGAAATAAATAAATAATAAATAACAGGCAACGCCAGTTCTACACGCCACAATTTCAAGTAGGAAATTGAAATAATCACTTTGAAGTCCTGATCAAATGACTCTCACTTTGACATAGCGTTCTGATTTGATATCAGAAGTTTCCATGGTGTTTATTTTTCGGGGATATATTAAAAAAACAAAAAAAAAAACAGCAGCTTGTACAAGCCGTGTTTTTGTGAAAGTGGTTCTGCTCCGAAGGCTTTTGGCCAAAAAGTGTCCATACGATTTTATTTGCATTATTTTACGTTGCTCTTGTTTATATTGTGATTCATTCTTTTATTTTTTGTACCAAATATATTTGTAGGACACAACAATGGAAAAAAAAGAAAAGAAAACAAAAGTCCAGCTTCACTGTTTCTAAATGTGATTGTTGGAGGTGTGAAACTCATTGTGGGCAGTCTGGCGCCCGTGTATGATGTACTGTATGATGAACAATCGTTTAATTTGATCAAAAATAAAACTTTTACAGTGAAACAAGGGTTTGGAAAATTATTAGCGTGCCTGTACAGTTTTACATGAAATAATGTAAGATGTCCACCGCTGTGCCTCCAGCTTTGTCGAACGTCTATTACTTAGGGCAGGGATACTCAAATAGATTTACCTGTGGGCCACATTACAAAAATGGCAAGGGGCCAGGGGCCAGTAGATAAAATTACGACATTAATGATACTTGATAACTTCTCTCTTTCAATTGCTTTATTTTCGCAAAATGTATCAAAGTACAATGTGCATGCACACAATATGTAAATAAATAAATGTGTTACATTTTCTTGCATAAACACAAAGAGCTGTTACCATTTCCGCAATTTCCGCAATTTCCATTTCCGCAATTTCCGCAATTTCCATTTCCGCAATTTCCACAATTTCCATTTCCGCAATTTCCGCAATTTCCATTTCCACCATTTCCGCAATTACAATTTCCGCAATTTCCGCAATTTCCGCAATTTCCATTTCCATTTCCAACTATTAATGGCAGCTGGGTTTCATCATTCAAATAAAATAGAATTCTGTCCGTTTAGCTATAAAATTATGTCAGGGAATAGGGATACACAGTATATGTCTTTCATTTGCATTGCATCTCCCCCCCCCCCCCCCCAAGCTTTTATTTTCGTTCGATTAATAGTACAACTCTCATAGTATTACTTATAATAATGTAATTAAAGATAACTTCATTCAGATTTATTTATTTTTATTTCATTTTCCAGATTTTTTCTTCTTCTTTTTATTTTATTTTCATTGGTGGGCCAGTCATAATGGTCCCGCGTGTCACGTGTGCAGGGCAAGGAGGGTAGGACCCAAGAGCAGACAGCAAGGCAGAGGCAGAAGATCTCAAATATAACAGATTTATTCAACCACGAAGGAACAGAACACACCGAGACTTACAATAATAATCCGACAAGGAACTGACAGAACAGGGGAGTATATAAGGGCAGGGAAAAACAGGACACAGGTGAACACAACTGATAATCAACACTAGGATAGGCTAACAGGCAAACAGAACACAGGTGACTAGGGTTACACTAATACAGGGAGGTGAGACAAGGCAGGTGACATCAAACAAGGCAGACAGGAAACACAGGAACAAGACTACAAAATAAGAGTACACACTAAAACACACAAACTAGGAACAAGGAACACTAGAAAAACATAACACATGTCACGGACCGTGACACCGCGGGCCTGATGTGGCCCGCGGGCCTGAGGTTGAGTATCACTGACTTAGGGTAGACCCTCTAAAAAATGAGATTATGCAATTGCATAATATACCATATAATCAGCGAAATGGCGCAGATTAAAAAATCTAAAAGGGTCCATAATCACGCAAACTTCCCGCATATTTCACAACTTTAAACATATTTCGGCACATAAAATCCCATAAAACCCTGCATATTCTTCAACATCTGCATATTTCGCAATTTGTTGCATATTATGCATTTCAAAATTCTCCGCATAATTTGCACCTTTCCACATATTTCACAATTTCCCAGCATAAAACCACATAAAAACATCATTGCATAATCAAGGATTTTTGCCCACGTTTTTTTCTGGAGGGTCTAATTACTGTAGTGTTTCTTAACCTTTATAGGCCAATGCCCCCTATCTAACATCCATTCAGGTCCCTTACCACCCGGCCCGCCCCCACACACAATTAATATGTGAGCTTTATTGTTATGACTTGTGCCAGCAGAGTGCAAGTAGGGTGATGATAGCTGCCTGCACGTTTGCATCTATGTATGTGGGTTGTTGGGTGGGTGGGTGGCCGTGTGTGGCAGATCTTGTTCACAGTAATAGCTCGAAAACAAATAACCATAATGTTCATTGGTGTATGTTCCACTGACCATGTTACTTTCAACTTCATTCACTTTGGGAGTAGATTGGAATTATAGGAGGACCAGAGAATTATTATTAGAATATGAATTATTGCTGCAGTATGGTCCCCCCCTGTTTGTTTTTAGGCTCGCCAGTCTCCTACGAGTTGGAATAAAATATGGATATAGGCCTACCAAACAAACAATTCCAAGAAGTACTTGAAGAAACTGTCGGATTGGGTCATTCTGATTCCGGTTTGAGGGTTCCAGTCAGATGACTACAAACCAGACTACAACATGACGTAAGATATGATCTGCTCCCGACCAAATCACGAACCCCAAATGGTATGCCTCCCAGGCCGGATAAATGCTCCTACGTTATATAGTAGCAGGAATTATGTGAAATATATTGAACCGAGCCGTCTTGGGTCTTTTTGTAACCCTGATCAGGTACAACAATCCCAAAGTTAAATTAACACTGCAATGGAGGTGTCCCTGTATTGGCTAAATGTATTGGAGAATATATGTGCTTGGAAACTGTCAAAACTCAAAAATGGAGCGGTCAACATTACACCTCAAATAACTACACTTCCCAGAGTTCCCAGTGCAGCAGCAAAATGGCCGCTGCTTGTTAGGAGCACCTGAAAACATTCAGTCAAACAAACAACACCAGAGAGAAGAAGCTTCAAGATACTTGCAGGTTAAAGATGCCAATAATGGTCAGTGAAATTGCTATTTATTTACATGCTTGTTGCTTGAAATGCTGCATGGTTGTAACGGCTACAGTTTTAAGTTGGTTAAACACATTGCTTGCAGCATTCAGCATTGCTTTCATTGTGTGTGTGTGTGTGTGTGTGTGTGTGTGTGTGTGTGTTTTAACTGCAGTGTTTGAAAATTGAAAAGTTTAAAAGTATTTTTGGCACCTTGCCCAGGTGCAGTCTAGTTGTGTGTTGTGTTGCTTACATAATTTAGAAAACATCTCATAGATTTCCAAATATCAGATTTTACACTTTAAGACATACAGATTGTGTGCTGTTTGCGACTATTAGACTTCCCATGGCCAGTGAGAGATTAAAAAGCCTGTTGCAATGATTAAGTAGGGCTAGAAGTGTATATGATGTCAGGCTCTGTTATGTTACCATAGCAACGTGTTACCAGCCCTGTCACAGGTTTGTCTGAGGCCTGATGTGACAGTGCCTGACATCCCTGTGACAGGACTGTAACAGCATATGATACTGTAAGATGACATGATACTGGCATGACCATGATACTGACCATGATACTGACATGATGCATAGATCTCAGATCACATTTGCAACCACGCTAACCAAACACGTTCATCACATGTATGTAAATATTGCATGATCCATCCGTGTGCCCTCTTTTGATCTGCTGGCTTTGCCTGCTTGCTTCTCATGCTCTGATTTTGCTCAGCCCGCTCAATGACGACTCGATGGCCTGACGTTGGCTTGGTGTGTCAGGCCTGTTAAGAGCAAACTGCCAGTATCCATTAGTGCCTGGTATTTCTTCTCACTTTTAATATTTAATGGAACTGTCATGTAAGGGCGTAGAACATGACTGTCAAACACACATGTGTGTGTACACACACACACACACACACACACACACACACACACACGATTCAGTGATTCACTCAGGCATGCATGCAATTTACAGACACACACCCTATATTATTCACCACATACAAACAGAGGTGCACATGGAGAAACTCTTATGCGTACACTTGCTGAGAATCAATGACTGGCTGAGAGGGATAGATAATTGGCAAATAGAGGGAAGGAGATGGAGTTAAAAAAATGAACACGCAGGGAATTGCTTGCGTCACGCGTGCTTCCGAGAGCGAAACGGATGGACAGAAATGGAGAGAGTGAGACAGACATGAATAGAAGAGAGCTTCAGAGAAAGTGTTCAAATAGATTAGGTCAATAATGAGCATCTCTCTCTGCATCAGGTGTTCTTCCAGGGGGTCAGAGGGGAGTAAAGTCATTATTGTCTAAATTAGAAAATCCTGCCCAGCAGAATGCTGTATAGACCATCATAGGCTATAATATGGTAACTTTGCATTGCCTTATTAGTTTTTTTAATTTATTTTTGAGGGGCGCTAGTTTAAACGCCATTGACAATGAAGGGAAAATGTACGCCATATTGTCCCTCATTACGTCATATTGTCTCTTTATTGTTAATGGCATTTAATGTTTGTGTTGGCACCGTTTGTTTTACATCACCATTAGTTACATTACCTAATCGACATGAGTTAATATATTAGCGCCCCTCACTTCACACGGGTGTGATTTTTTCCACAATATATATATATATTCTCTCTCTTTGTGAGAATTCTATTGTAATCAAATGTACTTACTACTATACATGGGGAAGAGTGGCCGGATGGCAACCGCAAGGATCCCAGTTCGATCCCGCGCTCCCCCAGAGTTGGTGTCCTTACCTTAAGTAAGTCTCTGACTCTGAACCCCTAATTGCCCCCGATGAGCAGGTTGGTGCCTTGCATGGTTTCCTCTGCCATCTGTGTGTGTGTGTGTGTGTGTGTGTGTGTGTGTGCGCAATCTATGTAAAGCGCTTTGGATAAAAAGCGCTATATAAATGCACCATTTACCATTTATACATGCCATAACAACAAGATAGAATAGAAAGAGGTTCATGTAGCTGGTGCAGGGAAAGAAAAATGGAAGGGATTAGACAGACAGACAGACAGATTGGATACGAGAGGGACAGCAGAGGGAGGCGAGAGGAAGCGGATCAACACCTTAATCTTAATGTTTAATCAGATGCTGTGTAATTAATTACAAATTGTTTAATGAGATTTCCCAATGATTAACGGATTACCCTCCACCGTCATTACTACGCAAAAAACCTCCCCCACGCGCACACAACTACATTTTGCCATAAAATATCTCCTCTCCCATTCTTTGTCTTTGTGGGGGAGCACGGTTTATAAGTGCTAATGTGTGAAGGCAAGTGAATGGTAAATGAAATGCGTTACATAACACTTTACGTCGCATCCGACCACTCAAATACGCTTCACTACGTACTTCACATTTACACATGCAGTACATAACACGTGTTACAATAACAATGCAGTGCACATTCACACACTGAAGGGACCATGCAAGGCACCAACACACTTTCTCAGTCAGGGTTTCAATGTCTTGCTCAAAGACACTTCATCAAGGAGCCAGGGATAGAACCAGAAACCTTCGGGCCTCCAGGCAGGGACTGGGAGCCACTGCTGTTCAGAACTCGTATCATTGGGCTTCATTTTCATAGCGTGCAGGCTCTGCAAGTCTTTGTCTTTTGCTTTTCTTTTTGAGGGTCTGCGGGTGTCTTTGTGTCCAGAATCTCACAGACCGCGGCTAGACAGTACAGTACCTCCACCAATTCCTTTTCTATATAAACATTATAAACATTTATAACGAGTATTTATAATCCCTTATGAGCACATTATAATGCATAATTTTAAAGCATTATAGACCCGAAAGTGTTACCCATTTTTATATACCTTCTTTGGACAGAATCATTGGATTAAATTGGACTCAAACCCAACCTCATGGCCAAATAAGCCAACCATAAACTGCGATGTAAGCATGCATTTTCCTTACGTCATTATCATAATTCTATTCAGATGTATGTAAATTGGAATTGGCATTCCCCTTCCATTTGGCCTACATGTGCGGGTAACTCTAGACTAGACCAAGGGTCCTCGGAAGTAGGACACCGTAATGGGTGAAGTCCTTCATAGCTTCTCTAGAGTCCAGAGGCTGGGCAAAGACTCCATTTTCATATCCCCCTCCTCCACCCTCTGTTTACACCTCTTATACCCCCACCCCTAATCTGTTTTCTTCTTGTTTCCTTCTATTCATGCTCTCTTTCTCTCTCTCTCTCTCTCCTCTCTCCTCTCTCCTCTCTCCTCTCTCCTCTCTCTCTCTCTCCAACTTCCAAACTAGTTTCTCAGTTAGACCTACATTGTTGTGTTGTTGACCCAATTAAAAAAATAAAGAAAAAATAAGAAGAATGGAATCTATTGAAATACCAAAGCATTCACCCAATGAGCTCTCATAACCTTCATTATATTTCCTTTAGTGCACAACCTTGCCACAAGGTTACTGCAGCCTGCTTCTGGGTAAACACTGCTCCAGTATCTTGAGTTTTCCTCTTGGAACATCTTCATCGATGTCACCACACCGGAGAGAGACTAGTGTCTCCCTCCAGAGCTTCCCCCAGCCTCACACACATGTCCCACACATCTTTTATACTGGCAGGAGTGTACAGCGAGTAACAAGAGGTAGTCATTCCTTACACACATAACTGCCCCGTTGATGTGATATATAGCTCCTATTCGCCTAAAACAGAGAGCAACAATAAGAAGCAGTTCTACCAATAACTTTATTATATACATAATTCACACATAAGCAGGGCAGCGATTACAGCTGAGAACATAAACTTTGCATGTAACAAATTACAGCACCACTTCTTTTCTTTCTTTACATATTACGTATTCATCTAAATTCCTCTACTCACATACCGTAGAGATTGCAGTATCAGACAAACAGAAAAGCGATCAAACCTGAACAAAAGAAAAACAAAACAACAACCACAGGCAAAAGTCAAAGTGAGACAAAGGACTGAATCTGAGATAACTGGTAGACTTACAGAAATGTAAGTCTTTTAAACTTCATGAAGTTTATCTTAAACTCATTCTAATGACAAATCACTGTCTGAACACTTTAAAAGAACATTCAAATTGATATTATGCACTAAAAGGCACTGGGGAAAGAGCAGCTGCTTAAGCTTGGTGGTTAATTATACGTACATTTGTGTGAAGGTGCTCAATTAGAAAAGGAATGAAGACTCATTGATGTAAAAAGGATACTGATGATTCAGAAAATATTTCACCCAATGTGAGACTTATTTCAAGGAGGTCTTCCCTGACCCACCTCTCATTTCCTTTTATAACACTTCTGACTTGTTGCGAAGAATTCATGCAGAGCCACTTAGAAGTGAATTCCTCCAAATATTGACAAAATGACAACACTGAAATGAAAGGTTCTCATTGTTTCTACCCACTTTTGACATATGACAGCTGGGAGACTGATGTCAGTCTCTAGTTGAGCAATACATTTACAGACTGACTTGTGAGTCCACCAGTAAATGGTTATATTAACAGTATTTTCCTGCCCAATTCGGTTAATTGTGTAGCTAATTATTGGCACTGGTCCTTACCCATTCGAATATATGAACACCAAATGATGTACAGTGTGGGTAATATAATTTAAAAGATCACATTATTGATGTATGTATTTGTACTCGGTCTTGGGCTGGGGGAGGGAGTTAAGGGATGAGCTTGCATGGGAAGTTGGGATGGACACAAAATTAATAGTATTAGGCAGGTGGTCCGCGAAGCATGCTGTTGGACTCAGACGTCTCACACACACACACACACACACACACACACACACACACACACACATACACCCGTCGTTGGCATAGTTATGTTACTTGCATCGAAATGAATAGTAGGGGTGGGGCAGTCTGCTCCCTCTATCCATCATAACTCTATGCGCTCGACCCTGCAGCATGCTAAGTAAATGATTAGCATTTTCTTGTGGGAACTGAGTGTTACGCCACTGTGTGAAGGTGTGGCATTCGGTGACTCGCATAATGGAAGTGACGTGAGGTAAACAGCGGAAGAGGAAACGGAAACAGCGGAAGCTCAAGAGCACGTTGTGAACAAACACTGTGTGAAACACCGTGTTAACAGCTTGAAAGACATACACAGACACACAGATAACTCTAGAAATCATTGTTAGGACTATTTAATGATAATTCATGTTTTGGTTTTTTTGTACGGTATTTTTAATATAACAATGGGAACAACCAAATATTATGCTGACACTCACTATATAAGGTATAAGTATGTGTATATGTGTATACGAAAACGAGGTATAGGCCCCTGGCGGGCGCCGGTCAATGAATAATATGAATATAACAAGATTTAAGTGCATGATTAAAATTGCATGGCGAGAATAGAGTAGACCTATATAGACCCAAGAGGATGCATGCACACCTCTGCTGTGCACTCAAAGCAATGGCGGCCTTACAAAGGGAGCTCCTCTAGGACCAGATTTTACTGATCAAACTCGGCCCTGGCTATATAGTCATCATGTGGTTACAGGCAGCGGGTACTTACGCACCACAGCCCGAGCCCACTGGGATGGAAAAGAAAATGGTGGAAATTCCTCAAAACCCAGTGATTGCCCTAGAGACAACTGCTCTAACCACACTTCCCATATGGAAAAAAAATTACTAAATTTGTATATGTTTTACATGAAACTTGTAGTTAATATATATGACAGTCAAAGCAGATATAAGATCCATAGTATTTTTTTGTAAAGTGAAACTTATATAATTTTGTCATTTATATGAACTATATAAAACAGTCAAAGCACATATAAGATCCATAGTATTTTTTTGTAAAGTGAAACTTATATAATTTTGTCATTTATAGGAACTATATAAAACAGTCAAAGCACATATAAGAGCCATAGTATTTTTTTGTAAAGTGAAACTTATATAATTTTGTCATTTATAGGAACTATATAAAACAGTCAAAGCACATATAAGAGCCATAATACGTTTTTGTAAAGTGAAACTTATATAATTTTGTCATTTATAGGAACTATATAAAACAGTCAAAGCACATATAAGAGCCATAGTAAGTTTTTGTAAAGTGAAACTTATATAATTTTGTCATTTATAGGAACTATATATAACAGTCAAAGCACATATAAGAGCCATAGTAAGTTTTTGTAAAGTGAAACCTATATAATTTTGTAACTTATAAGACCTATATGTGACGGTAAATCCACATACAATATTATTAGTAAATTAGTATAAATTGAAATACATATGAACTTATAAATAATTACTGCAGTAAATCCACATACAAAATCCTTAGTAATTGTGTGTTGTCAAACTTGTAGAGTTGGGCAAACATCAGTGAAACCAAAATCTGATAGGATATTGTATAGAAACCATACAATACAGGCCATGTATGTCACAGAGACATCCAAATTAAACAAAACCTAATCTTACAATGAAATAACATGAGATGACAAAATAATGAGTTGTATTCCCTTTTACATTTTATGACTCCTACATTATTTAAGATCCCCCCACCCAGTGCCCCCCCCAGCCAGTGTCCTCCCCAGCCAGTGACCCCCCAGTGTGACACCCCCCACCCAGTGCCCCCCAGCCAGTGTCCCCCCAGTGTGATGCCCCCCCCCCCCAGCCAGTGTCCTCCCCCCCAGTGTGACACAAGCCCCCAGTGTCCTCCCCAGCCAGTGTCCCCCCTGCAGTGTGACACAAGCCCCCAGTGCCCCCCCAACCAGTGCCCCCCCTGCCAGTGCCCCCCCAGCCAGTGTCACCACCATTGTCCCCCCATGTACCTCCCAATGCATTTTATTTTATACTGCTATGGTAACTTATAAGAATCTTCTAAAAAAAACAAAAAACATAAAGAGAGCATATCAAACACTTCACATATGTCAGGATGTGTCTGGGTAGCTCAGTCGGTAGAGCTCTCGCCTTAAGACCACAAGTTTGTGGGTTCGATCCTGGGCACTGGCAACTCAGCGTATGAGTAGCACAGCTTGGGTGCGGCAAGTGATGCGGAAAGAATTGGGAGTTGATGGTATAGTAGGTGTGGTGCTCTATCTCAGCAACCATCTCCCAGGGGTCTATAGCGCATATGTTTTTTATACCTATCATACACTTCACATATAAAAACTTATATATAGTCATAGATAAAACATATGTTTTTTTTATAACTATAAGGTATAATGTATTGGCTGACATATAACAATGTTATAAAAATCATATAAAAGAAGCATACTTTTCTTGTAAATTAAATGGTTACAAACTATAAAATACATACTATAATGGTATTTTTTTTATATATGGAAAGGATATATCTCATATAATTTAAAACTACAAACATTGTATGGAACATGTAAGGAAAATACAGTTTGCCATGTACTTACCTCATAGATCACATACATGTTGTTTACTTGATTCATACATGATTCACTTTATTGTCTTATATGAGGATTGTATGAAAGGTGCCACTTTCAAGAGTTCACATATAAAATCTAGTATGTACTTTACATGACATACATGTAAATGACATACATAAAAAATGTAAATACTTACTATTGGAGGCAACAGGACAACATATATGTTTCTTCTACTTTTTTTTCCATATGGGTTACCACAACAACACTACGGAAGACAAACCCAAAGGATGATGAGCGATAGTTGGGTAGGCCTGTATGTTAAGATGTAGACAATGTGGCCACTCTCTTTCCCCAATATACAAGTCTCAAGTATAATGCTACAAGGTTATTGTAGTTAACAAAATAACGAACGAACATTTTCGTTGACTGAACTAAATAAAAACTATAATAAAAAACTAAAACTAACTGAAACAGTATTACTAAAACTAAAACTAACTGAATTAGAAAAAGAAAATGTCTAACTTAACTATAACAAACTAAAACTAAACTATAATAAAAAATGCTATAATATGATGCTCTCCCGAATGTGTTGGATTGTGAGATCGTAGATCCACTATTTTCACAATGTCACTAGTAAGAATTTCCAATGATCTTAGATTTAATGATATTGAACCACCTGTCGAACCACACAGGTTGGATCTCTCGATCAAGTTCTTATCTTATTTCCATTTGAGTCAATAGAAAGGGTACCGGTTTGGTGGTCTAAGACCAGGCAATTTTTTGAGAATTATGTGGTTAAATGAACACCAAGGATTGTGTGTATTACTGTATTCCCAAACAGAACAGAACAATGAGAGCACACACACACACACACACACACACACACTCAATCTAACCCAGTGGTTTCCAAACTTAAAGAGGGACCCGAACTAGTGAAAATAGCAGATCATGAGCACACACGACATCACTTTGCGAGCTTGTACATCGGACATTTTCACTACTTATTTTTGAGTGGTGCATGCAACCATTCCCTTACGGAGCTATGTGTGTGTGTGGGTGGGTGGCTGGGTGGGTGGTCCATGACCCACTTCTTTATCGTGATCCAAAGTGATGCACTGACTGTACGTATGGCGAGCAAGTTGCCAGCAACTATCCACAACTTGCTGAAGTTGGGATATTTCACATAATAGGCTACATGTCACTCTAGTCCCTGACAGACAACCGACTGAGCGGTAAACACAGTTACCGTGGCTCTCTCATGCAGGCATGCATGCTGTCAGTCAAGCCATGCAGGGGAGTTGTCAGGAGTCCCATTCTATCAGGCAGGTCACAGAGTGCCCTTTACCCAATCAGAATCTGAACTCCCTGATGAGGACCCTCGGAAGTAGAAAGGTCCACCGTCAAAGAAAAGTGCCCCCTCCCACCCCATCCCCCGGCCGCCTCTAACTATGTTGATGGGCCTGAAAGAAGACGGAGAGAAAAACAGAGAGTTCGGGAAGAGAGGATGAGGGGGAGGGGAAGGAGAGCATAGTAGGGTCAGGTGCACTTGATTACTTTTCAGGACGACGAGTGTGTGATGGACGTGGAGGGTGGCGTGGAGGCCCTTAAAAAGCTCCCACAAAACATACTTGAAGGGACTTAACGTTTGAAAGGCGGCCGTGTGTGTGTGTGTGTGCGCTCGCGTGCGTGCGTTTGAGAGGGAGACTGAGAAATACTGTGTCCCATCTTAATAAACAAATAAAAGTAAGTAAAGTAAGAGCAAAAAGTGAGAAAGCAGGTGCAGTGACGGAATGAATGTGAGTTTTTTGCAATAAATAAAGAAGCCTACAAAAAAATAGCCTCTCTAGCCCCTCTTGTGAAGGACTATTTGCCAGCTCAAGATCATCTATTTATGCTCTTTGTATTGCTGCCTCTTCCAAGTAAACACTTTCAAAAATAGAGCATACTGTGAGATTTAAAGAGAAATTAGGACAGCATTTTGGTGACTGTGTTCTGATGAGGCTGAATGTGCTTAGTTTCTTTGAACCACCCCATCTCAGGACGCGGCGGTCCTAATCATCGCATGAGCTTCGCACGCCGATATGGGTTCTTAGAAGAGAAATAAAGCACGACAATTAAGAACGATTACATGCAGCATGAGGAATATTAGACATGAACTACCACTGAGTGGTATCTACTCTGAGTGGTATCTCAGATTGTAATGAGTTGTCCTTGATTTCTGTGTGAAGGACTGATTATCTCAGTGTGTCACACGCACACGCACACATACACACATACACACACACACTTGCTCTTTTTCTTTGTATTTGCGTGCGTGTGTTTGCATGTGTGTGTATGCCTTTTCTTCCACTGTGTGGAGTACCTCGTTGTCGAACATGTAACCTATTATACTTACTAAATATACAGTGTTTGTTTTTAGCTAAAAAGCACCACTCTACTTGATCAATATACAGCACTGTTTGCAAAATATTCACTAAGTACACCTAATTGCCTTTTAAGCTGTGTGTGACATCAAAGACAAAACCTTTCCACTTGCAAAACAGATTAGCAAATCCTTTTTCTTCCCCCTCTTTGCCATTTTTGTTTGTGTGTAGATATTCCCAACATGGAGACTAAAAAAGAAAGGGGGGTAAATAGATATATGCATGCAGCCCTGCCAGCAATGGAAATTAGATCAATTGAATGTTTTCTGGGCTAAATCCCACAATCCGATCCTGTTACGATGAAATGGGATCTTAGTTTCCCAAAACAGGATAAGATCTTGTTACGCATGGAAGACAGAATAGAACGGTGCATGTGATACTTTATATAGCACACTCTTACTATTTATAGCTCTCTGAGTGTTTTCCATGTCCCCCAAATTGGATTTGTAATGTAAAGTAAATTTGCAACCATGTGTCTGTTTGAAGAAAGTCTTTACAGAAGCTACATTACTGCATAATGGTTGTACACTAATGTTTAAAATGTTTTAAAGCACAATTAAACTACAGGTTTGTCTTACGCAATTATCTTGCAACTGCAACTTGCAACTGTTCTTAAACATAACAAAAAAGAAAGATATGTATATATCTTGTCCCCACATAACACGGCAAAACACGTCTCAAAATCACACTTAGCACGCAAAGTAAGATGAAAGTAGATTCTGTGAATGTATAACATTACTAAATCTGGTTTGTGGCAAGTGTGTTTTTTGATTAAACTGTTAATGCTATTCAGCCTGGAACGAATATGTAAATGAATTACATAGTAACACATTGATAGGAATAATGCACAAATGACTGATGCCCTTTGCATTTCTTCACACGTATCGCTCTATTCGCGTCACTTCAGTCGTAGCCAATTATGGCTGGATGTCGCATTCATTAGTTGTGAAAGATGCCATGTAGTATCATTAAAATCCACATGGAATCAGACATAAGAGAAACACAAGTCTGCATTTAAATTCCCCAGTGGGGTTCACACTGCCCTCTGCTCTTCTACTTTGGTGGATGCAATCCAGCTGGGCGTTGAGCAGCAGGGGTGTGTGTGTGTGTGTGTGTGTGTGTGTGTGTGTGTGTGTGTGTGTGTGTGTGTGTGTGTGTGTGCTCCTTACTCAGAAGGCTCCACCCACACTCACACCCCAACCCCCCCATTATAATCCCTGTCCCAGTTCTGAATTATAGATATGTGCCAGTTAGACATGCAGCCACAGTTGGACTGACATAGACTGCGATTCTGGGTCGGATTCTGGCATCTTGGAGCAGAGCATTGAAATTCTGGGCCTGAAAAACAACCGAACTCCAGGACAAAATGTTCCCACTGCAAAAACAGAGATGTAAAGGGACAGCGAAAAGTGAAAAGTAGGCCTACAGTTCTGCATCAGCATAACTGAGTGTTTTAATTTTTACAGAAGGCCTGAATCAACGCAGGCAGATTTAAATTTACTGTACATGTGCCGTTCAACCGGTTATTGCACCGACAACAAATGGATTTAATCTCGGTTTGGGTTCCATGCATTCCTTCCCTCTGTTTTTCTTCTCTTTTGATCAACAACTGCTATTTCTTCTCAGCCTATATGTTCTGCTGTTATATCCCGAGGGGGATCATTTCTTCCCTACATTAAACAACCGACTGATTGTTAAGGCACAAAAGTGGAAAACATGCTTTATAAATCTTGCATAAAGAAGTCACTGCGGTGCCAAATTGCAATCACAATGTTTGCACGTGAGCATCCAAGTTTATTAACCTATAGGAAAATCATGTTTGTCTCTTTTGCATTCAATTTAATGCTGTAGCCAATCGTTCAACCCATTGCAACAATAAACATTTTGATTGACGATGAAATGCAAGGAGGGGAAAAGTAAAACAGTCTACAGCAGTGGTTCTGAAAAGTGGGGTTCGGGCCCCGAGGGGTCCTTGAGGGGCGTTCAGTGGGTCCCCAGAAAAATTAGTTAATATAGCATCAAAATCAGTTTACCCACTTTAAGCTTTTTTTGGCCAATTTTGAAAACTATGAATACTTTTACTTGGTTACTTAAAATATTGATGCCAATGCAGTACTTTTACGCAAATAAAAATGTCAATATAGGAATTTTGCTAGTATTTTTACAGCATAGTATTTCTACATCATCTTATCATCTTATCATCCTCAAATATTGTGTAGCCACGCCCTTGTCTCTGGTTTCACTTGGAAGATGCTGGCCTCTGGGGGTGCATATAGTATACGTACAGGGGGCAGGTGTTAATTATGTATTTGGCAGACTGCTCAGGCTCGTGCCACACCACACTTGCATGCTGCTGCTGCTGCACTGCATATTACTACATGATGTTACGTGGCATTGATACTTAATTCTCCTAATAATACAAAATAAAAATATATGAGCACTTCTTCCACCACTGATTTGAAGGCATAAGGGAACAATATCAAACTGTAAGCAGACAACAGTGGGATAATGCTGGAAACTGCCACATGCATGCACACATCACGGAAAGGGGAAGATGTCTCCATCCACTTACTCATGAAAAGCCTGCTGCGGTCTTCGGATATTAACAAAGCAGGCAGACGACGCGCTCCATTACACACAGACATAACATACCCTAATCACAGCATGATTTCACTGTTTCCAAGAAGTTTGCATCAGATTTAAGGTATGTTCTTTCTCTCTCAAATGAACGGACTCCACTCCTCTTGCTGGGAACACAACAGGTTGTGTAGAGCATTTTTGGACTTCAAATTTATTTATTTTCGGAGGGTTAACTTGGGGCGGGCATCAGTCCAACATGGGCACCCTTGGGCACCCTGCCACCCAAGCTGATAGAGGTACTAGCCTACTAGGTACAGTCAGAGGAGAGCTAGCTGAGGCCCTTTTGATGAGCTTTGATAGGCTCCATCAAACTTTTTTTTTTCTTCAAGAACCCTATATCAGGGCTGTATTTTGCGTGTCTTATTCCCTAACTTGAGTAAACTAAAGACCTGGAAGCGTGGTCAATGCTCTTTGGCCACTCAGAATAGCCAAATGGCATTGATCACGCCTCCAGGTCTTTAGTTTACTCAAGTTAGGGAATAAGACCTGGTACTTAAGACACGCAAAATTGAGTGGAACCAAATGGGTCTGTAAGGGTCAAAATGGATTTGTTCAAACTTCAAAGTTTATTTTCCATTTGCCAGTTTTTTGGCCTCTGAAGAAGCAATATTTTATTCAAAAGTCCTAAAAATAATTGTTTGTGTCCACGATTTGTTCTTATTTGGTCTAAATCAGTGGTAATTGCACACCAGCAGCATGCACACCCAACAGCATGCACAACAGCATATCCCCCTTACTTTTCTCCTTATACAAATTAACATGTGTCATCTCTTCAGAACTGGTGCGATAAAAGCTCCTTAGGGATCAATGTGACAAAAACAAAAGAACTTGTCATTCATGAAAAGGAACCTGTGCAGTCCATTACAGTAGTAGACAATTTTAAATACTTAGGCACATACGTATATTGACAGCAAACTCAATTTCAGTGAAAATACTGACCAGATTTTTTTAACTTGTAACCAACGCCTCCACCTACTACGCAAGCTAAACTCCTTTAGAGTGAGCAAGCATATCATAAAAACCTGATCTCGGGAATCTTGACTTTTAACATGGCAATGTGGTATGGCAATCTGAATGTAAAAGGATAGCAAGCTGCAGCGAATAGTGAACTTACCCTCAAAAATCATTGGGAAGAGACAGCAACAATTATGTATCTACAAGGAGATACTTCGTAAAAAAGCTGTCAAGATAGCAAACGACCCCTCTCATCCACTCTGCAGGGAGTTCGAACTACTCCCCTCTGGTAGACGGTACAAAGTACCAAAAGCTAACCGTAACATTTAAAAAAAATCCTTCATCCCAAATGCCATTAAGGCACTAAATGATACCATGTCTCGCTAGATTTGTTGTTTTTCCAATGTATTTGCCACTGTTGTCCTGCACTTTTTTGCCATGAGAAAATAATTGTGTGTTTTTTACTGTTGTTGAGACCGAAGGCAAATTTCCACACGTGGACAATAAATTAAACTAACTAACTAACTAACGTAATTTCATAGAGTAATGGTAGAAGAAAAATGTTGATTACTCATTTATCTTATTTTACTTTGACTGTATTCTAACAATTCAAAGTCTTTCTGTTATAGTTTTTATCCAGTCATTTATTCTAAAGTGTGCTTGCTCAACATCTGGGTGCAACATCCAAAAGGACAATATAGTAGTAGACAAAAAAGAAAAAATCAGACCTGTCTGAACTGAGTGGTGCTGTTGGGGTGTCGGACTATTGATTGTCTGACTATTGGAATAGTGGGACTGTTGGTTGTGTGACTATTGGCTGTCGGACTATTGGCTGTCGGACTATTGTTAGTCGGACTATTGGCTGTCGGACTATTGTTTGTCAGACTATTGGCTGTATAGGACTATAGAGGGTATGCACGTGACACCTGTAAATGTCGCTAATGGAAATGTCAACATGCAGACAATAATTAAACTCACATGGCAAGTGAATTTCAGAATAGTTTTCATATGATATAAAATTAAGTATGTTTGGCACAACATATCTCTGCAAGCAAGCTTTCTCTGTAATGAATATCAATAAATCTAAACTGCTCACAGTTGACACATCTAAATGACATTATGAAACGGCTCAGAAACTGGTCCCTGATGTTGACACGCTGGTTAAAGCAAAGTCTGAGATGTGTCTGGCTGTCTGCAGGAAACAGCATGAAGTAAAGTATTTTTGAGATGTTTTGAGCTGAGCCTTTTCTATTGGGTTATTATCCCCCCCCCCCTTTTTTATTGATTATGCATGCATGAAGCATTGAGTGTTTTTATTGACATTTTCTGAATATTTTATTATTCTGTGAAATTCAATAAAAAGCATAAAGCATAAAACTGTTGTGTAGTAATTACAGCTGCAGATATAGCAAATTTGCAGATGGAAATGTTTGCTTCGACAGGTAATGTCCTCACAGGTAATGTCCACACATAGCAGCGACCGAGAAAACAGACTGAAAAACAATGCTGTGTGAGCGCAGGTCCGCAACTGGTTCTGGTCCACATCAAGTGACCTTTTGACCAATGCGGCCCTCACCCCAAAATGGGTTCGACAGGCCTGTGCTACACCATAGTCTGTACTGCACTGTGCTCTGTGCTGGTGTAACGGTCAATAAATGACACTTATCTTGTATGGGTCCCCGGAACTTCCAGACCCACAGGAACGTGCCCAGGGCGGTGGCCCAGTTCCATCAGGCCGCCCGCGTCCGAAACAGTCGAGAAATGACAGTTACCGTGTGGGGTCCCCAGGGGTTCCCTCTACTGTACTGTAGTGACAGACTGTACTGTGCACCCAAAATCACGTAATGACTGCAAAAAACTGAGCTTCCCAACTTGCACCTGTGCACAGTGTGAAGCTCAACGGCACCACTTATCAACAGGTATACCACCTGTTGGTACCATGCACTGTTGGTACTCTAAAAAACAGACAGACAATATAGGAACGAACATCACCACTCAAAAACAGAGAAATAGACACAAAATAATGCATACATTGTCAGATAGCCTACTATACTCCCTAGAAAGTAGACATGTAGGCTATTGTTAGACACTCCCTAAGCAGTAGAATTCACCGCGGGCTCTTTAAAGTGCGGTTGCCCCGCCCCTTCCTCCACAGAGTGCACAGTACTGCGCATGAGTACTGCTGCACACTGCTGTAAACCGTCTCCAATTAACACAAGCTCCTTGTTTGGAACTTTGGAAATAAAAGAGTGTATAATGCAACTAATTACAGTATGTTTGTAACGTTCCACCGCATGGAAGTTGAGAAGAGTGGTCACTAGTCAGTGTTGTTTTCAGGGAGTGAAACCAGGTGAGTCACATCAAATAAATTGAGTTGAAACAGTCGTCGTGAGCGACATGGTTATTTATTATTTTCAACTACCGGTATGTTTATTCTGCAGGTGAGTTAACATGTGTGCGCTAACGCGGTATGTGTGTGTGCTGTGTGTGTGTGTGTGTGTGTGTGTGTGTGCGCGCGCGCGCGCGCGCCCGTGTGTTTGAGTTTGAGATTTGAAACCGAAATGTCTTACTTTTATTACCTATATATGAATGAATAAACAATGTTTTGTTGTGGTGTCACAGCACCAAATATCTTGTATGAAACCTCAGACTCTAGCTGTCTATAAAGTCTACATTCTTTTCCAAGGAGACAAACATGTTTACTGTTTTTTTCAAGGTCTCCAAATGATGACAAAAAAATGTTTCGGAACTGGAAGAAGCATGATTTTACAACTTTACAATTGAAGGTAATATTGCCTACGACTACGTGATTGATTGACATTTTTATTCACAGTTTGTAGAAGGGTAGAAAGCACAAGTCGATACAAAAGCTACGAGGATAAAACCAGAAAAAGCACTAAAAGACTTGTTTACATCAGAGTCCTTGAAAATAAGAAAATGCCAGCACTCATTGTATGTCCTTTTTTATATGAATTTATTTACCTCTGACGTTGATAACGAACGCGTTTCGGCCTGTGTGGCCTTTGTCAGCGTTATGCATCAAAGTCCTCCATTCTTCTATGACAAAAAGGAAATCATCACACATATATACAGTTAAACAAAGTATAAAAGAAAAGCGGGAAAACGTGTACAGGCCTACATACAAGCAGGCTATACTCTGCTCAATCTATGCATTGTCATTTTCTTTTGTAACTGCAGTTCTACTGTTATGGCAGTAATTATTATGCAATGTACAGTGATACATTTATATATATATATATATATATATATATATATATATATATATATAAGCACAATCTGAAGGGTATATGCTCAATGCAAACCTGAACAATGTAGTTTGTTAACACATTCCCTCCTGTTATCATACCGGTAGGCGGTAACGTGAGGCCAGTGAAATGTGCGGCATAAACGGAGAAGAACAGCCCTCATCTGGCCGACCCAGAAGTCATTGCCCTCCATTGTTGCGCCAGTCTCGCTTGCAGGTGTGTTCTAGCGATCAGACTATTACAAAATGGTGCACTTTGTTGACTGATATATCATCTGAGTATAGCTCTGTAGTTGAATATCTGTGTCAACTATCTTACTAACTTTACCCATTAACTGTGGCAATGAATCATGTTCAGTCAGTGACTGTACCTGGCTCTGGTCTGGAGTATATGCTGTATGTTGTCACAGGATACAGTATAGCCTTATGTATATTGTGCATGTTCCAGGACATCATACTTATACTAGGCTTTCAGTATGTTGTATAGTGAATTGTTGTGATAGGGATATGTATGTGGCTCTTAGTCATTCCATTTATTTATGTTTCTTTGTTTTGTGTCTTTTCTTTCTTTCTTTCTGGTCGGTCACTACCATTGACATCAGGAGCTCCCAGCAAGGGAGGAAAGTACCGGCGAGCTAGCCAGATGTATGGAGGTGGAGGATCGACTTGACTGGAGACGTCACCGGGGATGAACTAGAGATGGGGCGGTTCTGTCTCTCTATCCATGGGTTCCGAAGGTTGACCCTGGCCATCCGAAGTTTGACCCCTGGCCATCACTTACACAACTGATGAGGTCAAGTACAAGACGGCTCAAGGTAGGAACCTTTTACCAGGTTGTGGAGCAAACTTGGTCTATATTCAGTCACCACGCCAGTAGTGATTTAAAAAAAACAACAACTGCAATGGCTTCCCATACTCTGAACGAGTGTAAGAGCTCTGGTCACAGAACTCAATGCGTCATAATTAACATCAGTCACCCGGACGTCCTTGCAGGCTGGGGAAAAGGGAATGAGGGAAATGTGCTGTTGTACTATTGCTGTCATATTGGAACCCAATGGCCCAACATGTTCAGTGACTGTTTCAGGTGCTGGAATTGAATGTGACTCTACAGTTCATGTTGTCGTGTCATCGTTAAGGTAGTGACTTGTAACTAGGGGGAATTCTTGCTCACTTCAATCATGTGTGAGCTTGCTATTGCCTTTTAAGCTAGAGGTTTTGAGCTTTTAGAGCCATCAATTCCAAATGAATAGAAGACTGTGGTCTGCCGGCACTGCTGCTGTGTTGTGGCTTCTGTTGAAGGTTGTGATCTTTGACTGGGTGGCTGGTATTGTATCATTACTGGCTCTATTTCATGTTAACAGTCTCGTATCATATCTTAAATCCAATACCTGTATTGGCCTAATATATGTTTCTCTCTTAAAAAAAGAAATGGAACTATGACTAAATCTGAACTAAAACCTTTTGAGTTTACGTTGATTCAAACTTTTTTGTCCAAAAAGCAGCTTTGAATGCGTTTGGTCTTGAGTTGAATTATGTTTTATTTCTCAAGATAACATTTTGGGGACATTTTAGAGAGTTGTACTTGTACATTCAAACCTGGCCTTTGTCAAGGTGTTGTTATTTTTCTTTATCATATCCAGCATTTCATTTACATGGTGTGTGTTTATCTTAACTCGGCACAGTGGTAGCAATGGTTCAGCAGTCCAGTTCGATCCCCGCTCTTATAGCTGCATCATGTCCTTGAGCAAGACACCGGGGAAAGTATGCAAATAGTGTTCTATTATTATAATATCTGGCCCTGAATCCTTGTTCGGACATACTGTATGTGTTCCAGTGTGAGTAGACATGAGTTTATGTCCTCTTTCGCTTTACCTTTTTTACGTAGTATTCAGAATTTGAATCGCAAAATTGCTTTGGCATTTGCAAGTACAATTTGCTTTGGCTCTGAGCCTCCTGTAGCCCACTAGTTCATGGAACAATTTAACAAATACTGTATCATGGGATTACCAACAAAGTAGACATGGGTATTAAAGACTCATGTTACTACAGTGCTTTGCAGAACCAAACAAAACACTCAATAGACTAAACAGAACACAGCAGACAGACTCTGTCTCTGCCAAGCTCTGTGGCATCGAACCATCAGCCCTCAGATGTTGTAAAGTTACTGGTGCGTGCACATGTGTGTGTGCGTGTGTGTGTGTGTGTGGGGGGGGGGGGCAGCTTTCTGAACCACTGGTCTGAACACATTCACATGTCCAATGTGCTGTGTTCGCACCTGCTCTGGGGCAGCCACACAGAAAATTGGCTATGCTCAGCCAGGCCTCAATGGTTCAAAAGTTGAGATGTGTCCAAATACTGGAAGTCTCCTGGGCGTCCATTGTCCCTCTCTCACACCCATCCACCTGCCCCATGTGCCCTGCTACCGGCCTAAATTGATTTGTGGTATTCCCCATCATGCTTCCACACCACACATTTGTGTGATGCACTCAAGTGTGTATAACTCATACATCAGGGCTAGAGTGGCCGGTAGAGTGGCCGGATGGGAACCGCAAGCTTCCCAGTTTGATCTCTGCCTCCCCCAGAATCCAGAGTTAGGGGTTGAAGTGTCTTTGAGCAAGACTCTGAGCCCCTAATTGCTCATCAACCCTAAGTAGGGGCATCTTCATGTCTGCAGTGCTGATACATGTAGATACCAATGCACATAATAGTACCAGCGCTGGTACCAACTGATTCTTAAAGGTGCACGGCAGCCAACACACTGTTGTTTTAATTAATGTAACGGACAGAACACACCCGTGGCTAATTCAGGGCATGTTGCGCCAGGTGCTAACATATTGCCCCCACATCTTGCACCCTGTAGATAGCAGAAATTAGTGTGGAGTCGACACACCCATGGTGCAAAGTTCTGCCTTTTTAAAAGGTGCACAATTTATTTTCTGCCTTTAAAAAGTGCTCAAAGTCTCACAGAAGGTCTTGAAAACCTTCTACTCAACTAAATAGTTACTCACTGAAGGCCTGTCACACTTTGCTGCATTCAATAAACACATGTACAGCATGACACATTAAAATGTGTGAAAACGCATACCGCATGCACACATGGCAGTGATGCCACACACACACACACACACACACACACACACACACACACACACACACACACACACACCCTCTTCAGATGGCAGTGCTGCCTGCATGCGTGCCATGCTATGTGTGCCAGTCCTGTGTGGGCCGAGCAACATAAAGCTGTCAGCTGCTCTTGCTGTACCCATCGACGTACAAATTATGCCATTTTCTCTGATCACTGCGTGCAAGAGGTGCCGTCACCGTGCAACTTGTTTTACTCAAAACCCCCAACCTCTCTCTCTCTCTCTCTCTCTCTCTCTCTCTCTCTCTCCCATTTAGAATAATATAGTGAGCACTGAGTAGTGACGACATCAAAAGTATGAAATTAGCAAATTACATAAATGGAATTATGCAGTAACCTAAAATATAATATACATTATTTTGATATGTCTCACTCTCAATCCCACTTAAATACCTGATAATCTACTGCCTTTTCTCTCTCTCTACAATTTTCATTCAATTATCATTTTTGTTCAGCACTCTTGGCCACGCATTGCATATTAACCTGCATGGACTTTCTGAAAAGCATGGTGAAAAGAATAAACTGAATTAAATTAAATGAATTGAATAGAATAATGTCTATCTTAAACTCAAAATCTACCCCTGAGTGGCCAGATGGTAACCGCAAGGTTGCCAGTTCGATACCGGGCTCCCCCATAGTTCGTGTCCTTGAGCAAGACACTGAACCCCTAATTGCTCCTGGTGTGCTGGTTGGTGCCTTGCATGGTTTCCGCCGCCATCGGTGGTGTGAATGGGCGAATGTAATGCACAATCTATGTAAAGCGCCTTGGATATAGGCGCTATATAAATGCAGGTGTCGAAACACTGTTCATTCACTTTTTAAGTCTTGGCTGAGTAAGGACGTCAATGCTATGCATGTCTGCGCTTGCCACCAGATCTTTCAGCCAAAAGAAAGAGAGGCGGTGATTAACAGGAAGACAGTGACTGAAGCACCGGAACAAAAAAGAAAAATATGGAGCCTGAAAAGACAGGAAATGAAAGCAAGGGTAATGAGACAACGCGAGCGGGAAGACTAGAAAGATGTGCACACTGCACAGGCACTCGGTGGCACATGAATAAGGTTCCTGTCCAACACTGTGGCGTCTAGGGGATGGAAGATTCCATTGGCTGCGTGCACAATGATAAGTAAAGCTTGTGATAAACTAAAAAATATTAGGGGTCAGATCATTTCATATTCGGCATCCTCTAAAAGAAATAAACAACGTAAATTTGATGATCTGTGCAAGGATATTACCGATCTAGATCGACTCATTGCATTGAACGCTGACCCGGCTTTGTGTAAAAGAAGGCTGGATCTCCAAAATAAAGTTAATTTGCTAACTACAACAACTGCCGAGAAATTGTTGCTCAGATCAAGGGGAATGTACTATGAATATATGGGGATAAATCTAGCCGTCTTTTGGCAGATCAGTTAAAGCAACAGGCTGCTACACGACTTATCCCAGAGATTAAGGACAGCCAGAATGTTGTACAAACTACAAACTACTGTACAATTCTGAATTCCCAGCTGACACATCTGACATGACCAACTTTCTTTCAAAGCTTAATTTTCCCAAACTCAAAAATATTGCATCTCTACTATGAAGTCATCCTCTTTGTATCTGCAAGCCTTCGGTTTTACAAAAATACACAAAGTTTTTCTTGCATTGTGGTTTTTGTCCAGTTGTTTGAACGTTGATTAATGAACCACAACAAGCCTCTGGCTTTTTGTGTCATCCATTTGGTGTGTTTGGCTGCAGGGTTTAATTCAGTTGTTTGAAATGCATTTACACCCATACACAGCATGTAAATAAAGATCAAACCATTAAGTGTTGCTTCAATAGCTTCGATCACTATTATTCAGATATATCCTATATTAAAATTGGCTAATGGGGGGGCGAGTGGACCAACATACCCATAAACAACCCACAGCCACGTCACTATGACATCACCATGGCTCTAAAGTTCTAAACCATCTCAATCTGCAACATGGCACAGCTTTTAGGCCCCATTTCCCAGACAGAGTATTTTCCATCCGATGTCCAATAACAAAATGGATCAACAAATCAGTCACCTTCTGGCTAATTGACAAGAAACAGGCTGAAGTGAACTCTTGATGTAGCCTACACTCTCTGATTCTCTCTCCAAGGAGTCCAAGTGGCTTGGGTATCTCATGTCTCTCCAGTCTTGGCTCCTCCATTGGAATTTGACTAGTGAGACAGACAGGTGGTGTATGAAAGCCTCAGGCACCATGGTGTGTGGCCTCCAGTGCCCTATTTTGACAATGCTAATACATTTTGCAACGTAGCGGTGTATTTTGATATTGACGCCAAAATGCCCTTTGCTCTAAATGACCCTGAATGGGTGTGTCTTTGGCATTACTTGATTAATAGAACCAATCAAAGTGCCAGCTCCCATGTGTACTATCTGCCTCAGAGCTTCAATAGGCTCCAACCTGCACAATTGGGCATCTTCCTTACTTCCTTCACAGTTGGTATCAATTACACTAATGAAGGCTCTGGGTGCTGTTATTGTGCATGTTGGCTCACTGGAAACCCTCTGCTACTGTACACCAGTTGGTCTCAAAGTGTGGTCCAGGTACCCTCTTTGGGGTTCTGTACAATATGTACAGTATTCTAAAATTAAAAAAATGATGCTGCTATATAAATATTTGCAGTTTTTCTAGAAAACTTAGGTCAGGATTTAGAAGGCGTTTTTAGAAAAGCCTCAGTCCAAAATGGGTTCCAAATGACCCTTAACATGTGTGTATTGTGTAACTCAGAGATATGGAGGGTAAGAAGGAAGAGGTCCAATATCATTCCATTATGGCTGCTGTGCATTGAGCCAAGCGGCGGCTATGATACCCTGACATGGCCCTCAGTTCTATTTTTCCCCTTCATGCGTTGTTTCCTTCCATCTGTGTTGTCTAGTTTATTTTGTTGGTCGCTGTGTGTGTGTCTGTCTGTCTGTCTGTCTGTCTACGTCTGTCTGTCTGTGAAATAAGAGTTTGAAAATTGGGGCTGCACACAAAAGGCAATGCAGCTGACTGATGTAAGCAACTCATTAAAATAAATAATAACTTATTTGTGGATTTCCAAAGGTGTTTGTTTGTATTCCCTTCTATAATCGAATGTAATCAAACACAGACAAATCCCCACTTCCATCCTTTTGATTAGGAAAAATAAATAAAATACACTTTCTCATCGAGGCTGCATGACATAAAAAGTACAATAAAGGTGAGTCAATAGACAAGGCAAGGGGAGAGAGATTGAGAGACACAGGCAGCGAGAGAGAGAGAGAGAGAGAGAGAGAGAGAGAGAGAGAGAGAGAGAGAGAGAGAGAGAGAGAGAGAGAGAGAGAGAGAGAGAGAGAGAGAGAGGGTGCAGTGTGGTGTTAGTGAATGGATGGAAAGCATAAAGCAAATTTCATTAAAGTGATCCATCACAAAATGCACCCGGCAAGATTACATGGCCTCAAAGAACTGCTGAGCTCCTATAGCAACCAAGCACTAGAAGAGCCTGACTATGTCTCTGGGGCTTTAGTCTGTCGATTATAAACAAGGTTTAAACATTTAAACCATGATAATAACACACATGCACGCACGTGCACACGCACGCACATAGTTTAATGTATAATGCCCATCCTTTAATAAAGCTGGATAAGATTGTGAATATTGATAGGATTTTATCAATAATGACCCTGGTGTTGGTGTGTACATTAAACAAATGGGAGTGACTGAGTGAGGAGAAATTGGTGGCTTGTAAATCTGTCATGGATGCCGTAGTGTACTTTGACTATAGTAAAAAAAATATATATATATATATATATATATATATATATATGTGCTATATAAATGCAGTCCAGTTAGCATTTTACCATTTTGTCCAAGAGCTTATAGGTACATAAATTCTGAATACACTGAATACAATGAGTTTGGGTGGAAAGGCACCCAAACGGCAGACAGTTCTCAGAATGTCTGCCGAGGCCGTCAGCCAGCATGCTGTCTTCAGACAACACCCTCCCTATACTGTTGGTACATCCTGAGGGGCTACCATTGATTGTTTGATTGATTGATTGGCCGGGGCAATTTTCTATTGCATTGTGGTATCTTGGAAGCCACAGAAGTACAGGTGTCTGACAGTGAGGAGTCAACTATAATTAATTATGTTGATTGATTGAATGCTTTATTGGCAGAAATGTAAACCGTACAGAGTACGGTCAAACACACATCCAAAGGGATCACCGAAAAAAATCCTTGCGGTCTTGTTTCCATTCAGGTCCTGCATGGGTTCATGTTCTAATTAGTGTCCACAAGAAATTCATGGTTAAATTAATATTGAATTATTAAAGCAATAAGCATCATAGTATAATAAGCAATGAGCATCAAAACATCATATTTCGTGGTTACAGTATGTGCTGTACTAGAATTTTGCGCCCGCTTCGCGGGCACTCTATTCCCAGAGTTACTTCGCCACGCACTCCGCGGCAGAAGTGCCCTGTTTGCATGAATGAAACTGTATGTAATCGCGCCTGTGTGTGTGTGTGTGTGTGTGTGTGTGTGGGGGGGGGGGGGTGGCTTACAGACGTGCGTGTGCGTATGTGTGTGTGAAATCCAAAGTACTCGGCAGTAGCGCCAAAGCGATCGTTGTAATGTTAATATCGGCACGAACCAAGTAGTGACAAAGAACAATGTTGATGTAAGTAAGGGATTCGCTGTGTCAGTGATATTTTAAAGACAGACATTTCGAAGGAATAAGCAAAAGCACCTTCAATTCCTCTTCCTTGTTTCTGTTGTCCTGCGTGAGATCAGATTATTTTCCTGCGGGTCTCGGAGAGAGAGGGATCAAATTGCAGGCTCGCAAGGGGAGGGGCTGAGAGCTCTGACGACATCCACAGCTTTTGGCGCTTTTCATTGGCTAGTTGGCGACCTGTTCACATCTTTTGCCGCTTTTCATTGGCGACCAACTTGACAATTGTAATAATAGATGCATGCATGCACATTCTAGTATAGAAATGAATGAAAATACATACTGTACTGAAGTTCAGTAGCCTTGTCGTTAGAGTGTCTGCCCTGAGACTGGCAGGTTGGGGTTCAATCCCCGGCCAGGCCATATACCAAAGACTGTAAAAATGGGACCCAGTGCCTCCCTGCTTGACACTCAGCATCAACGGTTGGATTGGGGGTAAGTCCCTGCGACATACTAGCGTACATCAAGCTGCCTCACACTACAGAAACGGTGCACTTGTACATTAAGCTGCCTCACGCTACAGAGACAGGAGATATAGGCATGTGCCCTATGGGCCTCATGGCTCGGCAAGGCTACTTACTTACTGAAGTTCATACATAACTCTCTGTTTATTACTCTTTATTTTTCATTTTTTAAGAGTTTTTTTTGGGGGGAATTAAAAGATTTCAGTGCACTGTGCCTACACATGTCGCGACCGCAGGTCGCGACATGTGTAGGCACAATGCAAGGAATAAATGCATTCGCCATGTATCCGAAGGAAGTCTGATCCAATCACTTTTAGATTTCTCCAGTTTAATCCTGAGTTTAAGTTTTTTAGTGTTCAAGATCTAATTTTAGGCATGTTTAAGCCTCGAGGAAAATCCGTGTTGAGGTTCTTAATCCACTGTTTTTCATTAAAACGTCTTTGTCCTACTGTCCAGTTAGGATTGTGTTGAAGTCCAGCGCATTTTAGAGCTCCAATGCCGTGCGCCATAAAATGTTGCACCAATCTTGTGGTTGTCTTTTTGGCATTGTTAATATTGTATCTGTGTCGTCCCAGCCTAGTACCTATTGTTTTACCTGTCTCTCCGACATATTGTAAACCACATTTTTCACATGTGATTAAATAAATGCAGTTGCTGGTTCTGGCTGTTATTTGTTGTTTAATCTCCAAGACGCGTTTTGTGGTTCTATTTTTTACTAATTGTTTGGGTTTGAAGTATTCTGGTCCCTGGCGTGCTGGTGTGTTGATTTCTTTTAGCTTGCTGTGTACTAGATAATCTTTAAGGTTTTTATTTTTTCTGTAGGCCGATATAATTTTATAATCTTTTAGAAGATCGTCTGTTCGGTTCTCAAAATTCCTTTTTATTCTGTTGTTGGCTAGTGTGCTCTGTGTTGAATAACTGGTTATCAGGGCCAATTTGGGGCCTGTATCTCGCACTTTTATTTCTAAGAAGGTTTTTTGGGCTTTCCGGAGGAAGGTCCTAGTGTATCCTCTTAGTCTGAGGGCATTAAAAAGAGTTTTACAAGCTATTTTGAAATCACTTCTTTGCGTGCAAATCCTATGGAATCTTAGTAGTTGTGATTTGACTATTCCTGTGTAGGAGTGTGTCGGGTGGAATGACGTTTTGTGTAATAGGGCGTGAGTGTCTGTTTCTTTAAAGAATACTTTTAAGTCTAGTTTCCCATTTGTGTTAAAGTTTGGGCCCTTGAAGATTGTTACATCAAGAAAGTCAATCCTTTCTGTGTGTGTCACATATTTTATCGTTATGGATCTATGATGGCTATTTAAAACATCAATAAATTCCTGGAATTCTTCTTGGCTATGTTCCCATATTCCAAATATATCATCTAGAAATCTATAGTAATGTGTCGGTTTAAGTCTGCATTTTTCTAGTGCGGTCTGTTCCCATATGCTCATGTAAATGTTTGCATAAGATGGTGCAAATCTCTTTCCCATGGCCGTGCCTTTGATTTGTAAATAGAATTTGTTGTTAAAGGAAAAATCATTCTGGGTTAGATTTAAGTCTAGTAATTGGAGTATTTCCTCCTCTGGTCGACTTGTGTCTGGGTATTTACTAAAGACTTCCCTGACTGCTTGGAGTCCTGATTCTGTTTCAATGTTTGTGTAGAGGCTGTCTATATCTATTGAAAATAGAAGGGCCTCCTTTCCTACTTTAATAGCTTTAATTTTGTCCACAAAATCGTAAGTGTCTTTTATAAAACTGGGGTGTTTTATCGACAGTGGGTTCAGGAAATATTCAATAAACTCTGCTGTCTGATACGTCTCGCTGCCACAGTCCGACACAATTGGTCTCCCGGGTGGAATTTCATATGGTATTGTCCATGAATCCGGGCTTTTGTGTATTTTTGGTAAAAGATAAAATATCCTAGCCCGTGGGCTATCCTGTCCTATTAAGTATTGGTGTTGTTTGGCGTTTATGTGCCTTTTGTCCTTAAGACTGTTTATGATGGCTATGGCCTTCGTAGCTGTCTGCATGTAAATGGGTTGGTCTAATTGCCTATAATGGTCCTGATTGTTGAGCTGTCTCTCACCTTCTAAAAGGTATTGGTGTCGATCCATAATTACTATGCAGGAGCCTTTGTCTGCTGGTTTGATAATGATTTGTTTGTTGTTGATTAGTTCCCTAAGTGCCCTGGTTTGTTCTATTGTGAGATTATCTTTTTCCTTAATGTGTCCTGGTATGCGTGTTACCGTATTCATGTCCTTCTGCATCAGTCGTTTAAGACTGCTTGGGATTAAATTCTCAGACGGTTCCCAGCTTGATTTTGGTCGAAAAGGCAGTATCTCCGTTCCTTGGTCCATTCCAAAGTGTGTAGCTAGTTTCAATCTGCGGTGATACTGAGAAAGGTCTTTCTTTAACCTGTTGGTTTGTTGTTTATAGATATCCAGTGTCGGGACAAAGGAAAGTCCCTTTTCCAGCAGTTCGGTCTGGTGTTGATCTGGCTGGAAGTAATGGGACAGATTAATTATGTTTGACTTGCCCCCCCTCCTTTCTGGGTTTATGGGGTCTATAAGTTTAAACTAGTAAGCCAATTTACAAGCATTGCTTTGCCTGTCTCTGTTGTCCAATGTACGTTATCAGGAACCACTTTAAACTCCCTGTCATCCAATTTAGGGAGGTAATTATAGGTAAAAATATTGCGATTTAGCTCTCTCATGTTATCCTTATCCTTTATTGAGAAATTAGTTGAGTAGTTGACTAAAGGGACATGGATACTTGCAGTTGGGAAGGCGTTCTGTGCTGCTGCGATGGCCTCTCTCAATGCCCTCTGCGCTTGTTTTGGAGCGTGGCCTCTCTCGTTTATCCCAACCGACAGGATGCAATAGGCTACAGTGGTGTTGCTCGGTATCCTCTCTAGTAGGGCCTTCGTATGTTGGAAGCCCATTCCTGGGTAGCAATCCACTTGCAGATCTGGTCGTGTCAGAGATGGAAGTTGGCTCATGTTTGAGTCTCCTATGATGAGGATGCTTTTCTTTGGGAATAGTCTCCAACGTTGGTTCTTCTTCCCGGTGTTGATGTGTTTGTAGACTTCCCCTGGGGTCCTTGGCTCGTCTATTTCTGGTTCATCTGATTCCTTTTCTCGGTTCTCTCCTGGGTCTGTCCTGGTCCTCCTAGGGGCTGCTTCTGTGTCTTGGGTCCGGTCCTGTGTAGTCTTCTTCTTTGTTGGTTCCGTCCTGTTGTGGTCAGTCCTCTGGGGTTTTGGCGTGCCATTTGGATTGGCTCTCCTACTTCGTGTTTGCCTCTGTGGTGGGCTCTTCTGTGGTGGTAGGGTCAGGGAGGGGAACTCTACTTCCGATAGATCCGTTCTAGGGGGGACCTGTACTATGGTTGGTAGTATTGTCTTGGAAATAAGTATGGTGGGGAACATGGGGGGGGTCGAGGTCAGAGAGGGTGGGGAGAGGGGGGCAGTGGATACACAAGGGGGGGGGTTTTTTGGAGAACGATGGGGAGTGGATATAGGTATATCAGGATCAGAGGAAGGAGGAGGAGGGAGGGGTGGGGGTAAAGTGGGAATAGGCAGAGAGACAGTAGTAGGAGGGGGAGGGGTAGAAATGACAGTTCTATTTGATCTGAGCTGTGTGATCATCAGTTGAGCTTTGTTTATCTCCAAATGTGTTAGTCTTTTCCCTAAGTTTTTTCTAGCCCATCTGATTGCTATGGTAAAGGCTTTTTTCTCCTCGTCCTCTGTTAAGTTATCTGTTAACTCTTGTTTGGTTGTGTTTAAGACTGTGGTGTAGTGTTCTTCTAAGGCTAAGATGGTTGTGTGACACCAGTGTCTGGATATCCCTTCGAGTAATAGGGTGGTTTTAGCCGTTGGTAGAGCTGGTTTTATCAAATTTATGAGTTCAAGGGTTTTCCTTGCTATACTCGCTGGTGGTCTGCTAGAAGAATTTACATTCTGCAGATGATGTGTACTTATGATCAATTTGTTCATGGTTCTGATGGCTTTTAAGAAGTCACCTCTTTCTGTGTGGTGTGTGTGTGTGTAGGTATGTGTGTTGTATCTTACGGGGGGGGGGGGGGGGCTTTTTATACCTTTATTGCTAGGACAGTAGGCTGACATGAAATGGGGAGAGGGGTTGTAGATCATATTATGACTCAACTGCTGAGTAGACAGTTGGACACTAAAACGGCCTAAAATACTTTTTCAAAGGCCGCTCCACCTCATCCTAAAGATAATTTTATTAGTATTGGTTTGGCTAAGCAAACTCCTGGCATCATGCGGTTCAAATGCTGTTAAAGATTACTTCCCATAACTCCAGGAAAAATGAAATGTCTAGGGGGAAATGCCAAAAAAAAAAAACACAGATTCATAGAGGATATGACTTTGTGGTCTGAACCTGCTGAGCCTGCCAGAATGCTCTCAACAACCATGGCTGACATTCTTGACAGCTGAATACAAATGATGGAATTTGTCAAACTAGGCATATTGTGCCAGACCATTGTGACATGTTCTACCAACTCTCATGAACTTTTTTTGATGTCTTTGTCATTCACTTAGCCCAAGTTGTTGGTTGTCTCCACCAGGCCGAAGGCATGGGGAGAGAGTATGTTTTGCACTCTGTGTGTGTGTGTGTGTGTGTGTGTGTGTGTCCGTCCGTCCGTCCGTCTGTGTACAGCTAATTACCGGCACCGTTAACCCGGTTGATGCCAAATTTTGCACACACAAAAACACATTTTTGGATATTACACACTATCTCTATAGTCATGTGTTCAAGACGGATCATGAACGCAGCATGCAATTTACGTGACATCTTTCACAGACTTTCCTACTAGGCTGAGGAATATATCCCATCCTTTTCACATTGGCCTGTTATAGCGCCACCAAAAGGTGAATTTTTGGAACAAAATGCCTCACATCATAATAAGAAATGGCACACTTTTCACATTGGCCTATTATAGCACCACCAGGAGGCCACAACCTGACCTGCCCTGGTGGAGACCTGTGCCCAGAGGGGCACTTTATCTAGTTTTTTTTTTTGTTCCTCCTGGGAGATTTGTTTAACATCATTCAACAACACTGATGACAGATTTTACTTGTTCATTATTTATTGTGCCAAAACCTTCAGCAAAAAGGCACACTCATTTGAACAATATTAGCAACTTCAGTGAGTAAAGTAAACACAAATACTTTTACGCAAGCTATTTTAATGAGACAATTATTAGTTTTCATGCAGCTGCATTGTCACAGAGTGCGTACCAATTTCTCATTCACCACCATTATAAAGAAATACTTGGTTCCCTTTTTCCTAGGTCTCTTTTCTTATTACACAGTCCCATTGAAGAGAAAATAATGTGCCATCAGGATGCAAAATGGCAATATGGCATACATACAAATTGCTTTAAAACACACACACACACACACACACACACACACACACACACACACACACACACACACACACACACACACACACACACACACACACACAGACAAAAAATAAAACTACACATAACCTGTAGGGATCATTGTTGGCTTTCTCCACTGCACCCTGTGTTGAATGAAGGTCTTTCATCGAACCCATGGGTTGTATGTGGCTAATGAATGGTTCACAGCTAGCATATTTCAATGTATGCACTCCAAAGACAACTGCATCATTAAAAAAGAGCATGCATTCAAGAATCAGAATAATTGATTTGCAAAAAAGAAAGAAAAAAGTATTATATCCTATAGGATGAAAGAAATATATCATTAAATACACTTTGCTGAGTGGGTGATGTAACAGTACAAAGTTAAATTGTGTGTGCATGTGTGTGTGTGTGTGTGTGTGTGTGTGTGTGTGTGTGTGTGTGTGCGTGCGTGCACTCGCAGCTGAAACAGCAGTGTGGGCTGAACAGATGCATCGCAGCGCATCGCTAACACACCAAGTGGAACTGAAGTCTTAATTCTTCATTCTGGGGGTACTTTGATCTAGAACACCTCGCCCGCCCCAGGAAGAGCAGGCGGGATGGTCGTAGGAGCGATTTAGGTGACGCGCACCAGATGCTCCAACTCATATACTCTGGCAATAATGTGCTCAGACAGCTTTCATTTTCACAGACTCTCAATGTACGTCTAAATGGGTAGACAAAGCTAATTCTGCCGATAGAAAGTTCTTTTGTTCTTTCCTTGTTGATGCTGTTGCTGCATGCCTAGTGGTGCAAACCGTTTGCAAACTCTCACTCAGTTATCTTTGTTTTTGTGGGCATCGCATCATGAGAATGGATGGATGGATACTAAACAAGCAAACACATGTTCTATATCCAGGCTTTTAAGAGTTTTGCATATTATGTCAGAAGAACAGCAGACTGACCTTATAGCATTCATCCCTTCTTCCCACCTTCGTCTGATAGATATCCAGTAAGAGGCCCTGAGGGTGAGAAGTGACCTCAACCTAAAGGCGAGTGCTGGCGCTTTGGCATGGGGGGGGGGGGGTCAGATCAACATATGGGATGAATTCTGTACTGGCCATATATGGAGCGTGTCTTGAGTGTACAGGGTTTGATGAGCTCAGATCAATATGTGGAATGTCAGAACATGTCAGGTCCATATATGGAGATCGAAGGGTGGCAGCTTTTCACCAGAGGAGAACAACTGAATTAAAAAAAAATTAATCCAAAATGAGTTAATAGCACAGGCAGATTCTTTTTTTTAAAGATATTTTTTTTGCGGCTTACGCCTTTTATTGGTTTTTTGAAGGGACAGACAGTAGGCTGACAGGAAACGGGAGAGAGATGGGGGAAGACATGCAGTAAAGGCCGTGTCGGGCTCGGGAGTCGAACCCGCGGCATACTGCGACTGGATTACCAGACGGTTACGCCACCGCCTGGGCAGCATAGGCAGATTCTTCACATACTAACTAGAGCATGTCTGAAATAAATGTCAGAGCTGAAATCAACATGCAAATATGAAATAAATGCCACACACACACACACACTCAGGAGTGCTGTGATAGCATGCCATGCGTGTGTGTGTGTGTGCGTAATTCTCCGCCTCCTGACATTTTATTTATGCTTTATCGATTCATAGAGACAGTGACTCGTCTCGTGACTCAAGTGGACTCGGTGGGGGAAGCGTCCCGAGTCAATTGGTCCGAGACAGAGTCAAGTCCAAGTCAAAAGGGCGAGACGAGACCGAGTCAATGAAAACTTGGACTCGAGACTGGTCTCGACTCTCAAGACGAGTCAATGACTTGAGTACTACTACACTAAGTGACTGATTAGGCCTGTAGACAATTGTGGTTAAAATGAAAAAGAAAATGATGCTCTTAGAAAGGCCCGGTATCTACAGTAGGCTGGAACTCACTGGGTGGTTGCTATCAGTAGTTGACGGGGAATTAATCGATGGGTGGGTGTGTTTTGCTTCAGCACTTTCCGGAACAATATTAGTCAAAATGCCATCATTGCACTCGCCTTGAGCTTATGGTATATGCCTTATAGTGGCTAGATCAGTGATTCTATTTCAATTATTTCCACTAAGTTTATTTCAAATCTGTGAAGACAGCCTGCTAACAGAGGTAATGAAAATGGAGATGTTGAGAGAAAGATAGAAAAGTGCCAGAGGTCAAGGAAAACTAAAAAGAGAACAGGGAAAAGCTGAAAGATTAAATAAATGGAGTCAGAGAAATACATGTCCAAATGTCTTATGTGACGAAACATTTTAAGACCATACTGTTCTGATTCTGATAATTCTGTAAAGCAGTTTTCACAAAATGCCATTGCTATAGCAGTGACTTAGCAACATAACATAGACAATATTAACACACTAATGTCTTCAAAAGTTTAACAAAGAGAGATATAGTTTTTTTGTACCAGCACGTAGTCTTATGCATCTTTTCTCCAACCTTCACAGTGTGTATTTCTTCATCCTTTTTTTCTTTTAAAGAGAGGCACGGGGAGCCACTGCAGAATACATTGTAGCTGAATATTCTCTTTATTGATGCTGAATGATTAATATTTTTCATACATGATATCTAAATAGTGTATCTGGAGCAAGTAAAGCTGTTCCACTTTGCGCTGACTTTCTTCCTGTGTGTGTTTTCGGGGATGCCACAGGAGGCCCATTTTGTTTTGATCTGTTCTCATTCTAGGCAAGGCAAATGTATTTGTACAGCACATTTCATTCAACGTGCTTTACTTAAAGCATAATATATTTTTTACTCTAATAGTTTCCACCCAGTTTTAGAAATGGACTCTGTATTTAGCAATGGAATTTGAAAGCATAAAATTGTGTTTGACTTGATTTGTCTAGGCTATAGGCCTATTATAGGCTATAAGCTATTTTTCTTCGTATATTTCAGTAACTATATTTTCAGGTCACTACGTGGCCTGAAAGTCCTATATTGCACTGATTATAGCAACTAGACCTGTGCCTGGCCGTCGGCCACTGGCCTGCTTGGGAACGATGCAAGTTGGGAACCATAGTATGCAATACCTGTTGCCATATCACCCGCTTTAACAGTCTGTGTCCCATATGGAGATGTCTGCCTGTGTCTGAAGAGTGCAAATAGTCCAGCACCCACGTGTGAAAATCGTGCACTTTATGATAAAAGCATGAAATTTGGCACACAGTTAGAGCATGCCATAAGGAACATTCTTGGCTACCATCGCAGATTTGTCCCATGGAAACAGCCATCTTCCAAAATGGCCACCACCTGCTGCTGTTTTACCAATAATTCAAGTTCCAAACCACATAGGATCTTGATTCTGGTAATTGATCCTACATTTAAATTGACAAGTAAAGGTGTACACTTTTTGTCTCTTTACTTGGTACTGTACACCCAGAGTCTCTCAAATCAACTTCGAGACCTTTTATTTGTCACGTCATGCACTTACAGCCTGTTTCACTTCAGTGTGAACCCCATGGCCCTTTCCCTCAAGCCAGAAAATAAACAATTTGTTTATTTGCATATGTGGCAACATTTAACTTGTGTATCCAGCAAAACGCACAGTGTATATTGAAGGCATTTACAATATACTGTATTGTATACAGTAGGTCTCTCATTCATAAACCAATTGGTCAGCATGTTGCACTCATGCACATACCATATTCTGTATGGCTCATCACCAGACATCATGGAACACGTTTCTTACACTGAGAAACGCTTCTCATAGGACCAGTGCCAGGACTTATTAATGGCATTTGTTATTTCCTCCCAAGCTAGACAACTCTCCACCTCCCGTGCGAGGACATCAGATTGCTCTTGGGAGAAATTAAGTTTCCATGGCTCCTCTTCCATGACACTGTGGAAAATGAGTGCAGCACTGTACTGTACTGTACTGTACTGTACTGCTCTAAAAGGTAATAAAAAGCAATCGTCTGATTGGTTATGATTGATTCCACCTGGAACACACCCACACTGATAATATATTCAGCTTTATCCAAACCATCTCACTGCAGCACTGCAGGTACTCGCTCAACTACCAAACACATTCTGCCAGACTTTCCATGTGCTTCAGTTCACGCTGATTCATCGGTTTACCAAAAATAGGGCCCTGAGGCGCCATGCACTCACACATTCACTACATACGATGTGTCCTCCCCATACACACCCATTCATTTCACCCCGGTGTGTGCTTGTGTCTGCCTGTCCATAGCTAATCACACAAACCACACGGCCGGCCAGTGTCATATTTCTTGTGCACACAGCAGCGGGGTCGATTCTTTTTTGAATTGGCCAACGACTGTACAGTATGCCATTTTTGTGAATTTATAATCTCAGACCCACTGTCCCCCAGAGGCTATGGCCTGGGATACATGTGCGGAACGATATGGAGTAGAACTAGGCAATCGTCTGCAAGTTGTGTAGTTGTGTATGGGATAGTATTACTAGTATTTTCTCCTGCCATCTGCAGGCCAGACACGCAACTCTGTTGTCTCATACTTTATAATCCAGGCATGTAAAACATGTATTGCTTTGCCTTGAGCAAGAATCTCCAATGGTTAATTTCTTCTCTCCACGGTACTGACCTCCATAACTCTCTCTTGAAAGTCCAACTCTGAGGGCTTTAACGGTGCCCTCTCTGTATGAACAAGGACCACAGATGCTGAACTATAACGGGTGTGTGTAAAGCACCAGTGCCCACAAGTACAACGGTGCTTCACGTAAACAATGTCGGTGTGTCTGAGCGGTTCACCAAAAACCAAAAAGGTTTTACATGCATAGATTATCAACTGTGATGCAACTTTCACGTGTTTCACTTTAACCTTGCCTTTGAGAGGCATTTTCTGGTTATGCATAGAGGTTCATGTTGCGTTCATTCTGTTTTCATGATGTTCTGCATAGCATCAGACGGAACACGGACAAACTCTGTTCAATGCATCTTGCCTTTTGGCTATGCTGCAAAAACAATCAAAGATAATTATGAAACATATGTTGCTGTATATGAAGAAATATTAATGTAAACACTTAAAGGACCACTTTTCAACCTATCTTCATATAATAGGTCCTCACTAATAATCATGATAAAATGGCACGATTCTTTTCTACTCAGTCTGTGTCTCATAGGAGGGCTGTGGGCAGTTCAGAAACCTGTCCACCAGTGACATCATCATTAGGCAGATTTTTTTTAAACAATTATCGTGAGAACGATGGCTTCCATTTTTGCAATGCAACTTTTCAGATGATGTCAGATGATGTCAGATGATGATGTCACTGGTGGACGGGTTTCTGAACTGCCCACAGCCCTCCTATGAGACACAGACGGAGTAGAAAGAAATTGCACAATTTTTTTCATGATTATTAGTGAGGACCTATTATATGAAGATAGGTTGAAAAGTGGTGAAGTGGTCCTTTAAAATGCCATAATAAAGAAGCATCGAGTCCTCTCCAAAAAATGTATTGTGCAACTGCGAGCACAGTCACCACATAACATAATGGCATCTTTGAGTGACGAGCTAATTTTCCTAAAAGTCTGTGTCTTTGAATTCCTTTAAAATGAGACACCATTGCCACTTCTTGCGTATAAAGCTGAATGGATAGATTCTAGAGCATGTCACTTAAACTGCCAAGGCGTTCTATTCTTTCCCCCAGGGGGCCATCTGTAATAGAAATGCATCTAGTTGCTGTTACAATAAGGCACTTTAGATAAAAGCCCTCATGCCTTAATGGCCTCATTGTCAAAGAATCAGAAGGACATAAAGCTGTGACTGTCTTGGATCAATATTCTTATATCCATGAGTCACAGAAATAGTATGAAGTTATTATCCGTGCATGTGCTGCATCTCTGTGAGCGACTAGAAACACGCACGCACGCACGCATGCACGCATGCACGCACGTGCTGTATTATACATATACGTTGCACTTATCTCTGACGAGTCGTGCAAAAGTAATTGCTTTCCTTGAACGAATCGTTCAGCAATCACAGATTTTTGGGCTGACCGTGGCCGATAGGAATATTTTGGCATATCTCCCAACCTTAATATAGACAGACATACATAGCCTAAGCCTACATGTTAAAATGGGAACGTTTGGCTGCTCTGCCACCAAAATGTGGACTGCCCTGACACTGTCCATTAAAGGATGTGTAACACTGGTTTTTTTCAAAATTTATCAGGAGACTAAAAGTGGCGGTAAATGTAATTTTCCCATCTCTTTTGTACATAGTGTTTAACTGTTGACGACGTATTATTGTGTTAATGTTGTAGGAATATTGTTTATGAACTGAAAACATAGGACCAAAATGGAAACTAGTCCCCAATACTTTTTTGTATTTTCCTTTTAGCTTTAACGTCATACTTGTACGATGCGCTGTTTTACATTTCTGACTAATTAGAGTATTCAATTAATCAATCAAAAACAAGTTAATACTACATATTCTGGCACAGTAGGTGGCAATATTCAAAGCAATCACTTGCAAACAGGTTGCTGACCATTAAGGTTGCCCAATGCATGGTATGTTTGTGCTGCCCAATGTGGAACATGTATGGGTATAAAATGGACACAGACAGAGAATGACATACCGGTACATAAATCTCTATACTGTATACGGGCATAAAAGGGACGCATCAGCCGGGTACAACAGATACAACGGGTATAACCGTGCATGCATTTCCGACTTGCATTGTTCTCGACGTGCCCGTTGTATTTGTAAAAATAAATATTTGTTAAATAAAACTCGAATTGACGTCCAGTTGACATCCAATTAATGAATTAAATATATAATTGTCAGACACAATTTTGTGCATTTCTTTGCCAGTAATTTTATTTTGTGAATAACATTGTGTCCACATTAGGCAGCTCATTGTGTTTGCTGGCCTCATGGTAAATAACCAATTTTCGTCCACGTTTAAACAATTAATAACTTGGCATAGCTGAAGCGTGTTGTTGTTCTACTGCAGTACGCCTGCCTGGTCTCTACACTGTGAGTGTGATCCACTGCTGTGGGGTAGTAGTGTGTGGAAACAAGGTGTAAATCCACAGGCTGTCGTTGGCGTTGTTGACTGTTTTATAAATTAAACTGGCCGGCGTCCATCGGAGAGACCTTGAACGATCCTAATAATTATGATCAAGGCCGTACAGTATTGCAGTAGTGAAATGGCTACCTTCCAAGAAGTTGAAACACGCATGTTGATGTTATGAGGTGCTGGTAGAGGCTAATTCATATAGGCCTGAGCATCTAAGGCTTGAATATTTTAATTATTTATATATATATATATATATTTTTTTTATTAGGAGGTGTGCCCTACAGTTAGTACCTCTCCATCTTTCTGTCTGTCTGTGGCAAGAATGTTTGTCAGGTCTGTTAGTATTTCAGGTAACCAATTTATTCAAAACATTTATATAAAACATATTGTTAAAGAGAAAACATAATTATATTTGGAAGCATAATTTATATTTGAATCAATATGGTCTCCAGTTAACGTAGTCGGATTTTTAAATGAAGGCTAAAACTAACTACAGCTGAATTCCAGTGGATTGCTACAGGCTCCCCATTTAAAACGCAATTACTTCCAAATGTAGCTAAAATGGCTGTATGTGCTGTGCATATCCGACACCTTGGAATGTGTTGGCTTCTGATGAAGATGTGTGACAGGTCATCAATTAGCTCAATGCAGGTGTAGTAGCTAGTGGTTAAATCATCCATCAACAGCACTGCATACCCCCAACGCCAAGCTGAGGCACACCATTTATGAAAACATGTATTTCCAGGACACACTTTTAAATATCATTATAGCTACAGTCGCAGCCACTTGCAGTGCAGCAGAAAACATAAAAGAACCAATGTTTTATACCACAAACCTTCTGTGACGCGTTGTTGCAGGTCGGCTGTTTTCGACATGCGACACCATCAACTAAGTATGAATCAGGCTCTATTCTTGTGGAAAGCGTTCTGTGATTCTGCTGTGTTTCAACAGGGAAGGCATGGCTCTGTTAGGAGACCGCAGAATAAGTGAACGATAGATGGGTTAGGTGTCTGTCGTCATCATGTCTATCATTTTCAGTTTCACACTCGACCAAACAGCTAGGCGGTGTGTACAGCAACACAACTTTTCTTTCATGAAAACGTCTCTCTTACAGTACCTCCTCTGTCTCTGTTTCATTCTCTCTTTTACCTCCTACACCTACAGTACGAGGTCCTGCCATCCTGCCCTTGGTTTAGGTGCAGTACAGTCCTGTTGTTACTGTTAAATAGCTATACACCACACCACTACTATAGAGGGTATGTGCATGCATAGAGTGAATGGCAAATCGAGTGGCAAAGTGACAGGAAAATTGAGTTTAACATTGTTTAATGTCGTTTAATGCAATTAGATATGACTTTTCTGTTTGGATGTATGGGCTGTCAAGGCCAGAAAGTAGTTTTTAGCCACTCAGTAGCCATTCCTGCATAACTTCCTGTTTTGATGATGATGTCACGTGCATACCCTCTATACAAATGCACAGTTTTTGTCCCACACCATATCCTCCATGTACTTCTGGTTTGGCTTTCTTTCTGATGCTGCCGTAAGGTCACACTTTGTCTTGCAGGCAGACAGACACACAGTACATTCAGTCCTTTCAGTGATAGATACATTAGGCAGGATATAGCCATGGCCTTCCGCAGAAGAACCGTACTAGGTTCTTAACGTCACCTATAGTCTACATAGTGACACTGACGGTCGTCGGTGTCGCCATATAGGTGAGTCAGTTCACGATGACTCCTGCTGCTCTCTTGTCTCTCTCTCTCTCTCTCTCTCTCTCTCTCTATCACACATTCTTCCTCCGCCTACACATGACCTGCATGCACTTTCATCCACAACATCTCCCTTTCTTCCTGCTCTGCCCTTGAACCCCGGCCCCCGCGGCGCCTCCACCAGACCGCCCCTGCTGCGCAACACGCATCCAGCTATACGTCAGCCGCTGTCCGCTGGAAAACTTGCATGTACACACAGTCCCAAACTTGCATGTATACACAGTCCCAGAACTGTTACCTTTCGGAAGGAATGGGGGGGAAGCAATAACCTGTCGTCATTGTTTTAGTCACAAGCTTCTTGTTAATAGTTTTCATTGGTTCGATATTTATAAAAATCCACTGTCTGACTCACTTTAATCTCATCATCGTACATCATCATCATGCATCATCTCATTCCGGCAGAATTTGCGCAATGTTTGTGTTTACAAAAACACTCAAAATTGTCCATTCATTGTCAAAGGGATTTAATGTTTGTGTTAGGACAAAGTTTGTGTTTACACTCTCACCAAAAGCTGGACCAAGGAGATCTTCAAGCTCACATACAGCGCAACGCGATGTGACATGCTACTTTTGTTTGACACTGTAGTGCAGTGTGACGGAGGGGCATTCATTTACAAAGAAACATATACATTTTAAATGTGGAGATACAATGTTCTCGCCTGACAGCAACGACTTTCATTCTTCAACACCCCCTCCCTCCCTCTCTCTCTATCTCGCCCCCCTGCTACCTGTAGTACTGTAGTCCTGCTGTCAGCTCCTGTGAGCTGTGTCCCTAACTTGGGCGAAGACAGATCAAAGACTCCCTCAGCTCTCAGAAGCGGGCATGATCAAAGGGCGGATACATGCATGCGCATGCGCACACACACACACACACACACACACACACACACACACACACACTACAGTGACTACACAGTGTGAATCCCACCATCAACCACTATAGCAGAAGGGCGCTGTGAGGGAGTTGGTCTTAGAGAAGACATTTTTCTTAAACAAGACAGTGTGAATGTTATGAGGATTGAAAGGAGGATGACACAGAGACAGGTCTGAAAGAGAGAGACGAGAGTGAGACAGAGAATAAAGTCTACAACAGAGACTCAGTTTGACTACAAATAATAATTATTGCGAATGCAGTGAGCACTAACTATGAGACCTAGCAGAACATGTCTGTCTGTCTGTCACGCTGTAACACCACCCACCCGCCACCAGAGGGCGCAGCTGTATCACACACAAAAAACACACACTCACACACACGCGCAGTCGCACACACACACACACACACACACACACACACACACACAAACGTAACTTAAAAAAACGTAACAAAAAAACGTATATATATATATATATATATATATATATACATACATACTGTATGCTGTTTACATGTGTGAGCTTGTCATAGAATTGTCTCTTTGTCTATACTTCTGTTGCCTTTCTTGCTAACAGAACTTACTTTTGGTTAGATTTAGCTAATTCATTATTTAATTAATTTGTGTTAGGAATTTAGTCCAGTTAAGCATGGTTTTGGTGTGCTTATGAAAGATTATGGTGATGGGACTTTCATCTGTAAGCAATGTTTGATAAGAGTAGGCCTATACAGTAAGTGAGAGCATACTATATATCACAAGCAGATATGTGATATGGGAGTGACTACAAATTCTCTCTCTGAATTCGTTATTACTTTAGGGAGTTTTTGTTGACTGGTAACGGTGCGCATCAGTAGAATTATGTGCAGTACAAGGTAAGGGAAGTCACAGTAGATCGGACCCACACTGCACCTGAAAGAATAGAGAGCTACTGTACAGTGTATGTGTATGACATAGCGTTACACACCGGACGCTCACGCACACGTTGTACAAATAAACATGCACACTGTACCTCACCAAGGTTAATTTATTGTGGATTGGCACACAAAACGGCTGCATGCCCCCCATCATATCTTGCACGCGCACACACACACACACACACACACACACACACACACACACACAGAATAATGTACACATAGAAATGCTGCCATATACTTGCCGTACACTCAAACATGAAAGCCTGATGTGTGCTTGCTTATGCATAAAACCGAAGGTACGAGAACATCACACAGAATGCAGAAAAACGACATGTGGGCACAAGTCAGAGATGAAAAAGAAAGGAAAATGATGCAACATGGATGCCATCCATATCTCCTACAGACCTACAGTATATGAATCAGTCAGTGGATTGAGTGGAATATGCAGCCAGAGCAGAGAGAGACAGGAGAGGGAGAACAGGGGCTTTGTAGCGCCCTTCAGCCAGTTTCCATTGACCGATAAATCCAGCAGAATTTCAATTTGAAAAAGCAGTGGGTGTCATTGATTCCAATTTACCAGGGGACAATGGAACCGGTGGAATCAGCACACAACAAAGGACGTGCAGAGGAACACACACACACACACACACACACACACACACACTCAGAAATATGAGCAGCAAAACTAACTACAGTGACATGAGCATACAGCTTCTGAAGCATGGTCCTTGACAGTCGCCGATTCTTCATCAAACAGCTAATTAATTTGAATTTGCAAGAAGGTCATGGTCAGGTTTTGGGTCTTTCTTTGTAATTAAAAAAATAACAAATTCTTGACTTTGATGACTGATGTAGATACTGCCAGTCAATGCAAATAAGAACATGACTTTGCAGCTGGTTGGATGGGTTTTCAACTTATACATTTCCGCTTGCATCTGTTTATTTTATTGCATTTTTACAAATATTTTAATTGTGTTTGGGATGCGGGATGGCTGATTTAAAGCCTTTTTAAAATTAATACATTTTAATTTTGTCCGATCTGTATGGTAGAGTATGCTAATACAATTGGGGTGATTATATTTTGTCTCCCTGATTGTGTCAAAGGTGATGTCTCACCTATAGACACAGGATCTGACACACATTTTAACCTGATGGTCAAGATCTCTCCCCAACCCGTCCTTGTCCAATAGGCATGTTAGTAGTCAAGCTGTCCTTCTCACCCATTGAGATGCATGTTAAATGACGGCATTTCTCCATCTAAATAATGGATCATTTTAGACGCAAAACCTTCAAAATGTCTTCTAAATCTAGTCAACCATGCCTGCAGTAGGCTATGCACTGGGCAAAATAATGTCATGCACATTTAATGTGCATGACATTATTTAAATAAACTAGAAATACGAGGAAAAATGTGTGTAAATTTGAAAGCACTATATTTCTAAAACTATGAAACATTTCAAAGATTCCTTTTCAGGCAAACATGTCCACCGTAAGATGAACCTAAGTAGGCTAGAATGGCGTTGCTAGGTGTAAGTATGTAGGACTAGTAGCATGCCAAAGTTTGTGCTATTGCCATAGAAGCGTTCGCTTTTGGGGGTGGGATTTAGCGAAGAGCTAATTAATCCATGAGCAAGCAGGCCGGCTCTATTAATTAGTTCAATGGTAAAAAAATGAAAGTTGGCACAAGAAACCAGGTTCAAATACTGGGTAGAAGAGGATAGTTACATAGTGTGCTACTCGCAACTGACCCAAGTCTAACTACTGGACTCAGAGCTAGGTGTGACTACACATGTGCAAGTTATTCAATGTTTAAATAACTGTTTATTTCCAAGTATCCATGAACTGCTTGCCAATGGTATGGTATTTATCTTGTTCGTTTCCACATGGAAACGAACAAGATAAATCTTAGTCTTATAAGTGTGCAATGACAGAGGCTCTGACTCTTCCTGAATGTTTGCAGGGATGACAGATTTATCTTGCGTGCATCGATTAAGAACAACATGTGGGTATAGGTACTGTATGAGGTTTAAACCATGCAGCACTACTTTGTCCATGTCTATATTGCATGAAATATATATTTTTTAAAACATATGTTTATTGATTTTTCTTTACAACATAGTATTTTCAAAGCAATTATTCACATATATTTTCCCCCCCACAACCCTATGGCAGCACAAATACTAAACAAAATATTTGAAGAAACATCAGGAAATGTCCATAAATACAAAACAAATTAAAACAATAATAATAATAACAACAACAACAACAAAAACACATTACATAAAGTTAAACAGACTAATGCATGAAATATAATTTTAACAAAGGAGATAACGGTGCAAGGAGATGACATCACGATGACGATCACTGCTTGAGAATGAAATGCACAAAGGAACAAGCCGTTAGGAATCCTTACAAACTCTACTGAGACATGGCACATCTGCCAATGGGTAATTGCAAAACACTCGAAAAAAAACTTCTCTGTACCTTATATGAATTTAACATGAGCTATCCAGGCGAGCATTATACATTTTAGGAAGGAAGCGGGTGCAATGATTGGCCCCCAGGGCCCAGTCCGTACGATGGGCTGGGGTAAACGGTTCTCAAAGTGTGTGTGTGTGTGTGTGTGTGCGTGTGCGTGCACGTGCGCGCCTCGTATCTGAAGAACCACTTAACCAAATTTCACCTTCACATTTTGGTGGGTGTAGTGCTGACGCCCCATGTGTATTTTGCATCTGACTTTGAATGTAATCGTGCCGCACGCCGTTTTTGGAGAACCGCTGATCCGACAGACTTCACACTCGACACGGGACGGCACTTCCTCGGGGTGTCAGCAGTACTCGGACCAATTTGTAGGCGATTGGCTGAGCAGTTCTCGAGATATGTAAAGGACAGACATACATGTTTACTAGACACACACACATATTTGTGGAATTTCACATTTTGACATGTGTAAGTATGGCACTGTTGGCACATGCCCTGTATCCGTCCGTCCCTCTCTTTCCTGGAGGGATGTAGTTGTCTGTCTGTGCAGCATGGCTGGAGGGATGTAGTTGTCTGTCTGTGCAGCATGGCTGGAGGGATGTAGTTGTCTGTCTGTGCAGCATGGCTAGACGGATGTAGTTGTCTGTCTGTGCAGCATGGCTAGAGGGATGTAGTTGTCTGTCTGTGCAGCATGGCTGGAGGGATGTAGTTGTCTGTCTGTGCAGCATGGCTAGAGGGATGTAGTTGTCTGTCTGTGCAGCATGGCTGGAGGGATGTAGTTGTCTGTCTGTGCAGCATGGCTGGAGGGATGTAGTTGTCTGTATGTGCAGCGTGGCTGCTGGCAAACTGAGAATGGGGGCTGCCCTAAGGTTCCACCTCCCGCTAGTTCCACCGGATTAAGGTTGGTGAGGGATGCGTTAAAACGACCGGATTAAGGTTGGTGAGGGATGCGTTAAAACGACCGGATTAAGGTTGGTGAGGGATGCGTTAAATCGACCGGATTAAGGTTGGTGAGGGATGCGTTAAATCGACGGGATTAAGGTTGGTGAGGGATGCGTTAAATCGACCGGATTAAGGTTGGTGAGGGATGCGTTAAAACGACCGGATTAAGGTTCGTGAGGGATGCGTTAAACTAACCGGATTAAAGTTGGTGAGCGTTAAAACCACTGGATTACGGTTGGTGAGCATTAAAACGACCGGATTAAGGTTGGTGAGGGATGCGTTAAAACGACCGGATTAAGGTTGGTGAGGGATGCGTTAAAACGACCGGATTAAGGTTGGTGAGGGATGCGTTACTCCCGTGCTTGCGGTTATGTTTAGGTTAGAGTTAGAGTTAGTAATGGTCAATCTAACGGGAGGTTACCCTGAGAATAGCACAAATAATGTGTTCATCTGAGATTAGAGGTTATTGTTGCCTCTCATTATTATTTTCTTCATACACAAAATATAGAAAAGAAAATGTATTATATTAAGCGAAGAAGCTGATCTATCAGAAAAACAACCTCAGCTGCCAGAGAGGCAGATCAAAAGGCAACCCCCACAGGCCTCTTAGGTCAACATTATCTTCAAATTAATAATTCATGTGATTGGCTGGCAATTCAGTCCGACTTTAAATAAATAAATATTATTCATAATAGTAGATAAAAATAACTATGAAATTATATCTTTCTGAACTTCTAGATATCCACTATGGTGAGTCACACTATGTGTGTGTGTGTGTGTGTGTGTGTGTGTGTGTGTGTGTGTTATGAAGTTATCCCCGCAGTACTTGCGAGGATAACTTCATATACTTCTCATGGATATAATAGGAATATTGATCCAAGACTGTCATACTGTAGCTTTTATGTCCTGATTCTTTGACAATGTGGCCATAAGGCATGGGGGCTTTTATCTAAAGTGCCTCATTGTTAACCCCAGCGGGGGTGGTAAATCTGTACATTTCCCACAGGGACAGTAAATGTAGATACATTTCTCATTCAGAAACGGGTCTCATGGTCGCAGCGAACCTATTTCCTGTAGGCGGAGACGACATATCTGCGGTGTAAACAGCCAGGTGTTCTACTACATTGAATGGTAGAGTGACTGATGTTAGTCTGCTCAAACGTTACTCTTTTACCTGCTTTTTACTAACACTAACTTTACAAAGATGCCCAGAACATCGGGATGAACCTGTGTAGTTTATGGCTGCTCCAACAGTGGTGGCAACATTCAACTTTGGAGAGAAACGGAATGTAAAGAAATACACTGCGGTGGCTGAGACCAGATATAGAGTAATGATAGAGACGAAGCAGTGAAAGGCCCTGAAAGATACATAACGTCAGTCTTACCCCAATCTTTCAGTTGTATAAAGTATAAATACAAGGCTGCTGTACTTTATACCTCATACTGTACTTTAAATGCTTAGTAAATAAGTAAATAACCCACAAAGTCCTAAACCATCATGAAACATTACTGCAAGTGTTTAAACCCTCAGTTTATCCATAAGGTTTCCAGAGGGAGGGATCCAAAAAGCAATTAGATGTTCTAATTTCCACTCACTACAACAATGATGGGATCCATTGAGATAATGTGGTAGATAACATAATGTTATTATACATTGTTTTTTGTCTTTTTTTGCAATCCCTTGCTGTAAATCCTGCTGAAATGCAGGTGAATGTCACAGGCCTATACATAATTATGAGTGTATGTTTTCACATACTACATACATACAGTACTTCTTCCATTTTTGGAAGGTCTTGCCAATTAACCCCCAAAAAGAAGGCACACTCATTAATCTGCTCCTTCAGCTCAATGAGTCTTCCTATAGCAACACTATGGCTCGCTCCATCTGCTGGAAGCAGTGTACAGCCATCACTGGAACTTGTTCTCCCACAATAGTAGAGGATCTGGCTAAGATATGTATGCACTTCATTTAGGAGAGAATATCTCAACTGCTAATATGACCGCCGCGAACAACTTGGGAACTATGAATAATTCTCTATCCGGGACGAAATACCTGAAAATGAACTTCTGAACCGTTGGAGCTACCATGTGCATAATGGTCTATTAAGTATTCAAACATGAGTATTCTGAACACTTTGAGCATCTCAGAAAATCTGTAGCTCCAACGGTCTAGAAGTTAGAGCCATGTTTCAAATAGCGATCATTTTTAAAAGGGTGTGGTCATTTTCAGGTATTTCGTCCCGCTTAGAGAATTAGTCATAGTTCCCAAGTTGTTCGCAGCGCTCATATTAGCCAAGAACAGTTGAGATATTCTCTCCTAAATGAAGTGCATACATCTCCCTTCGACTCACTGTGTGTGAAATGTTGGCACGGACGTACATAGGTTTTACCATTACCTGTGGCAGGTTGTGTTTCTGCAGTTTACTCCGGGAGGGATTACACAGGCTCGTGAGACTAGTGCCTCCTGACCTTCTCAGCCAACATGTCTTCAAAACTGTTGCCGCTTTCACTGCTGGTAGAATGAAGGCTTGGGCAGAATGTGTAAACAATTACCTTGGAAGTCTGATCAATCACACACAATGTTCTATTCCAAACTTTCTTTGGCTAGTTACATCTTGGAGGTGCAAAAACAACCAAACTTTGTTCTGACAAGCATGCATTGCCGATTTTCAGAATGACGGCATTTTGTTGTTATTGTGTACCCTGTGCGTGCGAACAATGTTCAGACCTCAGTTGAAATATCTGCCGGCTTAAAGGAGAATTCCATGCTAGAAGGCTTTCTTACCTTTATTTGTAGTTGTTACGTCACCAACAAAGAGGTCCAGGTGTTATTTTGTGCAAAAGTGCATTATTGGCTATTTCCCCTAATATAAGCCCTCAATGGGGGTTGGGTTTTTGTGCTAATTCACTTATTTCCATCGAAATAAGTAGTAAAGTGTGCCGCTCGGGATACTATTTACATTATGAAGAAAGGATATATGGGGACGTAACAACTACAAATAAAGGTAAGAAAGCCTTCTAGCATGGCATTCTCCTTTAAGTGGCATTGCAAGGTTCACCCTAGTGATGACAGTCAAGTGTTTTTTATTTTTATATATAGACTGTTTCAGTCTGTTCAAGTACAACTATAGAACGATTTTTGTTGAGAGTAAGAAAAGATGGCATTGACTTTTGTTTACTCTGTTGTGTTTGGGCATGACATCTCCAAATTACAAAGATAAGAAAATAAATACCTGGACAGTGCTGATTCAAAACTCCTCTTATGTACAAATGTCAAACTCAACAAATAAAATAACAAATACATTTTGCAAAACCAAACATGACCAATTAGTTGCAAGTGAGTGAAGATTAGGACAAGATTTCTATTGTCAAATCGTAGTAAGTAATGAACTTGTACCCGTTTCCCCCCTCATTTTAGGTTGTGGTTAGTTTTGCAAAATCTTTGTTTTACTCTGCACAAGTTTACTCTTTCAATACGCTAAATGCTTAAATTGTAAATTGATATGCAAATGATGGTCTGTTAACACACCGAGTTGCACTGATTAAAATACTTTGCTATCCCTGTAGTAAATTATCTTCACATCTTTTCCTATAATTAGCCACATGGTTTCCCATATTGCCAAAGTAGAGATTGAAGTTGAAATGGAAAGTGTTGGAGAATTGGAGAACGCTTGGAGAATTTCAAATGCTTATGAAGGGCCTTGAAGACGATGCAGTTAAGAATCGTCACTGCTTTGTAAAGTCAAGCACTAGACTTCAAGCTGACCTTCCTTGTGCCAGACTATCTCTTTTTTGCACCAATGTGTTTTATGATTTTATTTAAATTTTATTTACTGTATGTCGTTGAATGTGTTTGTTTTTTGCTTTGCTATTTACTATATGTCCTAGGTCACATTTGAAAAATATAACTTTAATCTCAATTTGACTTTACATAAAACAAGATAGTAAGCTACCATGGAGTTAAAAGTTGGGTATTGGCGCTGTCCTGCAGAAACCGCATAAGTAATGGTGCAATTAAAAAATACTATAAAACAGGTTGGATTCCGCAATAAAAAAAAGAAAAAATAATAGAAAAGGAAAATAAAAGGAATAAAACATACTGCACTACACTTAACATTCTGTCCAGCAGTTCTATCAGAACAGACCTACAATCTCTCCTGGCTGCCAGATGAACATCAATTCCTCTGAGATCCTTAAAAAAAGCACTTGAACGTTTTTCAATTTGATCTCTCTGTATCTGCCAGTGTAAATGTGAGTCATGGGTGAAAAACTGTTCCTATTAGTGGACGGGCAGCTCCCATTGCCATTCTTCAGAAATGCTTGAAAATAAGCAGTGCTTTGCACACAGGTCCAGTGACCTTGGTCCTATGTCAATAAGCAGTGCTTTGCACACAGGTCCAGTGACTCAGTCCTATGTCAATAAGCAGTGCTTTGCACACAGGTCCAGTGACTCAGTCCTATGTCAATAAGCAGTGCTTTGCACACAGGTCCAGTGACCTTGGTCCTATGTCAATAAGCAGTGCTTTGCACACAGGTCCAGTGACTCAGTCCTATGTCAATAAGCAGCGCTTTGCACACAGGTCCAGTGACTCCAGTCCTATGTCAATAAGCAGTGCTTTGCACACAGGTCCAGTGACTCCAGTCCTATGTCACTAAGCAGTGCTTTGCACACAGGTCCAGTGACTCCAGTCCTATGTCAATAAGCAGTGCTTTGCACACAGGTCCAGTGACTCCAGTCCTATGTCACTAAGCAGTGCTTTGCACACAGGTCCAGTGACTCCAGTCCTATGTCAATAAGCAGTGCTTTGCACACAGGTCCAGTGACTCCAGTCCTATGTCACTAAGCAGTGCTTTGCACACAGGTCCAGTGACTCCAGTCCTATGTCAATAAGCAGTGCTTTGCACACAGGTCCAGTGACTCCAGTCCTATGTCAATAAGCAGCGCTTTGCACACAGGTCCAGTGACTCCAGTCCTATGTCAATAAGCAGCGCTTTGCACACAGGTCCAGTGACTCCAGTCCTACTGTATGTCAATAAGCAGCACTTTGCACACAGGTCCAGTGACTCCAGTCCTATGTCAATAAGCAGCACTTTGCACACAGGTCCAGTGACTCAGTCCTATAATGTCAATAAGCAGTGCTTTGCACACAGGTCCAGTGACTCCAGTCCTATGTCAATAAGCAGTGCTTTGCACACAGGTCCAGTGACTCTGGTCCTATGTCAAACTTCTTCAACTGCGAGCTAATAGTGTCGATGATGACCACACGGCAACCATCTCTAAAGTTTAAAACGTCACAGCAGATCAGTCATAATTGCTATCACTTTGCAACTTTAACAAAGGCCCGGGTGATTGGTTAGAATAAGCTGACGGGAATTATGAATGTTCTGCTTTTTCTCTCTACGTCATTCTCAGACAAGCCCCCCCCCCCCCCCATCCGTGTCTCCAGTCATCTCGATTCTCCATACATCTGGATCGTGCTTTCCGCACCAATGGAAAAAATCCAGAGCCTTCACACGTCCTTCCTGGGTCTGGCCTCTAGAGCCACTTGGGTGGGAAATTGGGCAAATCGTCTTTATGTGCACCAGCTATACTGTAGACTAGGCTGCTCTCGGTATACTGTAGGTGGATTTACGGCAGATATAACAAGCATTTTATTTCCCATAGCAGTTTCAAGAATACTCGAAACACTCGATGTTGCGCAACAGTGGGACGTCATCGAAAATGTTTTGCCGACGAGACCGAAAATCTTAAAACGTTAATAAATCTTGATCTAAATCATAACATCTAATTCTAAGCAAAGATCACCCACCGCTGTGATTTATTAATACCTCCCGTTGTTGTCGATCACCTCTAGAGTGTTTTGGCTATACATCTAGCTGCTACAGCCACATCCGGGACAACATCTGGTCCGTCGGTAAAAGTGCTCCGCTACTATAAATCGCTGGGCGCTATGATTGAATGGATTAAATAACCCCGGGCATTCGAATGGTGTTTGGAATCTGGTTTAAAAATTATGTGACCCTCATCCGCCTTATTGTCCTCGTATCGCCAACATTATTTCTGTGATGAAAGGAGTTACTGTGATCATTCTACGCTGCATAAACCAAAAGCAGCCTCTAACTTCACAGTTCACTTCCTCAAAGATGACACCATAATTGAAACCAAGTCGTACCGGCAGCATCTCCGTCTGATGAGGGATGAACGAGCACACATTGTTTTGATTACTGACAATAGTCACATTATAGTAATAGACAGTCCTACCAGAATGCACTTTAATGTTGTAAGAATCTCCTTCCGTTTGAGTAATATTTTCTGGTCAATTTTGGTGTTTTGTCTTGTAATTTCATCTTTCTTGTGGACGGATGCTCTCATGGGGCCATCCGCATTGGGCGATATGCTGTGTGTGTAGCCACAAATGGTTTTGTTATTAGAGCAGATATGCTTTATCTAAAACATAAACCGTAACAAGGTGTGTAAATCTCTGAAAAGCAGTAAATCAGCAACTGAAGCAACTTTAGACCAAGTATGTTAGAGAAAAGTGGATACATTAAAGTTGCATGGATCAATATTTAATTAAATGATAACCATGAAACATGAAAGATCAACATATAACAGTGTAAGCATATCTTAGGGTTGATTTTCAGCCAGTAACCTGGGTTTACAGGGATTCCTCTATTGTCCTGTACCTATCGAAAACTGGATTGAACCGAGTGAACTGAATTGCCCAAAGTCAATCCCTCAGTCATTCCTTTTGCTATACTTGTGTCGTGCAGCTAACGTTAAAGAAGATAATGTTGACAGTGACGGATAGTTACATGCTGTTTGCAGTCACAGCTCAACTTCAAAATGTATGATATTCCCTGACACACGTCAATCAACGATAGGCATACTGACTATAAAACGTTTGGAAATGTCCCTGAAAGACACATTAATGAGCTTACTTTAAATCTAGTCACCGTGACATTGAAACATTAAATATCACTATATTTATTTATTTATTTCCGGCCTTGAAATGTTTTCCTCTGAACTGAAATGCAGACGTCAAAAGAATAACAAAAAACTAAACATTGTGAAGTGGACTGCAGTGTATTTGAAATGTTTGAAAAAAGATGAAAAGATGTCCTGCTGCTAACAAGATGCTTGTCTAAAATGATGTATAGTTTGTATAGTATGTCTCTCAATGCACTGACTGAGAATTTCTTGGTTATGTGATGTTTTTCTTTAGAAATTAGATGCGTTGTATTTAACAAAACCATTAGTATAGAGCTGCTTTATGGTTGGGTAACAGTAGCCTACAGTAATCTAAAACTCCTCAAAAAAAGTTCAGAAACATAATTATTTCTCCCTTTCAATAGTATTGTATTTTGTATTTTATATCATTGTTAATTAACACTAGAGTCCAAAAGGAAGCACGTACATTCCAACTTTTTCAGGTGCTGAACAACAACTACGTACAATTGAGGAAAGGAGGGGAAGTCCGCACACACTAGCTCCCAGTAGAAGACGTTTTATTTTAAGTTTACATTCATGTTTCGACCACTGCGTGTCTTCATCTGGTCTGATACATTGAGGAAAAAGGCGTGTTATATAACGGAGAGAGGAGCTGAGCGTCACAAAACAGTCGCAGCTGTAGTGATTAACCAATGGCAACACCCACCAGATCTGACTACGCAGCCATAGCTGAGGTGTCGTATTAAGCGCAGCTTGACAGTATTGATTGCCTACACCTGGCCTACTGGGCACGTCTCCATGGCTCCGTCTATATAGGCTCAGGTTTGGTAGAATAGTGTCATGCTGAGAGCTTATAGATCTGGGAAAAAAGAATCAAGGCAGTAAGGCCGACTATCAATAAGGAGAGTAATACTCCTAATGAAGAGGAAGTACAGGGTGAGGTGGTAATGCAGTAATCAGTATAGCTCACTTGTACCACTTAAAGCTAAATGGACATGTGAGAATAAAAATGGCTCCTCTGCAGAAAAGCAAGATGTAGCGACTAATTACAGTGAAATAAGTACAGCAAATGCAATACTTAGAATAATAGGAAAGTAGAAAACAATGTTGCAAAACACTGAGAAACCCTAATAATCTACACAAAAACAAGATTACGGTTTCGGCATTTCTGCTTTATTTTTGTTAGGCCCAAAAGCTCAACGGTTAAGGATTAACCTGTGATGTCATGACACACCTTTTATTTGTGTTTTTTCTAATCACTTGGTCATTAAGATCCACAGAATGAGAGGTCTGCTCTGCCGGAAACATCGCGGAAAAAGGTTATGGCCATTTTTGTATACCACACCATATACCACCATAGACAACCAATATACGGCAAACATGTAATCATACTCTAGCGGGTTTTCATGATTCTGAATCCATTAAAAGCATTAGTTTTGCACGAAAAACACTCCTTAGCCTAAAAATGTCGATAGCCGTCATCACAAATGTGATGAGATCAGCACATTTGGTGTGGATATGGATATGGCCAAATTTAGGCTAAGGAGTGTTTTTCGTGCAAAACTAATGCTTGGAATGGATTCAGAATCATGAAAACCCCCTAGTTTGACATGTCACATGCTACTTAAAGTATGATGAAATTTTGTCTTATATTGGTTGTCTATGGTGGGGTATACAAAAATGGACATAACTTTTTTTTTCGCGATATTTCCGACAGAGCAGACCTCTCATTCTGTGGAACTTAATGACCAAATGAATAGAAAAAATACAAATAAAAAGTATGTCATCACAGGTCCAAATTTCGGATGGCTGGCTCTTAGAGGCATGGGCTTAGAGTCCGATTTGTGTTCATTTGTCAAGTAGACAAATTCTTAATGATATCCTATGTAAGAAAATCCATCCATATTATATAAATCTGGTTCATAGTACAGCTGTGCCACACATTATGATGAGAACTTTCTGTTCCATGCAAGCTCTCAGTAGCCAATGCTGCCTCACGAAAAAGCACTTGGGGCTAAAGTTGAGAAGAGTTTTCTGGCTTGCGTTGGGGAATAAGGTCTGCCATCTCTGGAAAATGTGACATTCACGCCTTTGGTGTTCAAATGTAATTTATTTTTTGTTTAATTTTCATCGAGACAAGCACATTCAGCAAGTTGGTGAGGAAAACGTGGTAAATGTTTTGAAGGTAGGCTAGAGTTGACCCAGTTTAAGAGAAACAGTTATGAAATTCATTCACTGTGTGGTGTAAAACAAATGAGTAAAGAAGTAAGGAAACAATCATGCTGTTAATGTACATTACAATTAATTGTGGTTACCGTAGTCTATAAAAACAACAATATCCACAATGTGTTCCTACAAATGTACAGTGTTCCTACAATGCATGCATTGTCTGACACTCCAGCCTGACACTCCATCGATACAATAATCACGATAATTAATCGATAGTTGCTGCCCTAATTGTATCCATAGGATCTTACATGAGCGGTTAAGTGTTCAATCAGTGTTTGTGTGAAGGACTGTCAAGGACACTGGCAAGATATTGAGGTGTCAATCAGGGCGATGATGTTGATTGGAGTGGTCACTTATCACCAGACCGCCGCTAACCAATCTAGCGGCGGTCCGCTAGATTGGGGGGTCCCCAGCAAAATGAACAGTTTAACAGCTTTATTCCTATTTTATACCTTTATACTATTTAACAAATTTGGAATAATTTTCTTTTTTAACACCAATTGTCTTTTATGGAGGTCCCTCACGCAAACATCTTCAGATGGGTGTGGTCAATTTGAGGGTCCTTCCTTGGCATGGAAATGTTTCAGAACCACAGATCCACACAGCCACAGGCCTACTGTAAACCATAAAAACAGCTTTTGGAGAAAAAAAACGGTGACACACGGAACAGACTGAGGTCGTGTAATGGTCGGGAAGCAAGCACAACATGGCGCCATCTCCTGTTCCTCTCCTCCAATCATCTTATCAGCCAATCCTCTCGCCATAATCAATCATCCCATCACGGAATCATCTTTTAACAATCCATCATTTCCTTGTCCGAAAGCCTTTTTAACGTTCAGTCATTTCACCGCGCGGTAATCTGTCATTCCATCAGACCTCTCTCACAGCAGGGCAACAGCTGGTGTAAACAGCAGGGGGCCGTGGGTTAGGCACAATATATGGGGGCCTGCGTTTGTGTGCGAGAGCGAGAAAGGGTATGTGTGAGAGAGAGTATACTCTTGTATGCATGCACATGCATGTGTGTTCGTCCCTTTTCTGTGTGCTTCATGTGTGCCATGCTTTTCTGTGCATGTGTTGTGCACATTTCTGTGTCTTTGGTGTGTGCCTATGCGCCTGAATGTTTTATCTGCACAGGTCAGTGTGGGTGCGTGTGTGCAAATTGATGGATCATTTCATCACAGCTCATGTGAGACCACTTTGAAGGCCAGTGTACTAGGGTCATATTCAAGGACATGCAACAAACTTTTCTCAAGACGATACCTTATACCCTCTTGCAGAGCCCTGTCTCTGAGGCAGACACAGGCAGGCAGATCATCCCTGGGGTTCCATTTGGGTCAATTTTTATTCTTGTCATGGTCGTGTTAAAATTATTGAGGATGTTTTGCTGTGTACAGAGGTAGGTGTTGAGAAACTACAGTGTTTAGTGTTTCATATTTTGGGATGAGATGCTCTGTCTATGAAATAAACAGCCCAAGCTACTTCAAGTGAAAGCTATTATACCTTACTGATTTAATCTATTGAATCCATTCCAACTAGATCCTGCACCGAAATAGTGCAGGTTCTAGTTGTATTTATTTATTTTTCCAATGTGTAAGGCTAGAGATAGGACAGACCGAATTAAAAATAGGGCTCCAATATTCAGTGAACTCTAGCTCCAAGTTATTTACTATGACCCCTTGTGACAGTTCCCCCATGGACATTGGTTGTATGCCATTTGCCAAATATTCAACCATTGCAAATGGGGATTTTCACAGAATAAGGAGAATGAGCAACGTGTAGACTGTGTACAGAAAAGCGAACGGCCTTCTGTTCCACACTGATATCCTCTGGTCATACAGACACAGCTGCTTGCCGGGTTCACAACCTTCCATGTCTTCTCACCGTTCTGCTGAGCTTAACCCGCTAGAGGTTAGCCATATGGCCTCCTGCTGTGTGCAACAGTGCACAGCACTTAGCCCCTCTATTTCCACCTACTCACACTCATAACATTTATTGGCCATTCCCTGATTCCAGGCATACGTTCCTTAACCGGTGGCATACTGTATTATTATACTGAATGTAAAGAAATGCATTGAGCTCTCGACTAGGCTGTCAAGACACACCAGTGTAGAAAAACTAAATTTTTTGTACTATTCCACACACCCACGAATATGCTGTACTGTAGGTTATTCTGCCATCGTATAACATGTACACTTTGTATACAGTATATGCAACGCTACTCCAGGAAAGGGTAAATGATACCGTTATAGTATTACTTTATACATTATTAATACACTACAATTAATAAGATATATACAGCTAATATTCCTGGTAGTATTGATATTTCACGTACATTAATGTTCTATATTTATCTGTTATTTTAGATTAACCATTAAATGTGTTAATTGAGCTGCCTTTTTCGTTCATTGTCTAAGCTGTTCCATAGATTTACCCCTTTATACATTTCTCTTTGTTAGTTCTTGCCTCAGTCTTAAAAAACCCCCCAAAATAACCAATCCCCTTAGGTTATCGTCCAGCGGGTCATGAGATTAACCCTGGATACACAGGCACATAGACTGATCTATTTATATACGGCAACACGTGTATACAAAATGGGTTATGTGTGGGAAAACAATATTGAACGCAAAATAAAATGTTTCTTTAGAACTCATTACTGAAGTGGCAGAGGTGGTGAGGGAGGGCTAAACAATCCAATTCTTCCCTGACTCGGACAATCGTTAAACTGCCAGGTCATCCATGGAGAATCACCACACCTGAGACGGGAGAGTGACTGACACGTTTATGAGATGAGAGGTAGTGTAGGTCACAGAGTGATTTATGGAGTGCCCCAGTCAGGTGTGAAGGATAGTATTGATACTTTCTACGCTGTTATAGGAAGGTTCCCACTGACTGTGTTCACACCTTATTATTATTATTATTGCATAGTCTTTACAATTAGTCATTACAATTGGTATTATTATGTGATTTATTTTCCTTTTTTTACTGTTTCGAAAAACATTTAAAATGGCCGATCTACATCGACACGTTGTGAACTTGTAGATCGTCTATTTTAACTATTTTAAAAGGTGTTTCAAAATAATAAAGAATAAAGAAAGGCAAATAAGTTTAGAGATAATGGGCTCCATTTTCGTTCCAGCATTCTAAATACACTATTTGGGGATTTAGCAGTGGGGAAGAGGTGTTCCCCCACTAAAGTTGGTATTTTGGTTAGCCGTCTGAATCCCTAAAACACCTCCGTTACCTGTTACATTATGCATAGGTGTGTTTTGGGCGTTACAATAATTCAACCAATCACCGTGCCACATGCCATTGCCTTTAAGAGAAACCTTATCCGTTGCCCGTTATGCCCAGTGCTATATTGCTTCATAGCCTTACGGTCTATAGCCCATGGAAGAGTGATGTGTTGCTGCCTTGAAGTCTCACTTGTGCTGCAGAATATTTAAAAAAACAAAGAATACCAGCACTCACAGAACTGTCATTTTCAACATTTTACTATGTCATTAATATACCTTATTGCTGTTAATAATAAAAAAAAGTCCCCCCATTCTGTGTTTCTGAACTGGAGGAATGCCCCTTTAAAGGCACTCATTTATTGTCTCATAAGGTAGGTATGGTAAGCTGCACACAAACAGCATGATAACGCTTGTTGTCGTGCTGTTTGTGTGCAGCATAACATACGAGACAATAAGTGCCTTTAAGGACAGTTCCGTGAGTGCTGGTATTCTTTGGTGTTTCAAATGTTTGTCCCGACCGTGAACCCGGTAAATTGATATACGAGATAGAAGCCAGGTGGAGTCGTGCATGCTTCCTTCATTTAGAAATGTCATGCAGAATATGCCAATGTCATGTTTCTGAGCTTTCCTTGATAGGGCGAGGGCAGCAGCCTCTTGTCGGTGGCTGGCCGGGGACATTCCCGCTAGGACTGGCAGGTACAGGCTTCAGGCAGCCAGTTATGATCGAATGGGCTTCCTTGGGCACAGTATTCAGCTGCAGAGAATACTAGGGCTTGCATGAAGATTCAAAGTGTCCTGGCAGACGCTCCCATGGTCGTACCAGTGAGGCGACGGGCAAGTGAGACCCTTGATGTCACTTTGACCCTCACTTAGGTAATTCAGTGTCCTAGTACACCAAGGTACTTTAGGGCTTGTTGGAACTCCAAGCACTTGTTGTCAACAAACACATCCAGTTCCCTTTTTTGCTTAGGGTCTTAATGGAGACATACTGTATTCTACAGTTTGTGTGAGTGTGTGTGTACATATTAATATTCTGTGCTACAATATCCGTTTCCTGTGCTACAATATCCGTTTCCATGTGCCCTGCATGACCTGTGCACCTAAGTTACCTCATGTCCTCATCTCATAATAAGCCTGCATAAGCATTAAGCACTCACCAGTATTGAGTACTAACTCACATTTGTTGTTGACGGGAATTTTGCAAATGGTGGGACAAATCAGGCAGCCCAGAGCCCAGCCAGAGTTAGTAGGGTGCTCACATGCCTGGTACAGATATTCTGATACAGCGGTATCAGTCTGTGGTCCATCTTTCAGAAAGTTTTGGAGGATGACAGTCATAAGCATCAGATATGCACACAGTGCATTTATCCAGGATTTCTCATTGAGAATGTTGGCAGGTGCTCATCAAAACATTGTTTGTGTTAGGCCTATGCAACATTCAAGGTCTGCATTCTAATTTTGTGGCACTTTTAAATGGACATTGGGCATGGATCTAGACGATCATCTTTCTGAATTTAATATACAAGCAAAAAAAAAGGTTTTAGCCTAATTAGTACATTTTATGCAAGTTATGCAAATGAGGAAAGTTTGCATAATTTAATTGTGACATCAGCACAGATTTAGACTCTAAAATCACATTTCTAAATTGAGTAAAAAGCTAAGAAATAAAGCCATTTCTTGATTTTTACCAGATTTTTTCATAATTAGTGCAAATTATGCTAATGAGGAAAGGTTGCATGACTAATCTTCTGGTCATCAAAAACAGACATGCAACTTTTAGCAACCAAACTAAATCGATAGATTTGAATCATAAAGGTTTACCCAAAAAAAGTTTACTATAAGCAACATTTCCGGGTCTAACATGGGACCTATGGGGGCTTCCAGTAGATTAGCAGGGTACTTTATTGGGCTACATCTGTGCCACATTCAAGCCAGATTAAGCCCCGGCAGGAGATCAGTTCATGGCCATGACAGAACATTGTTTGGTGCCTCATGCAGCGAATCTTTAAAAGCAACTCTACTTTGGAGGCTGTTCTGCCTGCCACCTAGCAAATCAAATTAAACGCTGCACGAGCAGTTCAAATACTTGACACCATCTTCAAATCCTTTTTTCTCCCCAGTTTTCCATTCTTTCTTTGAGTAACTCCCTGTGAAAATGGATGAAAGAAGTCATGCCTGCCGTTTGATAGAGTCCTTTGCGGAAACAAATCCTAGTTCTTCTACTGTACTCAACACAAGCTCTCTGATGGACAAAGCATGTTGAGCGGAGCTCCAATGGGAAAAATAATAGCATGGTGCGTATCAAATATATAATCCCTCTTCTGTTCTCCCTATCTGAGGGAGGCTGTCGATGGCACTCAAAGCGCCGGCAGGCCCATCTGCTTGTCGGCAAGCAGCGACTGTATAATCCTGATATCAACTGGTACATTATGCAAGTCAGGAAGACACATGGAGAGAATGAGGACTTCATTTTATATCCATTATCTTCCCTTATACCTTCTCTGTCGGACCCTCCTCAGCAACTATCTCACAATCTATAATGTTTCAGTCAATCAATTGTAGTCACATGCGAACGCATGGGAATGGGAACAATGTCGAAAGAGAGAAAGCCGAGAGAGGGAGAGGACGAGAGCTGCAGAAATGACACAATTTAGAGAGAGAGATGAAGAGAGAGAGATTAGGGGAGAGGGAGAGACGGACAGAGAGAGAGAGACTGCACGTCAGTAGAACAAAGGTTTGGGAAAGGGTTCAACGCTTTGGTTCCGCTTGTGTATAGCCTAATGGGGATCGCTGTCAAGACGGATGAATACATGTACGTGTTGTGTGTGCACGCACGCACTCACACACACACACACACACACACACACACACACACAGTCCCAAAACAAACCCATTTGTATCTTGTAACAGTTAAAAGGAAAAGGTCAGTCAAAGTGGGCTCGTCACCATTCAGTATGTCCCTGCAAGAGACAGGTCGTAGAGAAAATGATCACAGCGGTGAGGGACTCGTGATGACAAGTGTCTGGAAATTTGTAGTTTTTACTTTTAATTGTATTTCTATCTTTAATATCTGTTCTTGTTCCATCATTGGTGCCCTCTTTCCCTCACAGTCCTTTGTTAACTTTTTTCTGTCTTGTTTCCCCATTTTGCAATTGTTGTTCCTTCATCTTAAAATTCACATTTCTTTTTTACCTCAAGGTTTTACTCACTCCCCCAATTATTAGCGTTTATTATTATTTTTGGTGTTCAATGTCGCACAATGAAAATCTCTGATCTACAACCTCTGTCTGCACGTGTCGCTCCGTGACACGTACAGAGGAGATCAGCATAACTAATAAGAATTACTTGAGTACCACTGATCATCAACACTATCATATTTTAGTCTGTGGTTCTCAACCTTTTTTGGGCCAGCACCAATATCCCTAACAATTACCACCCACACAACCAATTACAATTGGTTTCTGCCCTGAAACTAGGCTGTTGGAATATTATATCCCCAGGGTGAGAATAGAAAGGCCGCGACTATTAGAACTAGAATCGATAAAAAACTTTGATGACAAAAAAAACTAGAATCGTATAGCCTTAAAGGATAATTCCATGCAGGCTTTCTTACCTTTATTTGTAGTTGTTACGTCCCCACCCAGGTGTTATTTTGCGCAAAAGTGCATTATTGGCTATTTCCCCTAATATAAACCCTCAATGGGGGTTGGGTTTTTGTGCTAATTCGCTTATTTCCATCGAATTAAGTAGTAAAGTGTGCCGCTTGGGATACTTACATTATGAAGAGAGGATACCTGTATATGCAACAAAAAAAAAGAGGAAATAAGCGAATAAGAACAAACACCCCAATGCCACATTCCATTCAATGCAATTCAATTCAAGTCATTGAGGGCTTATATTAGGGGAAATAGCCAATAATGCGCTTTTGCACAAAATAACACCTGGACCTCTTTGGTGGGGACGTAACAACTTAAAGGTAAGAAAGCCTTCTAGCATGGAATTCTCCTTTAAACTAGGCCAGTGATACCATTGTATTATAATGTAATGTAATGTTGAACAATTACGAATGGGAAGGAAACATTGTTGTTAATGGTTCCACTCTGAAACACAGAAGAGCATTATAGACTGTGCTCAAATGAGCGGCTTGCACATTTGTGTCTATTGATTTCCTCCTTTATGCCTACGTACGGTTCTCACATAACTCATCAATACTGTTTTACTCTACCATTTTCAGTAAATCAAAACAAATCATCCTCAAGGTAATTATGCAATTTCACGATTTAGTAACTAATCACACAGACCTGCTGAATCCATTACATCCGACAACAGAATATTGCAAAAGTTTTTGTTTTGTTTTGTCTTCGCTGTTTTAATAATAAGAAACACAAATGACTACCCCCAAAACACCTAGATCAGGGGTGCCCACACTTGTTTGACTCGAGAACCACTTTCAAAATGACCAGTTCAACAAGATCTACCCACCCAAAAAATTATGATCCCATTGCTGAAATGTATTTACAAATCAGACCTGTCTAAAGTGAGTGGTGCAGTGTTGGTACCCTAAAAAACATACATACATACATACATACAAATAAGGTAAAGAAAGGGACACAGCCAGGGACGGACAAAGCTGGGCATTGGAGTGGCTGCACCCTATGGTTGCACCACTCAAAACATGACCTGACGAATAGTGGTGCTAGCATTACTGTACATAATTAAGACATAAGACAAACACACCTGGAATGGGAAATGGAGGGAAATTTTGAATTGGTAGGGTAATCTTTGTATAACTTTGTAATGCTACTGATGTTTGTGAAAACAAAGTATTTCATTATGGGTGTGAGTTGACAGGCCCTTCTAGATGTCAATCAATCAAGTCACCTTATTTCAAGTTGCTGATGCGAAAAAGGATTTTCTTTAAATATATTTAAATTATATATATTTTTAGGACCATGTCATGTGGTCTACCCATAGAGACAATAAAAGGATAGAGACCGAACCGGAGCGCTAGCCCTGACCCCCCGCTATTCATTTCAATAGAAGTTGCTCAGTGGCGTTTTGAAGCACCCGGAAGACTGCCGGAAGTACAATTACAACTCAATGGCTCGAGCGAGCGGAAGTATAGACTAGCCTAGCCCGGACCTCAAAGGGCTGGCGCACATGACGTCATGAACGGCCATCCACCTCCATGAAAGTGCTGCAGTTCCTCTTTTCGCCAGTAGGTAGTGGCAGCTTCAACATTGGATAGCCTTACTGGGGGCTTGGGTCTACCACTCTACCTGCACACGATCTACTGGTAGATTGCAATCTACCTTTTGGGTGTTCTCTGAACCCCCTTTGAGAAACGTTACATTGTCAACCCTCCTTCAGATGAGAGTTGATAGCAGAACAGAGACCAGAGCAGACCGTTATGGGTGGACGGAGTTGAACCTAAAGGTCAAGGAATTACACCGTAAACATATGTGTAGTGTCTCAAGCCAGACTATCTCGTCCACAATCTTGGAATGTGTAATTAGTTCCTGCAAAAGTTGAGAAGAGGAAGCGCGGTCGGACCGTAAGGGTATTCAGCGAATACAAGAAACTGTGTTCAGGTCAGGGAAATGTATTTTAAAATATATGTAAAAATTTCTGCTAAACAGTTGGGCTTCGACTAATGCTGTTTCAAGTAGGAGTTATTTACACTGATGCACAGGCAAAATGGAATTCGAGACATCGGGGACATCTGCTTTATTTACTACACATTTTCCGAGCTTCCGAAGTTGCTATTGGGATTCGGGACTGTTAGACTATTAGACGGAAGCATTTGAAAGTTACATAGCTACACGTACGTCTGTCTCTCAAGAGACTTAACGTAATGTGTGACAGAGACAGTTACATTCCTGGGGGTTGTTCCTTATCTTCCTCTAACGAGCTGCTGACACACAGAGGGCAGGGGAGGAGTGACAGACAAGCAGGACGGGGGCCAACCGCAATAAATGTGTTTATGTTCTGTCACAAGTCTCCGAAACAAGCTTTGTTGTGGTTCTGCTCCACTTCACACTGGAGAATTCCCACAGAGACGAGATGTCATCGCAATCATATGGTCTGCGTTCATTTACTGTCTTTCAGACCCATTTCTGGCAACTCATGAGATGAGCCGGTCTGTCCATCTCAAATCTGCCTCCCAACGGTGCCCTCTCTCTGCCCTGTTCTACTTCATAGTATGAAAAAAGAAAAGGAATGATGAAACAATATCTCTGTTCCTGTCATCTCATTTTATTATCTGTCGTCGTCGTTCTCTCTCACCCTAAGCTTTCTCTTCCAGTGAATCAGCTTGGTAGTAGTCTTTCTTTACTGGATGTACTCAAGTAGGGTACACTATGTCTAATTTTACAATTTAACAGGGTTTCAGCGATGAACAATGCCCCCCCCAAGCAGAGGACACATTCCTATACTACCTACTGCTTATCTATTGCTTACACCAATTGCCTAACACTGGTTTATCGGGGGCCAGAGAGGTTGCTGCACAGCAGATTGATAATGCCAAAGGAATGCATTTCTACCGCTGTGTGTCCCTTAGTGGGGTAAACAGTTTATATTTTAAAACGACACTGATGTTCATACCATCCATCACTCTGTCATATTCTGCTTGCTCTCAGTTGACAACCATGTGAAATAAGAAAAGCCAACATTTTCAAAGTCACAGAAGAAAAAGCCTCTGCTTTTCCATTAATACCTTAATGCATTACTTAATTAAACCACATTAGGGTTCATGTGCTTAACATGAACCCTATATGTGCTATACAGACGATAATAGACAAATGTGTGTAAAAATAGACAAATGTGTGTAAATAGTTGGACATACTGTAATTGTGCAAAAAATAGCAGGTTTAACAGCCTACGATGCGTTGCAACAAGTTGTAAGCTTGTAGATCATCTATTTTCACTATTGATATAGTATATGGATTAAGTGTTTTTTGTTATATTAGTTTTTATTTGATTTTTATAGACATGACAAACAAGACATACATAACAACGACACATACACCAGACTGTATATAATATAAATATATATATTAAATATATAAATATAAAACGAGTGGGGGCCTATCGATATCGATATAAGTGTTAAGCAATTCTTTGCACATCATTTGTACGTTGGCCGACTATGTTATGATGTTGTCAGCATAGTTTTGTATTGACATTGTTCTTGTACTGCTGTGGTATAATTTGTGATTGCTATAACAAAATGCTAAATATGGAATGACCTTCCTCTAGAGGCATTCCATACTTCAACCACAGTCTGAAAACTCACCTCTTAACATCCCTAGTAGCACTCCTTAGTTAGTATGCATCTGCACTTGTTGTCTATACATGCTGGTTTCTGTATGTTATTTAGGTTAATGTTTGGGTGTTGCTTTTATTTAAGACACCCTAAATATTGGCAGCAGTGGACAGCCAATGAACAGCATCCGGGGATCAGAATTAAGGCTATAGTGACATACAGAGACAGAGTACTATATGTCCCTAACATCCATACACATAAACATCCAGTACACAGTGAATAACTAAAAAAGTTGCGTTTTCGTGCAACCGTGCATATCTCCTCATATCACCAGATGTGGCCTTATCTTATCAGAGGCTTATGTGGAGTGCAGGTACGGAGGGTAGCGATATTGGGGAGTGGAGAGCGGAGTCCAGGCGAGAGTGTTGTGGTGCTTTGAGATTTCCTGAGATTTCTGAGCTGAGCTCAGTGAAGCTTGCATGAGGGCAAAAACAGTTTGCCTATTGAAATTCATTTCTCAAGTGCCACACCTAAGCCGGCCAAGTACATCTTTGATATGTGATCTCTTTTCCTCCTGTCTGTCTTCTTTATCACAAGAAATCTTAAATTTCCACTGTTAAAATAGCAAATCTACAAGCTATTATAATGCGACTCATTGAGCTTGTAGATCTGTTAAACTGATAACGTACTCTTAACTAAAGAAACACATGATCAACAAATTACACAAAAAAGTACACCTCCCTACACTACCAAGATGCATCTAAAACACTGGTAACTCTAAAGACCAGAACTGGTGTGGTTGGAGGCTGGCATTAGTAATATAGACAGCTAGCGTTATACTGTAGTCCACGGCCTGGTCACAGAAGCCAATCACCAGCAGGCTGCACCTAGCAACCAGTAAGAGACCCTGGGGGCGAGAAGCAACGTTGCACGCATCCGCCTGGGTGACAGCAGACTGCTGGGCGAGCGCTGGCGCTTTGGCATAGGGGGAGATCAACATATAGTGGTCTTGAGTGTACAGGGTTTGATGAAGTCAGATCAACATAAGGAATGTCAGAACAGGTCAGCTCCATATATGGAGATATAAGGGTGGCAGCGGGGGCAGTGTCTTGAGTGTACAGGGTTTGTTGAGTTCTGGCCATATATGGAGCATGTGTTAAGTGAAGCACTGAGTAAACTGATGCGCCTTTCTTCGTCCTTTTTTCCCAAACTTGACTACGGTAGCGGTGGCCTCAAAAACATAAGGGAAACTTTGACAGGAAAAGACTCGCTCAACGTATAGAAAAGTAAAAACTCCTTAGACTGAGAGAAAATATTTTTTATTTTATTTTATCATGCTCAAAGTGCAATTTAAAAAGCATTTTGGAAAGCTGGAGCATCCAAAGTCTTCGTGAAATTGCACTTTGAGCACAGAGCACTTTGATCATGATAAAATAAAATAAAAAATATTTTCTTAAGTCTCAGTCTAAGGAGTTTTACTTCTATTTTCTATACGGTGAGCAAGTCTTTTCCTGTCAAAGTTTCCCGCATTTAAGTGTACAGGGTTTGATGAGGTCAGATCAACATATGAAATGTCAGAACAGGTCAGCTCCATATATGGAGATCTAAGGGTGGCAGCGGGAGCAGTGTCTTGAGTGTACAGGGTTTGATGAGGGCCCAGGTAGGGCCAGCCTTAAGTTTCAGGCCTCTTGAGAACTCTAGTTTTCGGTGGCTGACGGGCGCGGCTGCACTAATAACTTTGGGGCAGGCCCATCTATAGAGTTTGAATGGACAGGTATCAGTCAAAAGGGAGACATCGAAGAGGAAGGACGGGATTAACATGGAATATCAGAACAGGTCAGCTCCATATATGGAGATGGAGGCGTGATGTCATGAGGCGTGACCATATATGTATGCATGATGTCACAACTCACAAGGTATGACCATATATGGAGGTGTGATGCCCACGTAAATTTTCATAGGTTCGTAGGTTTTCATAGTAAATGCGACCTACCGTCGCAATTAGCCACTCAAGCTCAAGGTATAACCAGACGGTCACGTCAAGAGGCGTGACGAAAACGCCTAGACCAGGTGTCTCTTCCGGGTTTGTATGGTTGATGGAAATGCCTGCAGTGGTTATACCCTCAGAGACACCACTCAGTCAGTCACCATATCAATCATTCACTCCTCTCCACTCTACAGTATCATACTGTACACAAGGAGGAAAGACACGTACACGGGGAAGACAACACACAATGAACTACACATACTGTATGACCCCATAGGGTCATAAAAGATCCATTGGAACACATTCCATTTCCTGAAAAGTAACGTTTTTTTGGACAGGACCAGCTCGAGGCCTATCGGAGCCCTAGGCAAGCTTGGTCGAAGGCACCCCTGCACAATATTAATGTGTTTTTGTTAGGGCTATAGTGCCCCTAGCCTACCTGGCGCCCTAGGCAGGAAACTGTTTCACCTGTACGTCGGGCCGGCCCTGGATTTGGACATTGATTGAGTGATATGAAAAATATATTAACAGTTTGTAGAATGTGCAGTTCAAGGAATGGCGTTCCACATTTTAGTGGTATACTATACAGGTTTTCAACAGCAACAATGATGCCAGCTTTTACCCTCCCTTATTTTCTCACATCCCTTTCTCTCTTGTCTACCTGTTTCTCAGCTTACGGTCTATGACAGGCAGACAGACGGGCCCTGTCTGCCTGTCTGTCTGAATTGCTGTTGTTGCTTGACTTGTCCTGCCACGGAGACGGCGAAACCCAGTCGTCCGTTTACGTAACAAAACAGCCCTATCGCATACAGATGAAAAGAACTCAACCAGCCACAAAATGCACCAGACGGAAATAGAACCAGTGTGTTGTGTTTGTGCATGTGTGTGTGCGTACATGCGTACATGTGTGCATGTGAGAGAGAGAGAGAGAGAGAGAGAGAGAGAGAGAGAGAGAGAGAGGGAGGAGCAGGGGGATTGGAAGAAATAATGAGGGAGACTAGGAACAAAGCGGGTAAAAGAGAAAGGGGAAGAAGCGTCTGAGAGGACAAAATGTGTCATCAGCCCCTTTTGTGAATCACTCTTGCACTGAGATCTCATGGAAGACCTTCCTGTTAACCACGTTAACCCTGGCATCCCAATTTTGGGCGTGTCATTAAGAAAGAAAGAGAGAAAAGGAGAGAGAGAGCGCAAAATAAATGACAGTGTCCACAGGCTAGATCAGATCATTTTCACCACAACATTGTGGTGAAGTGCGTGGTGACAGCATCCAGGCAAACATTTTATGAAAATATACGGCAAAAAGTAATGGCTGCTTTAAAAAGAAAAAGAACATTCCACAAAGATTGTAAAAATAAATAATTTAATAATAATTTTGAGGCCAACTAATCCTACTCTTGTGCTGGGCTGGGTGTGACTACACACCTGTTCTTCATCAATAGCTATTTGATGCTCAAGGGATAAATTAGCTATTCACACACGCACACTCAGGGAAAGCATCTGACTGGTTAGTATGGTCCACCTGCTTTCCTTCCACACCAGAATTTCTTGCAGTATTTAGTATTTACTTGTATTTATACCTGCGGCATGCATGGCACGCAACTTGGTGTAGGCTTCTGTGAAGCCCTGGAAATAAAACAGAACTTTAGTCCAAAACCCTCCTATTGTCTTTCCTACTACTGAGCCTTGCTACATCCTCCTACTTCAAACAGCAGTTTTGTTCCCACAAACCTAGCCTGGAACTCACCTATGCTTTCTATGGCATAGCATTAGGCAGCCCGCAGCTCCCGGCAGGATCCGCCGGGAGAAACTGTGTGCAGCTGCTGGACATGAGACTAATTAATTAGAGCGACAGAGAGAGAGGAGTGTGTGAGTGTGTGAGTGTGTGAGTGTGTGTGTGTGTGTGTGTGTGTGTGTGTGTGTGTGTGTGCGTCAATTTAACAAAGGTGCAGACGATCAGAAATCAGCAGAGTGATCGACGTTTGCCCTACTCTATGCCAAATTAAAGTGGACTCGCGGACCCAGACTTTCTTTTTCTCCCTGGAAATAAAAACGTCTGGGTTTCCGAGGCTACCACAAACCTTGCTTACTGTATCCCCATCCTCTATGAAGAATTGTGATGCAGAAATGTCTTAAAATGATATGAATCTGACTGAACTTGGCTACTGTATCATGTCTCTATTTCTATCATTGTATTAATGTATATCTCTTCTACACTTAGCCTGCTCCCTTTGTTAGCCAAATTCTCCACTCTCCAGTAAACCCTGTGGATTCAGCACTAGCTTTTGAGATTCTTACAGATTACATGTTTTAATCACTACAAACAGGAACATTCTGGACCCCAAGGCTTTTTGTCACACTGGTTATTTCAGCTCATTACAAACCTAGCCTCTATTTGCCCTGCTGGGTGAGGGGAGTGATACAAGTTCTAAGAGGTTGATACCCGTTAACACCCCTAGCTGTTCAGTAGCTGACCAATCGGTGCACGCTAAAGTGCCACTGCTGCACAGTGCACTGTTGCTGTGAGCGACATCGCTGTGGAAGGAACTTTAGCATGTCACGCAGTTGCTGCATTGATCAGATGCAAGTTTCTCTTAGTCTTCATAAAATAATATAAGGCGTATGGATATGGAAATAGTTCCCCTCGGGACCAGTGAGCCCTGCAGAGAGGGTGGTGACGCTTGAGTGCACTGTGGGGATTTCAGTCCCCTTAAGGACTCGTACTCCGGGAGGTGCCGGAAAAGAGTTAAAGGGATTTTGAAAGACCCTCATCACCCCAGCAATGGACTGTTTGTGCCGCTGCTGTCAGGCAACCTCCTCTCAGAGACCTAGATTGGATTTCTTTCTCCCTCAGACTATCAGAGCTCTGAACAATGAGCGAACTGCCAGGTCAACTCGAACTGTCTTTAATAACCTGTAAATACCCAAACACCTTGATTTTGTTTGCACTAATTGTAAGTTATTTTGGTATTGCTAGTTCACATGTTTTACTGTTATTTATAATATGCACATGTATATATAGCACCACAGTCTGGCGTAAGTTATGCATCCTATCTGCACGTTCTTTTCCCCCAATGCCATTCTGAATTCCCATAGTTATTAACGCGGCATATAAATACTATGTTAACAATAAACAAATGAGCGCACCGAAACGCTAATGTTACCGAAATGTATGTTTTGTAATAATATTCTAAATCTACAAAGTAACTAACTAACTAACTAAGTGGAGTAATATTTGATGTAACGGAGTAGAAGTAAAAGTACAGAAAATTGGACATGCTCCAAGTAAAGAAACAAATTAAATACCACAAAGTACAGCACTTTAGTACATGTATTTACTTACTTTACACCACTGGTGCCCATGCATAAACGGACCTTGCCACAAGAAATGGCATAGCCTCGGTACCTCTTATTCCCACAGTGGGTCGGCGGGAGATCCAGGTATTAAAACCACCTGAATGTTCACTGCAACAAATAGGCATAATTAAACATTTGTCAATGCCGTTGGATTGCGCTTGCAGAACATGATAAAAGAAAAAGTTCCAGTGGGTTTAGAGTCTTGAACGGATCATTCACACAGTGAATATGGCCTGTGTCACGTCATCTCCTTGTCTGGGGCATACGTTAGTCCGACCTACCAATAGTCCACATACGTAGCCGGTTAAGACTCATGACCTGTGGCTCTGACATGCGTGTCGCCGGTTAAGACTCAACCGTGGCTTCCGCGTGCGGTTAGGTTTTGGGGTAGGGAGTCGGACTATTGCGTGTTGGACTGTTCCTTGTCTTTCATGTAATTCTTTGCAGAACTTTCCAGTAAGTCGCAAACTCTCTAGGAGATGGTTAATGATTCATGCATATTATGCTATGTGCAAGATTTGTAATATCGCCTGATACCCGATTAGAAAACATCACTTGACACAGTGTGTTATAGAAGGTATGCGCATGCATAAAGTGAGTGGCAAAGTGAGTTTAACAATCAGGACATTTCTGTTTTAATGTATGGGCTGTCAGAAAGGTCAGAAAGTAGTTTTTTGCCACTCAGTAGGCGTTCCCGCATAACTTCTGGGTATGACGATGATGTCATGCGCAATTGCGCATACCCGCTATTGTTGACATCCTATCCTTCACGTGAAGATTGTGTGCCTGAAATATACAGTATAGCTAGCTGCCCATGACCGCTACATTATGGCTGTACTGCAGATGCCAACCACGTACTGTACAGCTTATATCGTGAAGCTTCCAACATCAAATCATTGATGTGTTCGGGTACAGTATAGACTATATAGAGCCAGTATTTCACAGTGTTGACCATGGTTTCTTTACAAAAATGTATTTTCTCCTCCATCACACCAGTTGGAGTGGCAAATGATAGTAATTATTGATGTATGTCAGTGTAGACAGATGCTCTGCATTCTTGTTTGTAGGAGGACATGTTAAGTTGACTTGTCACCTGCTGCATTAAACACACACACACACACACACACACACACACACACACACACACACACACACACACACACACACACACACACACACACACACACACACACACACACACACACACACACACACACACACACACACACACACACACACACACACACACACACTCTCTCTCTCTCTCTGATTGATGCAGCGATATGATTCCAGCAATCACAACAACTGGAATAAATAACTCATGCGTGCACACACTCACGCCTGCGTGCACACACAGTACAGTATACAGTACATACATCCAATGATACTCATGGTCACCATCTGTACCTACATGTAGGCCTACCGTGTGTCATAATGAAAAACACCTGCGTCTAATCAAGGAGACATGTAGGCTAATACAGCCATAACATTATGTACAGTACATTCATTCCTCCTCAGATTATACTTTTGTGGTTGGTTTCAACGTGTGTTAGATACTCTATTCATTGTGTAACATTGTATAATAATCAAACGGGATGATTTGGGAGCACAGAAACAAATGCACTTTTCAGTGGTTTTCATGGAAATCAAGAAGAAAGCAAAAGCAAGCACTCGGTTGAGTAATTCCACGTAATAACGTAACGGGTGCACGGTTCTGGAAGACACACACTGTAGAAATGAACACCAGCACTCCCGTTGTATCCTCTAGGATTCTTGTTTTATTTTGTTCCCCCCAGCAGCAAACAGCAACATGAATGGAAATCAACCATGAATGTTACATGTCTTGCGCAAGGATGGAGTTCAACAGTGTTGGTAACATACATTTTGCAGTGAGACTTCTATCACCCTGTATGTTCTAATGCAGAGTGGGAATACACTTCGGTCCATGTAATGTACATGATGGAAACAGCAACCTTTTGAACCTATTCATGCTATAGCCACCTCCAGGCCAAAGTGTCACGGCTGTAAATGACCCTACACATACAGTAGGATTAGATGCAGTAACCACTGGTTCCCAAAGGCATGGGTTTGTGGGTCACGGACACATTCTTTATGGGTTCCAAATCACCCAATTCACTGAATGCTCCTTTAAAAACAAAAGTTTAATTTAATTTCATGAAGAAATTAAAGAAAAAAATCTAAGAAATTCCATAAATTAGAAAACAAAATGTGTAAGTAGTGAAAATAGCCGATCTACAAGCTCAACGCGGCGTGAAGCGACGTGTTGTGCGTTTGTAGACCTGCTATTTTAAATAGTGTAGGTCCCGGGCAAATGTTTAATCTGTCTTTTAGTTCTCAACCTTGGTCTTGGAATGAGATTCAGAGTCAGTCCCCATTTAAAATGTCTTAAGGCATTTCGTTTGGTCCAGTCTTTCTATCCAGTCACATAATGTACGTCCATGATCTAAAGGGATCAACAAAGTGGCCCATGTCCTGGGTTCGATTCCCGCTGGTAGTATGCTGGGGGCGTGCTCTCTCCTCCGCGTCATCAGTGCCCATACCCGAGGCGGGGTTGGCGAAAGGGCCTTTCTTTTTTCTTCTTTTTTTGTAACTCATTTTTCACCCCTGTGTCAATTGTCTAATGTGATCCTAGGCTCTACACACCCACTGCCAACCTACCCCCCCCCCCCAGGTTGGCAGAGGAAGTGTAGCACCCAGGATTACATAATTTACATTAGATAACTGACAAAAACAAATCGGCCCATTTAAACAGACTGCTGCTCCCTGCCCATGATGACGATTGACATTGTTTTGCTGCTGTCACCACTGTCAGTGCCAACTCATTGATCACACTCCCACCACCACCTTTTACTATACAGTAGTACTTCAACTTGTAGGCCTACCACAAAGTAACGGGTATAATCTGCAAAGCACAGGTTCCGTGTGGGGCTCAGCAGCCGCGCACCCGCAAGGCATTTGAACGCGAGTGCACCGCGCTGTGAGGAAAACTCCCTGCAACTTCAATAGCAATAACAAGTGAAAACCAGGCAGAAAAGAAAAGAGAAATTGTGACTTTGTCCGAATTTTTACGAGATTTACGACGGGAGTTCATGAGTATACGGAGAAAGCAAGGAAAATAGATTTCCAGCCGAGTTGTGGAGTCTACGTATAGCTGCAGTGGAGATTACATACAGACTAGTATAGTGGATTCTGTCACTGTGGAGAAATTGCTCCTTGACTAGTGTTTTCTCCGCGCTGGAGAACACAGTATCATGTACCACAGTCCTTTCTTTTCACCAGAGCTTTATGATACTGTTATTACTATTTACTGGTGTATTTGTACTTGTAGCAGAGTGGCTCACAACTGATGGCCTCAAAAGTCTAATATCTGCCCCAAGTCATATAGAGATATCCCTTTGGCTTAGTGGTTAAGATGTTGGCTTTCCATGTGGGAGACCCGGGTTTGATTCCCGGGTGCTACATATTATGGTATTGGCACAGTTCTTGTCAACAGCTGGTCCCACCAAAAATGTAGCTGCCTGTATACTTTTATTGATCATTGATACTTTTTGACTGTATAAGGTTCCAATATCCTACTAGGATTTTAATAATTTAGTTCTGATTACAAGTGGTGAGTCACTGGCACTGCAACTAGTCTTGCGGTATGTATAGAGGCCTTAATAACACAGTATGCAACATTTCTGTACGACAGCAACACTGACTTGAGCGGACTAAACTCTGTGGGCTTCTAATCTGAATTCTTCCTGAAACAATCCACAGACCAGCTATTTGGGGAAATAAAGATAGAGGAATTGAATAAGAGAAGCCTCTCTCCTCTCTTATTTTTGTTCTCCCTTCACAAATAACCACAGAGGTACCCTGAGGTGCCCAAATAGTTTCAGTGGAGATGCTTAGTGACCAGCATTTCCAAAAAAAATATATATATATATATATAATATGTGACAGACGTGATATTAGGTCAAATGTGAGGGAAAACACCAGTTGAATTGCCTTGAAACAAGACACGCCTCATACTGTAAATAATGCTTGTAACTGCTTTAGATGACATGTTATGTTGTCAATCAGTAATTTACCTAGTACTATAATGTATGAATAATTAATTGTAACATAAACCACATAAATTAATATGAGTTTTGCCTGAGTTGTGGTATGTGTCAGCTTTGGTGACCATTTTGTTTGAACTCATTTCAATTTAAAGAAATCACACCCGCGTGAAATGAGGGGCGCTCTTATACGTCGTCATACATCATCTCATTCTGGCCAATCACAATTTCCGTCCTCACTTTTGTCTTCAATGTTTGTGTTTAAACACTTTTGTATTCAATGTTTGCGTTTACACAAACCCTCAAAGCTGGACATAGCTAACCCCCTAAAAAAATAAAACTATATATATATATATATATATATAATGCTTTTAAGGTGGAGGACGCTCCCTTCCTGGAGTGTACCCACCTGCATCCATATTAATTAACCCTAACACCTACATAAACAGAGGTATTTTACTAGTGGTCAACAGTGCCCTCTGTAGGTACCATATTGAAATGGACTGACTCGAACTCAAATCTATTTAAAGAATCTAAAATGCATCTCAATAAATGTTTTTTTTTCTCCAAACTACTTTGCACTTGACATGGTTAAATGTCTCCCTCACTAATGGATTATGAGGAGAAAAAAAAGGAAGAAGTACATGTGGGTGGTGGTAAACACTAATGTAGTACCAGATGGCATGTGCCCCCATGGATGTCTTGGAAATGTGATGCTTTTAATTGCTTGTTTGTATGTTTTAACGACACTAAGTGTCAGGTTGAGCATATGGAAGCCACCATTCCTTTCCTTGAGTTTAGAGAGAGGCTACGTAATGCAATAAAATATTTAAATGCCATGATTCAACTATATCATTGCTGTTAGGTACAGTAGAAACCTCGTATGTACATATTTTCACTTTTATGTTTTTTTTTTTTTTTTTTTTTTTTAATTATGGCCTACTTCGTTACTGTGTTACACAAAAGTAGCAAAAATAGCAGATCTTCAAGCTCAAAACGCACCGTGATATGATGCGCTTTGAGCTTGTAGATCTATTCTGTCGATATTATGTTCACTATTCCTGTCGCCATTACTGATGTTCATTATTGTTATTCAGCAATCAGCACCATCACCTTCATCACTTATAGTGATATCGAAACATTTTCTTAGAACAATTAGCATTTGGTTGAATTTTCCAGAAGCACATATTTTTAGTTTCCATAATGCGTTTAACTTGATCTTCTCTTGAATTTCAATACATGTGATAGAAGTGTAGAAAAAGACAAACCTGCACATTATGTGAAGCAGTTTGGTCAGGACTCTTAAGATATGAACAATGTTTTACTGCAATGGTGAACATTGGTATTCCGGCTCCACTGCACAAGCACGCCAACACGGAACTCCCAACTCCCATAGGACAGAGGAGCCTGAAGCACTTATTATATTAGGATCATACGTCCCCATAGAACAAAGGCTTAGGATGCCGTTATTATTATATTAACATGATAAGTACCCATAGGACAGAGCCTAGAGACACACATTTATTAAATGAATATGATATTTGACATATGAACCCCTATAGGACATAGCCTAGAGACATGTACACAGTTATAATGAACGTGATGATGCGTCTGTGAATCCACACATCAAACGATACACCTGCAACAGGAGTCGTCTGGGGAGGTGGTGGGAGTGTGATCAGTGATGAGTTGGCACTGGCAGAGGGGAGAGCTGCAAAACAATATAATGTTGATCAGCATCATGGGCAGGGAGCAGCCAAACAGTTAAACAGCAGTCTGTTTAAATGGGCCGCTTTGTTGATCAGTTTAGAGATCATGGACGTACATTACGTGACTGGATAGAAAGTGGACAGCATGTGACCAAACAACGTCTGTTTTGAAACGCCTCAAAGATGGAGTGGCGTGATTTTTTTTGTATACTCTTTCTGTTTTGTATGTGTCTATGGACTTAACATTACTCTAATAGACCCCCAGGCGTGGTTATAATATTCAAATATGTCTTCCCTGTGTATTTTTGGTTTCTTCCTGAAAGCTGAAAGCCTTTGAGTCAAATGGCCCAATCGAAATATAACACTACTTTAGTGACATCATAACCATAACCCCTTCCCTAACCCCTCCGCCATTATCATACAACAGTTGTGGGCGAGGCAGGTTCAGGCGAGTGGTGCTAAGGTGAAAACCAGGTATACTTAATTAACTGGTGGGTGTGGTCCAAAAACATAATTTTAACACATTCTGTACACTTTTTATCCCACGATTTTGCAACCCATTTTTTCACCCAGTGTCTAATGTAATCATGGGCGCTACACTTGATCTGCCAACTTGGGAGAGCAGCATACTGACCTCATGCTTCCTTCTATGCATGAGGAGTCCAAGCTGCTTCTTTTCACCTGACATGGGGGAGTTTCCCCGTTTGGACGTAGCACGTGGAAGGAACACATTAATCCAACCAGTTCCTTTCCCCTCCCTCCATCAGGCACCCCGGCTGGCCAGTGGGCGGCAGTTTAGAGACAAGGATTACTGCATGTTTTTTGTGAGGGTACCTACCCTAGGGGACACAGAGAGAACATGCAAACTCCACAAAAAAAGGCCCTTTTTAGTTTTTACAAACCCCACCTACATAGGGTATGGGCACTGATGATGCGGAGGTGAGGACACACCCCCAGCACCCACAGCGTCCCCAGTGGGAATCGAACCCAGGACCTTGTAGCTGTGTGGCGACAGAGCTACTGACTGCCCCCTTCTGTAAATTTTTCTGACCTTCCTCCTAGTATAATCATAGTACCTGTTGAATGATAATCATGTTTTTAGGGGGGGGGGGGAGGGGATTCATGGCGCTCCATCTTTAACGAGATTTAAATGAGGTCTGACTCTGAATCTCATTCCAAGTCCAAAGATTATCATCTCTAGCGTCTCCATCTCTCCACTAGCCCCACTTTAAACCAGCCTATCATCACTACACCGACATACATACACACAGCGTTGTGTCATCAGGAGCGTCAATATAGCTGAGTGGGGGGTGGAGCTTGGGGTAAAGTTCAGACTTCTCCCAACCGGAATACAAAGTGGGGTGTTTTCAAACGAAGATGCTTTAAAATAATACTAATTTAAAAGTAGGCGTCATGGCTTGCCAGATCACAGGAACAGACCCTTGTTTCCACTCGACAAGGAACGCTACTTTAGAAAATGAAATGAGCTAGAGTCCGATTGGAATGTTTTCCTTGACTGCTGCCTGGACATGATCCAACACAACACAATGGCCTGATATATTTGCCTGGTAAAATACACTTTTCTATAGATTTGATGAATTAAACTTATATAAATATTTTTATAAATATATATTTTAAAAAGCCATTAATTCATCAATGATGTTTATAGAACACTTTTTAATGAATTGCAAGTTGGCTACCGACACCATTCGTTTGGAAGTGGGGTATGGAAACAAAATAACATTGTGTTTGAAATAGACACTCGTGCTTTCTCAGGTGTGATTTGGGGCCTTAAGGATGAATACAAAAGTAATATCAACATCCTAATACTGTCCAATAATTAGATAGGGAGGGGGGTGAATTTATGACAGGCAGTTGCTGCTGTGAAAATATGACTCCCCAGTCAAAAAACACTTTGTGTTTGAAATAGATGCTTTCTCAGGTGTGATTTGGGGCCCTAAAGATGAATACAAAATCTATATTTGTATTGTTTGTGGGCTTTCCTGTCTATCTCCGTGTGTATGTATGGTCATATCATCTCTCCTCCAGTCTTACCATGTCACTGTGCACTGCACCGACTGTAGCCAACTGACCAGTGCCACCTAGTGGCAGAGGTAATTAAAGTTTATTGTGAACTGCAGGGTCTCATGACATAGGCCATTTACACAGGTTAGCTTCCATAACCTTACAGGAACACTTAAAGAGTTGACTCTAAATGACCATTAGCATTCATTAACTCTGAGAGTTTAATGTATACGATGTGTAAAGATTTAATAACATTCCATTCTACACTCTCAGAGTTATGGGGTCCTGGTTTGAGAACCGATGTAGTGGACTCCTAATGTGCCATAGTCTCATACTGTAACCGATGTAGTGGACTCCTAATGTGCCATAGTCTCATACTGTAACCGATGTAGTGGACTCCTAATGTGCCATAGTCTCATACTGAACCGATGTAGTAGACTCCTAATGTGCCATAGTCTCATACTGTAGTAAATCAGAACCGATGTAGTGGACTCCTAATGTGCCATAGTCTCATACTGTAGTAAATCAGAACCGATGTAGTGGACTCCTAATGTGCCATAGTCTCATACTGTAGTAAATCAGAACCGATGTAGTGGACTCCTAATGTGCCATAGTCTCATACTGTAGTAAAGGACTCCTAATGTGCCATAGTCTCATACTGTAGTAAAGGACTCCTAATGTGCCATAGTCTCATACTGAACCGATGTAGTGGACTCCTAATGTGCCATAGTCTCATACTGTAACCGATGTAGTGGACTCCTAATGTGCCATAGTCTCATACTGAACCGATGTAGTGGACTCCTAATGTGCCATAGTCTCATACTGTAACCGATGTAGTGGACTCCTAATGTGCCATAGTCTCATACTGTAACCGATGTAGTGGACTCCTAATGTGCCATAGTCTCATACTGTAGTAAAGGACTCCTGATGTGCCATAGTCTCATACTGTAGTAAAGGACTCCTAATGTGCCATAGTCTCATACTGTAGTAAATCAGTGTGATGTAGTGGACTCTTATGTGCCATAGTCTCATACTGTAGTAAATCAGTGTCACTGAAGACAATCTGGAGACTGCCATTCACTAACTGTGGGTCATATGATCAAAATAAAAACATTATAATGGTGACACATTTGTCCTCCATGTACAGTACAGACATATTGATGAACCCTGTTTTTCACTTCCTTGCTGTACTTGAAGATGTAGTTCCTGCTGGAATCAATGTGAATGATGCCATCATTCATAGTCAGACTATGAGAGACTCTGTCCGTCTTACACCATTTAAGACGGCCTTATATTGTAAAATAAAACATTTGGTGAACTTATTCATGTGCGCCTGTGTGTGAGTTCAACAAGTTATTCAATTGAAGTGCGCTTCTTATCTAAACATACTTTTCCTTACTTCGTCTGTCCACATTTTCTTTTCTTTGTCATTAGAATGGTGCGTGGTGAGCCATTCACTTCACTGAATTCTCTTCATGGAGGGATCCATGGTTGTAGTAGGGAACATTCTGTCCATGACCTCACTGCAATTCCATACATACATTCCACACTGCTTGTGCTGCAAACACAAATCTACACTACTACACTATACAGTATGTCACCCCGGTACTGTTTTTCAGTACCAAGGGTGCTACTTGTACTATAGCCACACACACACACACACACACACACACACACACACACACACACACACACAGATGGACACACCTACACGCAAGCACACAGCCACACACACACACACACACACACACAGACAGTCGATCAATCCAGACAGTCGGTCGGTCGATCGACTGTCTGGATCCCTGCTGCTCCTGACTCGTTCAAGTATAATCATTTAGCACTTTCGCACAGACAGACTGAAGTCACAGACAGTTCACATATACTGTATTTAAAGTTCATTTTTGGTCAGCTTTGCTGCGTCTGTGTTTCGACTCTGACCATTCCAAAATTGGTCATCAGAGAAAAGCCTTTCAACAAAATCCTCTTAAGCCTCTAAAGCCTAGCACACAACCTTGGACATGCTGGTCAAGAAAGCTTTTCCTATGTTTTTCAACCCACTTCAACACTGAAGATTTTATTTGTCAGTCAATCGTACAAAGTATATTGCGGTGGAATGTCAGCGACATGCTTTACAGACTGTAGAAAAAAAGTAATACGTAACTGGAAAAGTGCTCTCCTCTGAACGTAGATCTCCACCAGGCTGGGTTGCCTACCTAGGGATGTGTCAGTAGTGGAGTGAAGCCATCAGGACACCAGGAAGCTGTGTATGCAGGGTAAATAGTGTTTGTACAACAAATGATGCAACTGTCGTGGCCCGAACCACTGGCCTAACGGTCCCGCTGCTATGGTGAGTGTTGCCGTTTGTTGTGTTGACTGTGCTTATCCCAGCTACAGACTAAGACCACCTTTACACGAGAATGCTGTTCATAGAAAACGGCAAAATAAAGTATCGTTTGCTGGTGTCCCTTTAGACGAGAACGGTGTTTTCAGGAGGTGAAAACGCAACGAAGTGAAACCACCTCCCAGAGTGGAAATCTTTGAGAACGCCGTTTTATCCCTTCTCCATGTAAACAGGCAAAATGGTGAATCCGCTAAACTTATGACATGGCTCACAGGAACGCATATGTTTATTACATTGATGCAGAGCCATATATGATATATGGAGTTCCTGAACAAGCCTCCCTCCTCGCCTACAAAGTGCTGCTCATCAGCGATGGTGAATGTAAAACCATGATGTAAATAAAATGCGATAGGCAGCAGCAGCGTTTATGTAGCCTAATGTATTATAAAATATATAATAACCATCCCGTGACACGTTCTGCCTGCATGCATGCTCTGTGCTGCCTGTCAGCCTGTGTGTCACCTCTATGCGTTAGTAGAAAGCAGGCAGCGAGTGACGGCCACAACCAAGTTGTGTTCTGGAAGCAAAACCCTGATAGGGTTGCGTGAAGGGGGAGCTGGCCTCAGTGGCCTAGTTCTTCTTCTTGTAAGTGGGTGACTGGTCTATTTGGCATCCCGTTACCGCCACCTAGCGACATTATAGCATTTTCATAAAGTGTGCGTTCTCGTGTAAAGGGTCAATACAAAATGAGAACGCAACGGGACTTTGACGTTTTATCTGGAGATGATCGCCATGTAAAAGAGGCCTAAGATGTCCCTTCTCGCTTGCCATCTCTCGCGAGAACCGGTAGAAGCTACATGAGGGCCTGATCACCCGCATCAGCTATAAAACCCAGTCTCTGCCTGGACTCCGAGGAGACAACATCGCTTATCTTACTCCAGCTATTCGTTATTATCTTTGTTAGTTAACTTTGCTTATACCTTTTTGTTTAGTTGTAGCTCCCTTCGGGAAGGAGTTTGTTAGGCTTAAGTTGTAGGTTAACCCTTTATTATTGGTTAGGGTTTCAGTTGGGTCAAGTTACTGTTTTGTCGATCTCCTTTTCTTTTGGAACACCTTGTGCAAATGTGCTTGAAAGTCGATTAACTTCCATCATGTATTTATTGAGCCATTTGTACTGGAACAACTACTTTGTAACTCTAAGCTTTTTCTACAAGTGCAAGTAAAAGCATTTTCGAATGTGCAGTTGGTTTCCTGTCCGTTTTATATGTTATGCGCACCTTTACCCCTAGACTTATTGGTCCGTCACACACACACATACACACACACACGCACGCACGCACGCACACACACACACACACACGCACGCACGCACGCACACACACACACACACACACACACACACACACACACACACACACACACACACACACACACACACACACACACACACACACACACACACACACACACACACACACACACACACACACACACACACACACACACACGCAACCCATTGCTGGGAAGATGTGTTATGCCCTTTAAAAATCCTTTTAGCTCTATAATATGCGTCCTACATGCACCGGAGGGACGTCCCCATATAGTCTGCAAGGCTCGCTGCAGGTCCCGGAAGGAGCTATTCCCGTACCACACGGTGCTAACCCCTGTCAGAATGTGCTGAGTGGTATAGTGGAGAAGGATTTCAGGACCTTCTGTGAGACTTTTTCTCAACTGTCTGAGGTGCCACGGAGGCACGGACACCATGGCCTTGCTCAGCACTGTGTCCGTGTGCATCGTCCGTGACCATGACAAGTCCTCAGTGATGTGCCCTGGTGGCTGTTGTGGTATCCTCTCTTGCTTTCTGTATTTCCTCCTGACTAGCACAGCACTCCAGAGGCTCATATCTACAATAAGGCGAGGACAGGCTTTCCAAATACATTTCTGCCTGGTCAAATATCCATACACTGAGAAAAGAGAGAGACAAACACCAGACCTATTAGTGGGCAGCGGCCTGGCCGGTGCGCGACCCTCAATCACCCGTTGGAATGCAAATGCAAGCCTTTCAGTCTTTGTAGCCTATACTCGTCTGGCAGGTATATCTCTTTGAAAACCTCTAGTGCTTCTGATTGTGCGCAGGGGGATTATTTCCTGGAAACGCTACTGCGAAACTCTATAGAGTTGTTACATTAAACTGTGTTATATCAACACTATGGCTATATAGCTATACTGTATGGTTATTATACTAGTGATTGATTGAAGTATTTAACAGTTTGCAGAATTACAGTACATTTCAAGCTAAATGGGTTAAGGTCAGTGGTGTATACGTATACGTAGTATAGCGTATAACAAAGTTATACGTACCAAAGTTTTTGGAAAAAAAGCCGTATACAGTCTACTAATCATTTCTTCCATTGACCACAAGCTAGCGTATGCCTATACATGCATATGTTGCACAGGGAATAATTATGGTACTGCATATCGTCTGAAAAAACCTGGACTATGGCACTGCATGGTTAAAGTTCAATTTGAGTGTCCATTAAACTTGGAGAGCTGAAAGGGAGTCGTTTTTAGAGGGAGAGAGACATGCATGTGCAGTAGAAAGCTGAGAGAACTACTTTTGCTATGCTTTTTGTTCTTGCTTAATGTAAATCGCTCTGGTGGATTAAGTGTGTGTGTGTGTGTGTGTGTGTGTGTGTGTGTGTGTGTTGTTTTTTTTAATTAGTTTCCACTGTCTTCCTTGCGTCTTTATTTCATTTTGATCAGTCCTGCTTGTTGCGCGTGTGTTTGATTTGTTTTGGTGCGTGCGTGAATGCGTGTTTTTTTGTGCTTAGGTGATGCGTTTGTTAGTTTTTTGTTTTGTGTGTGTGTGTGTGTGTCACGAGTGTGTGTGTGTGTGTGTGTGTGTGTGTGTGTGTTACTGCTGTAATCAGTAGTTTCACAGGACATATTTTTTTAATGGTATGGATTCAGGGCTGGAGCCATGTTGGTAACCTAGTATCTGGAATGTAATGCTGATGCTGTTGTTTCTGTCAACCAGTATTCGGTGTACATGCTGTAGGATGAATGGGTATACAGTCTACTAAGATTTATTTTAGCCAGCCCCCCCCCCCCACCCAAAATCACCAAGAACCGCCACATGAAACCTCTGTACAGTGCCTTTTAATGTGAGGACTTTTGACTTTGAGAAATATCACACGATTCAGCTTTAATGGGAAAAAATTGGACGCATATAGCACTATACGTTCTCAACTCTTAGTCGAAAATTAATAAGCTTGTGTGCTTCCTCCGACTCAACCTTTTGATGTTAACGAATGTGACCTGCTCCGTATACCTAAATCAATTGGATTCTGGAAAGAGGAGATTCCTCCTTAGTTCCTCCTCATTACCAATTTACCATCATCATCATTATGCTCTCTTCCTCTTTCCTCCTCCTCAAACTCCTTTCTGCACTCTTTCCCTCCTGCTAATCTGACACTTCAACTTGAGCTACGCTTCATTGTCACATCACAAGTTTACAGATGTGAAGGAGTGGGTAAAAAATATGCAAGCTACCCACAAATTGCAAAGTGTGAAAATATAAAATATCAAAACAAATAAAGTATAAAAGTATTGTGTGTAGCGCTGGTGCACCAGTCCAGGTGTGTTTTGGGATTTTGCGACAACCATGAATTATTATTACAAAATATACAACTAAACTGTATATAGTTGTACAGAAAGTTTGGACATACCGCCATAGACTATATTCTTCCCCTTAAATGTTTGTCTTCTGCACATGCACACCCTCCGTATCGCTGTGCGGTCGTGGGCGGCACAATTAACAAAGCAGTCAGTGATGCAGGACTATTTATTTTTATTTTTATCTTTATTTAACCAGTAAAAACCACATTGAGACTGAAGTGTGAACTGGCCAAGACAAGAGGCAAAATAAGTGACACAGCTCTGTGTAAAAAAAATACAAAAATAAACAAAAAACAGGACAATGCTGTTTATGCTCATAAATACAGTACCCACTACCGAAGAAGCTCAAAGGGAGAACAGGAACGTTTAGTAACGCGACCAATAAGGACTAATAAATAAAAACTAAGCAACGGAAATTGCTAGTAGACTAAAAAGCAAGCAGACATTTGCTAATACGTCAAAGTTCCAAGGGGTCCCCAGCTAAATGATAGTTAGGAACTAAATGGACCCTTATGGATCTGTGAATCAGAGAGTGTACAAACGGGTCCATTTGGTTCCATTTGTACACTCTCAGAGTTACATTAAGTTTGCTTTTACTTATGTATTGGGGTCCCAGAGATATCCTAATTCAGGTCAAATTGGGGGCCCTAGAGCCGTGAACATCTTCTCTTATGGGGGTCCTTGGCATATCTTTTCAAATGGGAGTCCGCAGGCTAATGAGTATTATTTTGGGGGTCCTTGACATGAAAAACCACTGTTTTAGATTACAGTAGCCTAGGCCTATTTAATCGCACAGATGGATACAGTATTTCAACACAAATAGCCTGCATACTGGTGCGAGGAGTTGGTTAATGAGGTCTTATTGATTACAGCTGAGCAATATGCCCGCCTCCTATATGTTCTATTGAATAATTCTATTCAATTGAACATTTTCTGTATAAGGCTACCTCAACAGTGCACAAGCACACAGAAAAACACACACAGGTGTGTGTTTCTTTGCAAAAACCAGCACATTGCCATCACTGTCTCATCAATCACTTCACTAGTGAACCACACCTTCTGCTCAAAGTTTAACGTTTTTTATTGAACGAAAAGGGGACTGATGGGGAACCCAGGCAGGGTGAGACTCAGGGTGGGGGAGTAGTCTCGGGAGCGTCGTCACACGTTTTAGTTCAAAGACTGTTAATCCCCATCACTACTGGTTCACTTTGGGTTGCTCATGGGCAACCTTCATCAATCAGCACAGTCAATAACCGATCATCTGCACTGACTGCTGAATAAGGCAATAATGGAATACAAATATTTTCAAAATCTAGAGAAGCTATTTTAGTACGATATGAGGGAATAACTGACAACATTGATAAGACATTTTTGTACGCACTTTGTTTTGTTTTGTTTTGTTCATTAAATATCATTCTGCATTCATAGCAAATCTCAAACAACTTATTTTCAAAAAAATAGATTTCTGCCTATACAAACACGTGATCAATAGATTACATGCACTCAACGGTGATGACACACTTGGGAGTCTGGACAAGGCCAGGCAATGTCTGGGAGGGTAACCAAAACAGTGGGCCTCTGACAACACTTTTTATTTATTTAAAAAAAAATACATTTTACAAATTAGGAGCCAAATACATATTTAAAAAAATACATTTAAGGCTCAAGTGCTACAACTTGCTACAGAACCCAGCTGTGTCATGTTGGGGATAAAAATAAGTTGAACTTTAACTTTAGGTCTGATCCTGATGTACCGTGGGTGCCCACTGGACCCGAAGACTTGAATTACATACTCATATAGGCAGCGCCTCCGCCTCCCATCTTCTGCGTATGTGCAGTGTCAACACACGCAGAGATGACAGATCAGAATCACACACATTCACACACTCACAGAGTTTTGGTATGGAATGAACATAATATAGTAATTAGGCCTGCATCGCTTTGCCTAAAACACTCCATCCATCTTCAACCGCTTATCCGTAGCTTATCTCTAAGGGAGATGCCAGCCACCCGTCGAAGAAACCTCATTTCGGCCGCTTGTATTCGCGACCTTATTCTTTCGGTCATGACCCACACTTCATGACCATAGGTGAGAGTAGGAACAAAGATTGCTCGGTAGACAGAGAGCTTTGCCTTCTGGCTCAACTCTCTTTTCGTCACAACAGTGCGGTACAGCGACTGCCCCTGCCGCTCCGATTCTCCGGCTGATCTCCGTCCTCCCCTCGTGAACAAGACCCCGAGATACTTGAACTCCTTCACCTGGGGTAATGCCTCATTCCCTACCCGGACTGCACAATCCACCGGTTTCCTGCTGAGAACCATGGCCTCAGATTTGGAGACGCTGATCCTCATCCCTGCCGCTGGCTCCCATTTGTTGAATAGACATATTGTTATTATGCTTAAATTATCGCTTTGGCTAAAACGCTGAATCCCTCGGAAAAAGTAGGCTATAACTACATGCATTAATAACTACAGACATTAATATAGTCAACTGCATATGTACAATTGTATAGCCTAAATTTAACAAACAAGTTTGATTGACATTTGTAAATAGGTAAATACAAAATTAATAAAAATGTTAAATGGAGAAAAATAAATGTATAAAACACATTAAAATGGTGAGAAATGCTGCTACAGAAAGGCCATTTTAACATTGCACTGAAAAATATATGAATTGCATAATTCTTTTAGTATAATTGCATGTTCTTCTTAGTAACGGTTTTATGCATATGTACTGCAGTAGAGGATCTTAGGGCACATGAAGGAACACAACACAGCAGGGGGTCTGTGATGTATTGTAGTCGACCGTCCCCGAACATAACTTTATGGCCTCAACCCGTCGAGAGCTTCTTAAACAAGTACTGTAGAAGTACTTTAAAATGGCCTCTGGAAGACACAGGGTGCTAGTGTACTCTAGTAGTTACAATATATCAACCCGATAAGTCCTGAGGACCATTCTACAAATTACTTCAAAGAAATCTGTAATCACTTTCAAGATTTAGTCTTAAATGTTCAACAGTGACAGATGTACAAGCTCGCAGCGCGGCACTTGTGAGCTTGTATATCTGCTATTTGTTTAATGGCCAACGCTAAAGTCTAAGATGACACGGATGCTTTCCCGTTTCTAACGGGTTAAGAGTGATTATCTCAGTGAGAAGAGATTCTCTCATGTTGTTGTTTTGGTTAGCAGATTTCTGAATCAGTAACCAGTTCGTTGGACTTGTTTTGTGTTGCAATAGTTCAACCTGTTTGAGAACAAGTTAGTGTTTCAGCATCTTGCTGAGTTAGGAATGGTCTTTACTTTGGCGATATTTCTTAAACGAAAGAATGCCTGATTTCTGTCTTTATCCTAATTTTAGAAATTATTACTCATATTTACTGCAGACAGACAGGCGGTCTGGGAGGTGAAGTCATCTGCATAATTTGGTTAAAAAGATAATGTACAATTGTGTGTCTTCAGCATAGCTATGAAATAAAACATTACTTTGTGTTCTCTAAATGACATCACAATAAACATGTACCGTATCCTCGGGCAAAGGTTTTAATTAGAGCAGGATGAAACTGTTGATCCGCCGTTCATCATTTAGCTAGCTGCATTGATGCTGTTGATGCCCCGATCCACGGTTCATCATTTAGCTAGCTGCATTGATGCTGAACACAATGTGGAAAATGTGCTTCTTGCAACTTGCACATTGTGTTGTTACTGAAAACACTATAATCATATAGTTGATGATGATTATGATTATGAATATTATCCAATATGGAAGTAAATGGTTTTATGATCCAGAAGCATGGTATGAATGGGGGTGTGATCCATTTGAAAGAACGAGGTGCTCTGGGAACAGCTCCAGAGGGGAGCTCAAAGTCTCAGAAGGAGTGGAGAGAGATTTTGATAACATCCTGGGGGAACACACAGCCAGTCAGTGTATTATTGGTTCACAATCAATGTGTCCGTACACAGACATAATATCCGTGACAAGACTTGGCCTCGTCCGTGGCAATTTTTTTTTTTTTGTTTAGATAACATTATAGTGTTCTTATTTTAATCATAAGAACCCCATAACTCAAAAACACAATGGAACTAACGAAACCAAATTAACCCATAAGGGTCCATTCGGTTCCATTTGTGCACTCTCAGAGTTACAGACCTGTTCATTTAAGGCTCATTTGTATGTCCATGGCGAAAATAGAATTTAGACAAAAATGTCCAGCATGGCGTTTGATCCCTGGTTGATAACACTATATTCAAAACTATTTTTCCTTTTCCACCTCATAGGTTGGAAACAGTTTTTCACCTTGTGGAACCAACCAAGTTTGCAGGAGAGCGATATTTGTTTATTCTCTCAAGGTATTGGTTTGCTATAGGCAGTGTAGGCACCTTATTGAAGATTACTGAGAGAGATTAGCGAGTAATTCTGTCAGGAGGAATAGAAGAGAGGCTTGATTGCCTCGTACGTATTAGAGAGACGCCTTTTCTGCTGCTGCTGCTTGACGATGTGTGGGGGTGGGAGCGTAGCCGGGGACAGAGCTGTATGCATGGGCACACTTCTGGGATCGGGCAGGAAATGAGCTCCATGGCTGGATTAGCTACGGCACTAGCACCCCCCAGGACACACACACACACACACACACACACACACACAGCTCTGACCACCCACTCGACTCTGTGACCAGGGCTGTGTGAAGCAGGTCGCTGCTTTGGGCCACTCCATGTATGAATTGATGGTGCGTACGCGTGCGTGTGTGTATGTGTGCAGGCGGGTGGGTGGGTGGGCGGGGGGTGGCCATGCATGCGTGTGTGGTGTGCTGTATGTAAATGTATATGTTTCAGAAAGATGGAATTCATAGTCCTACTGTACTGTATAATTGTGAGAGATTCGATAATGAAAAAGAGCATCCCTGAAGTTTTCTCTTGCTCAAACTGAACAAATGTTTTTATTTATTAAGTGTGCCTGCCATTCAATGGCAAAACAGTTATTGGGATCGTCCATTGCACGGTTGAGAAAACCCCGGCAATAAAACGGTATTGGGACTATGCCCTGCATGTCTGTAAAGCCATGCCCATTTCATCTCTCCTCTCATTGGCCCAGTGGTCATCAAAGTGCGACAGCTTTAAAGGTCGCTAACCGGTCACACCAAAGACTCTGATAAATGGGACCCAGCTTGACTCCCTGCTTGGCACCCAGCATCAGGTGGTGGAATGGGGGTTAAGTCCCTGCAACATAGAGTCATGTCCAGGGGGTGTACTTGTACATCAAGCTGCCTCACACCTCATCTAGGAGCGAGCGTTCCAACGGACGATATCACGCGGAAAAATGTCCATTGCGTTGCGACTTGCGACGTAGCCTGAACCAATCAAATAACCAAAAAATAGTAACGTGTAGATCTCGACCAATAAAGGTGTTTGAGGCCACGAAACCTCGCTCAAATAGAGACTCTGAGAGCGAACATAGGAGGGGTGGACGGCGTCACTGCACGCTCGCGGTACATAGTCTTATTGAAAAACATGTATTCTAATGAGATTCCATCATTCGCTCGCTCGCATCGCTGGCAGTGTAGATCAGGTGTAGGCTCTTGTCCTATGGGACACATGGCTCGGCAAAGCTTACTTTTACTGTGTGTATTGAGTGAGTCGGGAGAGTCATTTTAGAAATAACAAATTAAGTCATCAGCACTTGCAAATAGGTATGTAACACTTTTAATAATGCACTACTGTAGGTTTAGAAACGCATCCATTTCCTTCTGCTGCGCGTTATTAAAAGTATATACTTTTTTGCTATACTGTATATATTTTTTACCTACGGTTTACCAGTTTGGTGCCGTTTGTGTCAGCCTCCATTATACTTGAGCACCGTAGCCCTACCCACCCAGCTGACAACAGTGGATCTATATCCACTGTTTTCTGATGCTTAATTGTCTCCACCAGGCCGAAGGCATGGGGAGAGAGTATGTTTTACACTCCGTCCGTCCGTGTGTCCGTGTGTGCCGAAAAGTGTTTTTACCTCTAACTGCACGGATCTGTGGATAACTTTGTATGCCAACTCCCTAGAGGCCAAGGAAAAACCTTTGCCTGGAATTTTTCACATCTGCTCTTTATAGCGCCACCAGGAGGCCGACATATGTAAAACACATTTTCTAATATTACTCCTTCAGATTTTATCTGCCTTTATTAGCCTCATGGTGGCGCTACAACAGGCCAAGCCGTGTCTCTCACACACACACACACACACACACACACACACACACACACACACACACACACACACACACACACACACACTTTTATATTACTCTTAAACATTTTGCCAAACATTACATCACACACACTCCTATCCTCCTATGGTGGAGACCTGTGCCCAGAAGGGCACTTTCTTCTTCTTTTATACTATGTCGCACCAAAAACAGCATTATGTACAAGCTCCCAACGTGACACGGCAGCTCTACCGGGGGGTGCCCTCCAACCAACAGCAAAAGACTGCAGTTGTGCTGCGCAGCTCCCAGGTGTAACGTGTCTGCGTAGATGTGAAGCACAGTGTTGTGATAAGGAGGAAACTTTCCACATAATTACCCACCGAGGGCTCAAGTCTTCCCGAGCACATCTAACTGCACAGATGCAGCCTACAGTAAAGGCAGTAGTTATGGGAAAGTATAATGATATGAGTAATTAAATTAGTTTGCAAAAAGTTACACTTGTGACAGTGCTCTGAGAAACGCAGGATAGGGGTGGATTATGTGCACTGTCTACAGGTGGGCTGAAAGGATGCCATTATTAATGCATGAGCTGTGACTACTTTATATTTTTTGCCCAGGGCTAGACAATACTAAATTGAGTCTGGCTAATTTCAGGCATATAAAGCAATACCTATACAGAAGCAGCCAACCCCTTTCAATTATTTTTTCTGTTGACAAGTTCTATCTATTTGTATAATTAATTTGATTTTGATAGTTTTATGCAGATGTGCTTGCCTCATTTTTATATTTTAAAGGAATCGTGACATAACATTCTGAGCTCAATTGCATCCAAAAAACGTGAACTTTTAAGATTCAGTGGATTTTCTGTGTCTAAAACAAGTGCTCTGATTTGCCTGCAAGTGGACTGTGGGGTAAGAGTATACAAATCACATATTTGACATAAGAATTTGCCAGCAGATGTCACTGTTGACGGATATTGCCTGTTTTCATTTCAGTCAAAAGGCTTCGGAACACACCTTAAAAACCACTGAATGTTCAAAGTTCACGTTGTGTGGGTGTAATTGAGGTTATAAAATCTAAAAGAATATTAAAAATAAATGGAAATTCACGTCATGAAACCTTTAAATGGCCGTGCAGTTCACAATGCTGTGTTCAGTGAATATACATAAGATGTACTCCCTACAAAAACAAACACATGCACACACGGGGGCAGCGGTGGGCGAACGGTTTGCGGAGCGGTCTTGATACCAGAAGGTCGCCAGTTCGAATCCCCGGACCGGCACGTTAAAATTACCACTGCTGAAGTGCCCTTGAGCAAGGCATTGAACCCCTACCATGAATTGTTCTATGAGCAGGGTGTGGCTGTAAACAAGCATCTCGAGCTTAGTCCACTTCCCTGGGTAAACAAAGAACTTTGCTTTGCTTCACACACGCATGGGTTTTGAAAACAAGGGACACGTTTGCTTTGCCATATTTGCAGAGCCAACTAACTTGGTTTGGGCACGCATGCGCACACGCACTCGCGCGCGCACACACACACACACACACACACACACACACACACACACGCCTCTAATAATAATAATTTTCACACTTTGCACACTTATTAAATAATTCACACAGTTCAGCCTGTGTGAATTATACTGTAGTTGCTCCTATTCATGTTGTCTCTATTCAGCCCAATTAATTTGGCTTCTATCAGGGGTTGATGGTCAAGACATCGTTTCTCTTTTTCATGGTGTTCTGTTATGAATGTATAGTTGTAGTTTCTGACATACAGTATGTGAACAGGGAATTTGATGCTTATTAGTCTTTCTGATCTACTCACAAAATATATTTAAGAAAGGCCAATGTGATATGAGTACCCAGTGTTTTTGAGATTCAAAAAGAATATCAGAAGTACCAGAATGTAATTGTCTCCACCAGGCCGAAGGTATGGGGGGAGAGAGTATGTTTTGCACACGTCTGTGTGTGTGTGTGTGTGTGTGTGTGTGTGTGTGTGTGTGCGTGTGTGAGTCCGTCCGTCCGTCCGTGTGTGTGCGTTTGTCTGTTATATCAGCTAATCTCTGGCACCGTTAACCCGGTCGACACACACACTCCCTGGATACCAACAATGAACCTCTGCCCCAAACTTTCCAGAATGGCCTGTTATAGCGCCACGAGGAGGCCAACTTTTGTAAAACACATTTTTTTATATTACTCCTCCAGATTCTGTCCAAAAATCCTGCGGATCGTCCGAGTACCGCCATGTGTTCAAGACGGATCTGTCCGATATTTCATATTCCATCCTAATTGGCTAACATTGGCTTTCAAAGCTTGCAGGATTGGCCCGTTTGGAACAACGCATCGTGCAGCGTGCACAGACTTTCCTACTAGGCTGAGGAATATATCCCACCTAACAGGTGGATTTTTGCAAAACAATTTTTTTTAAGAAAATGCCTCAAATCATCACAATTGCCATCCAAGGCGTAAGAAGAAATGGCACCCTTTTCACATTGGCCTATTATAGCGCAAATCAGGAGGCCACAACCTGACCTGCCCTGGTGGAGACTTTATCTAGTTATCTATCGTCTCCTATACTTTATCTGGATACAATCTTATGGGTAATTCATCATATTCTCATGAATGTGTGTACGTAGGCTATACATGCATGGGTTTTCAAGACAAGTGGCAAGGTTGCTTGGCCATATTTGCAGAGCCAACTCACTTTGTTTGGGCTGCGTGTTTCTCTTGTGCATTATCTGACGCACCGTATAGTCGTATACCTCAGTGTGCTGTATGTGATATCCTGCAGTGGAGCAGCAGTAAACCATCACTGTTGGGCCTGTAGGACTGCAGTGGGATGATGGATCCTGCAAACATCTTGATTTCATGAAGTAATAAAACCCATTTCTTAGTTTCACACTTTCTCTCTCTCTCTCTCTCTCTCTCTCTCTCTCTCTCTCTCACACACTCACACACACACACACACACACACACACACACACACACACACACACACACACACACACACACGGAGAGAGAGAAAACTATAAGATTAAAGTTGTATAATACACAACTTACACGTACAGTAAAACAATCAATTCTATCTATGGTAGCCTATATATTACTATATCTTCCCCCACCCACACCAACAGAGCTTTGTTCTGTGCTCTGTGTAGTGGTATATCTGATAGCTTTACTGACTCAATATAAGTTTGAATCTCATGTTCCTTCAGTTCATTGGTTCTCAAAGTGGGGTCCAGGGACCCCCAGGGGTCCTTGAAGGGATCCATAGCAAAATGTGTTGTAGAGCATCAAGATCAGTTTAACCACTTTAAATAGATAATAATCTTTATTGTCCCGAAGGATATTCATCTTCACAGAGATACAATAACCGATCTACAATCTCACGACTCTGTGAACTTCTACACTAGATGTGATACGAATCTTTAATATATTGGAAACTTTTTTTTATTCAATTTTATTCCACGATTTTGTAAGCCATTTCTTCACCCAGTGTCAATTATCTAATGTACTTTTGTCACTGCACACATACATTGGTACTGTAAGTAGTAAGCCCATTTGTTATATTTAGTAGTGGTGCGACTTCCTAATGATCGATCAATTGCATCTGCAGATCCTGTGTGTGTGTGTGTGTGTGTGTGTGTGTGTGTGTGTGTGTGTGTGTGTGTGTGTGTGTGTGTGTGTGTGTGTGTGTGTGTGTGTGTGTGTGTGTGTGTGTGTGTGTGTGTGTGTGTGTGTGTGTGTGTGTGTGTGTGTGTGTGTGATAAAACCCAGAGCCCTCTGGTCTCGTCTTTGAAGACCACGGTCAAGGTTTTATTCTTGGTATAAAGAAACCCTGAGGACGAGGAGTCAGTCTTCTAAAAATGCCAGTGCCACTGCTGCCATCATGTGGATCTCTGCATTCACATTAGCACTCTCTTGGATTCCTCCACGATGCTCTGATCTGACAGGCATTTAAATAATATTTTACTGTTTTACAATGAGTAGCCGAGGTATACAGTTACTGTTCACTTCTGTGTGGCTGACCTACATACATTTCACTGCATTTTAAAGATACTACTTTTTTAATATGTAGTGACAAATAAAGATTGATTGATTGATTGAATTGATCTTCTGATCCTATGGAAGCATCCCAGTTAGAATGACTATTAAACATGTCCTACTTAAAAGGGACATTTCCCCTATGCTACTCCTATGCTGTGTTTACCTTGAGCCCAGCCTTATTTGCAATTCAGTCAGACACTTTCATCTCAATAGTAATATTGTGTTGTAACTTATACTAGGCTATACTTGTATCACCCACATCAAATCAGAATTCATCAAGATAAACAATTTAAAGGTTGTTGGTGGTGCATGCATGTGACTCCACTCCTGTCATCATACTAGAGATGTATCTGCGCAAGCATGACACAGAATCTGAAATCACAAAGCCCTGTAAAGAGCCTAAAATACCAAGTTATTACATGAACATAACATAACACTGAACCTTTCAAGGGTATAATATAACATTGTTATGGTATGACTTAAGATATACAGAAGTGTGTGTGTGTGTGTGTGTGTGTGTGTGTGTGTGTGTGTGTGTGTGTGTGTGTGTGTGTGTGTGTGTGTGTGTGTGTGTGTGTGTGTGTGTGTGTGTGTGTGTGTGTGTGTGTGTGTGTGTGTGTGTGTGTGTGTGTGTGTGTGTGTGTGTGTGTGTGTGTTCCATATAAACTCTATTAGAAACATACACTGGCATATTTTAATGTTTTGCTATTCTACATTTGAATTGATATTTCAGTCGGTCCGTGTGTGTGTGACTGACTCTGTGCTCGGGCACAGCAGACTGCTTGCATCAGCCTGCAGAGGAGGTGTCACAACACCATCTGTTTCTGCTTGCTGCTCTCTGAAAATCAGAAGAGATGATAGTTGATAGTTGAAATAACCTCAAAATCATTTTGTTGCCAAGAATTACTTTTATACAAGAAAAACACAAAAAACAAAGTTTGGCATCTTGTTGTGCCACGACACCCTGATGAGAAATAAAAAGTAATTGCCCTACTTTGCTATACTACAGTGTTACACAAAAAATTGACAAAATAGACAAGTTTTTGTGGCCCTGGAACAAAAAAGATTGAAAATTTGTTCCAGGGACCCCAAGAAGCAAATAGTTGAGTAAAAATGTTCACTTTAAAAATATATACTACTACTTCTTAATTATTATCTTTTATTTGCGGAATTTCTTAGATGCGTTTGTTTGTTTTAAAATGTATAAAATATATATTAAACAGATTTACTCGAGTCGTGACCCATAGAAATTGGTCTGTGTTCTAGAATCTAGATCATATTTTCATGGGCAGTGGTAGATGAATCTGGTTCAGACAATGTTGGCAGATGCACTTTCTTCTGTTTTAAAAGGTTGACATTCACCCGCAGTGTAGCCTCGGGGACCGCAGACGGTTTGTTTTACTCACAGTGTTGAATCTAGTTTGTATGAAATATCTCGACTCCCCAGCAATGGCAGCAGATACCTACTGTACCCTGTGATATTAAACCAATCTACAAATAATCTATAAGAAACTCTCCTTGGCAAAGTGTTGTTTGTGTGTGTGTGTGTGTGTGTGTGTGTGTGTGTGTGTGTGTGTGTGTGTGTGTGTGTGTGTGTGTGTGTGTGTGTGTGTGTGTGTGTGTGTGTGTGTGTGTGTGTGTGTGTGCGCGTGCGCGCGTGCACATGGAGTTCATGCTTTTCGAGCAAGACCTCAAGACAAGCGCATTAATATCGATATAAAAAATACATTAATTTGGCAGAGGAAGGATTAGCTCTAATCAGACTCTAAATCAAACTCCGAGTTGGAACTAATCGAGTTATTCTTTCCAGCATTTGATTATAATATATCACATTTTTCATTTGAGCGTGTGAAGGCGTACTACAAGTTCTAGCCGATATGACTGGCTGAATGAATTGTGATCCAGTAAATTAGCAAAGTGATGGAGCATGGCACAGGTCTCATTATCTGGAGCGATGATTATATCATGGAACACTGTGGAACCAGTGTAAGAAGCCTTGTCTTCCCCAGAGCATTCATTCCCTCACCATTATTAAGCTGTTTCTAATTTTTCACAAATGACTGCGGTGGTGTCTAATGCGCTGTACGTGTACATCATCACTGCACGCATATCCTTGCTTGATGAGTGCAGAGCCAGAACCGACTGGCTGCTGCAGCAAAGCAAGTCCATTCCAGATGCTATAGTGCCGTTCTGCACAAGGCTCCAAACATTAATAAAGACATTACGGTACTTTGACAAGAGCTAACCGCATGCACCACACGTCTCATAATTACCTATTGGACATTGCCGCTATACTGTATAATGTCATATTTTAAACTGCAGGGCAGTGATATGAATCCTGTAATCTCCTAAATGTCTATTAGTCTGTATGTCCCTGGTTTTCACTAGCACCTCAGAATATAAAATGCAGAGTCAAACCATAAATAAACCCATAAACTGTAGCATACTGCTAAAGGCCAAGCTGCAACGGATAAAGATAAAGTAACTAAAGGATGGAATATAAAATGTGTCTGTTCTTAGCTGCGACCACTTTGCTAGTATAAGCCACTCTGTCTGCCCCTCCATCTTAAGTTGTGTGTATGATATGCAAAAATTATATCTCAGAAATGACTGCCTGTTTTGCCTGCATGCTCTCAGAGGATGACCAATGCTAATTGTGGTGACCCAATGGCCTTTACTGTAGCCTTTTCACTCTAGCAGGCCTAAATGTACACTTGCACACAAGCATGGGTCATTGACATAATGCTGGCTTGTGGTGGCCATTTTTGACTAAATTATTATATTATTAATATTATTGGCCATAGACATACAAAATGTGTTGCTAATTAGAAATACAAGAGCTAGCCCTGAATGACCATAACAGGTCTGTAACCCTGAGAGTGTACAAATGAAACCAAATGGACCCTTGCGGGGAAAGATCAAGTCTTTCCCACGGACACATTTGTCCTTGTATGGAATAATATTGATGACCCCTGCTCAGAGGATATTTCAACATTTGCTGAGTACCTCCATGCTCTATGGCGGATAACCCCTAATCTATCCCCAGGCCAAAAGGATCAGCGTCATTATTATTAACCCTGTCCCTAACCACACGCAAAACCACGTTGTCGGACTAATAAGCCGTCTGAATTACGAGCGGATCCCAGGTCAAAATTTCAACTTTACTCGGTCACAACAAGAGATATTTGATAATCTAGCAGGCAGATTGCAGGATACACCATACATAATTTTGTGATCCCAACACCTTAGCACCTCATTCAGTGCCTCTTAGCAGATGGCTTGAATTATGTGCAATTATAAATAGGGATGTTCGATATTGGTCTTTTTTGCCGATTACCGATTTTCTGATATTTTCCATGAACTCTTAATTTCCAGTATCAACCGATATCGATCAGGCTTTGTTTTGGTTTGGTTTGCCAAAAGTGAACTATAGCACATACATAAAACACGTGTGTGTGTGTGTGTGTGTGTGTGTGTGTGTGTGTGTGTGTGTGTGTGTGTGTGTGTGTGTGTGTGTGTGTGTGTGTGTGTGTGTGTGTGTGTGTGTGTGTGTGTGTGTGTGTGTGTGTGTGTGTGTGTGTGTGTGTGTGTGTGTGTGTGTGTGTGTGTGTGTGTGTGTGTGTGTGTGTGTGTGCGCGCTTCTAGGAGCTCTGTACAGAATGCTGTGGCCTCTTGGGGCAAGGGGGGTTGTAATTATTTCTCTTTCTTTTCGTTTGCTGCTGGTAGTCACGGCTGGCTGCCAGTTCCCACCTGATGTCGTGTGGGAGTCCCGACTGATCCAGACCGTACCGAAACACTGCTTCCTTGCATAACGTCTTCATACTAGGACTTAGGTCCAAGATATACAGATAATCAATGTTGTTAATATGAACTCTGTAAGAATGCGCAAAGATGATGATACGATCTCCCACAATGCACCAGCACATATGCTGCATTAGACCTGGGCCCGGGCCTTTCCCCTTTGGCTCAACCTTCTTCCAAGAACATTTCTCTGTGTTGAATTTCCACAAAACGTTGACTTTCTGGTCATGGTTGTAGCCACCAAATATGTACAGCTCCCCACTGTAGGCAAAGGCTGAATGGCCCAAACGACCTTTTGGATGCAGCTGTGCAGGAGGTGTGTTCAGCCAGAGGTTGATCTCTGTGTCAAACACCACCATGTCGTGGTATTCCTTGTCTACGCCCCCAAATACAAACATCTTTGTCCCGATGATGGTGGCCGAGTGACCTTGTGAAGCTGGTGGTGTCGCACCTCCGGTGTTAATTAGAGACCAGACCATTGTGCTGGTGTCCAATTTGTACAGGTCATTAGTGAGTCCAGTTTGGGTCCTTCCCCCATAGACGAACATGACCTTCCCCAAGACACAGGCAGAGTGGTACCACCTCCCCACGGGAACAGTCCCAGAAACCGTTGGCTTGAACCATTTGTGGGCGTCAACATCAAATGCATAAAGAGTGTTGTAGTACTCTTGGAAAGACCTATTACAGCCACCCCAGACATAGACGATATCGTCTACCAGCACAGCTGTGTAGTAGCAGCCTGTGGAGTGAACCCCAGCAGTCATCGGTCGGGGCGTCTTCGTCCAGGATAATGACAATGTGTCGAAGATGTGCACATCAATCACATCCCAGTCGATGTTAATAAAGCAGTAAACGCTGTGCCCCACTGTCACAACATGGCAGATTCTGTATATAGATTCTCTCTCTGCTCCTCTTTTCACATGCACCTCCCAGCGTAACATGTCTCACCGCAGCGACACAGTATCAATTCTACTAGGAAACGAGGACTGGTTGTCTGCTGACCAGGACCTGACGCCGTGCTGTCCGATCGGAATCAGAACACAAGAGGTGTCTTACACGTTGGTCAAAGGTATAAGTCCTGGACCGTTGAGAGAGCTGTTGGAACCTGAAGATACGCAGAGGTGGTCCTGATGGCATGGTGGAGGACCTTGAGGGTTGAGTCTATTATATACTCTTGAAGGAATGCTTGTGTCATTCCGGTGATGTCATGATGAGTCAGCTATACATGGAGTCCCATGGTCAGCCATTCCCAAAATGACATGACGTCATACCGCGATGTCTCAGTGGCAGTGGCTCAGGGTTAGAGTGATGTCATACTGCGATGTCTCAGTGGCTCAGGGTTAGAGTTAGGAAGTTTCCCTGTTTGATTTTCCCCTAGAACGGTAGAACCCCGTCACGCCTCATGACATGCTCCATATATGGCCGTCTCCATATATGACACTGACCTCATCAAACCCTGAGAGAGAGAGAGAGAGAGAGATTTAATTTGTATTGTTTTAATCCAGTAACTAACTTAACATCAGTTAGAAGGCAGCCCTTTAATGTAAGATTTCAGACATACATTGGGGACAGGAGAACAATCTTTAGATTTGCTGTGTCCTGTTGGCTCAGTCTTCCACTATACCATGATCTTTTCATTTTAATTAATGAAATATTAAAGGAAAAAGAAACCACACCAAGTACCACCTTCCACCACCAGATGGCAATAAGACCCTGCTAAAGATTCCATTAGGGACGTCTGGGGCCCTTTCAAAGGCTTCAGTTCCAAAGAATATTAAAAGTTGCTGTTTGTCAGCCCCTCTTGTAGTGGAGTGGAACTTAGACAAAGTATTGTTATATACTCAAAGTACAGTATATTCAAATATTTGTACAAATATTTGTTACTCTTTAGTCTTTACTCTCCACCTGTGCATTTACCCGTTCACACACAGCCATACATGTGACAGAGAAATATGAAAATGAAGGTTAAAACATTTCCTGTGCCTCTCCCCCCACTGACACTCTTTCTGTCTAAGAGGCGCACGCACGCACAAACAAACAACTACGCAAGATTATTGTAATGTATTCATTTCCACATTTGGAGAGCATGAGGACACAAATGTTAAATGGTAAAGTTACATTCCCAAAATCATGGTATAATGTCTTCATGATACAATAAGAATATCACTCATTAGTACTCAATGGGTAGCAGACCCAGCATCTGCCATATGTTGCATGGTACAAATTATGGCAGATTCAGTACAGTACTTTGCCAGATTTCTTGCCACTTTTGGACTCACACACTTTTGGACACAAGAGTCTTGTCAGTGTTTTAATTATTGGTTTATGGGACTTGATCATCATTTCATGAAAGTAGACATGGACGTCTCCTATATAAACAGGCCTCTAGTCTTCTTTAGTGGTTGGCAAACACATGCATCGATTAAGAGTGTGGGCCACCACACTACCATTTATTTATTAAATTGCTTTACTAAACTATGTATCAAGGACTTCTGTCATAATTCCACCCCCCTCCCTAACTAAGTATTGGACAGTATTAAGATGTTGATATTACTTTTGTATTCACCTTTAGGGCCCCAAATATCAATCAGAAAATTAATGATTTGGCTGTCCTAACTGTACGTGTTCGAAAAAGCACATCATACAACTCTGAAGATGCTGGCTGAGGACTCAAGCGCTCAGGGTATGTTAGGCAAATTATGCATTTATATAGTGCCTTTATCCAAAGCGCTTTACATTGTGCATTGCATTCACCCATTCATGTACACATGTACACAACGGTGCTGGATGAAGTCATGCAAGGCACCAACCTTGCTCTTTGGACGGGAGCAGTTGTGGTTCAGTGTCTTGCTCAAGGGCACTAACCTAGGGGGCCATGGATCGAACCGAAAGTGGATGCTCTACATTCTGAGACACTGCCGTCCAGTTCAGGCTAGGGTTCATAATTATATGGGTTCTGGGTAAGGTTAAGGGCCATGCTATGAGTCCACATGGACATTTTCAAGCCCTATACTTCTGTGTTCACAGACACAGATACATCGGTGGGGACTGAGTACTGGGTTTAAGGCCCTGACCCCCCCAAAAAATGTGCGGCAGAGGGGCCCTCGTGGGGGTTAATCCTTCTCCCTGCTTCTGCAGACCAGAATACACATAGTAATGTGAATTCACGCGGCCGGGATGGTTTGGCAGGCTAGTATATGGTCACTGTCGGGTGGAAACCCTTTATTACCTCCAATGGATGGTAATAATCATTTAGTCACAAGCTCTCATGCATGAACACTTTTCATTGGTATAGCCTAGTCATAAAATCCACTGATCCACTTTCACTTATGTACACTTTCAAATGTGTTTAAATATTGTGAAAATAGCAGATCCTCAAGCTCCTCACAACTCACCGCAGCGGGTTGCATATCGGCTATTTGCACTACTGTCGTGCGTCACCGTTGTGTGACAAAGTAGGACATGAATTTACGAAAAAAACAGTTCAAATAGAGAGATACAATGTTTCTGCCCCGACGTGACAATATATTAGCCTGGCTCCGGTCCAGACCATAGACCTCGCCCACTCCACTGAGTGGAAGCTTCAGTCTGACAAACAGGCTAACAATATATTATAATATCATATTATCATTATCACTACAGTCCATGTTTGTCTCAAACCTGTATGCCTCTAGTTATTTACTGTACCGTGATTCATTTGTAGAATCTAACAGACATAATTGTGTGGGAAGACATTTATTTCCAGGAGTCTGGTTATGTGTTAATCTGTTTGTGTTTGTGCTGTGTTATCTAATCTGACTGTCAATATTACCACTGTAAACACATGGAGAAGGGCCCTATAGTGCCTTCTGACCTTTGAGAGTGAATAACATTCAATCCCAAAGGTCAGATGGTTCTGAGGTGGCAATGGATCTCACATATTATAAGCTCTTTATTGGAAAAGAGCGTTTACAAGGACAGTATATAGTAATGTGCCTCTTTTATTCACTGAAATTGTGTATTTATAAAGAAGGCTCTACCACCTAAAGCTGCCCAATTCTCACCAGCACAGTAAAATCCGTACTGTTAATTTAACTAACAGCGTAAAAAATAGCCATTGAGGCTTTACTCTTTCAGACCCAAGAGCTACGAGGAAACAGTGTTAATGTATCTATCCATTACACGGAGTGTACAATGTAAACAGATTTGGTTTTTGTATACTTCAGAGTTAAATTAACAACACTCAGTATTTTTCAGTGAATCTTCCAGAGCATTGTGCTCATCTTTTTTCCTAAATGTCTGCACTTGGTGAAGATGCATTTTCATCCAATCCAATGGCCTTTCCTCTTGCTGTGAACCATTGCTGAGCACTCATGCTCCCTAAAAGAGGATCCATAATGATTTCAGTGATCCTATGACCTGTCCTCTAGCACCACCCTCTGGACAAAATATAAACTTTTTGCACAAAATATCCTAGAATGTAAGATTCCTTAATAGATAGATTCAGTACTATATTCACTTTGATCAAACTTATTCATCATTGCATTTAGAACAAGCATACTACCGGTAGGCCTATCAGACCTACTATAACTGTCTGTCCGTCTGTCCGTCCGTCGTAATCCATTTCTCATAAGTGCACAGATTGACCAATTGGTTTGAACTTGCAGGCATTGATCTGTGGCATATGCAGGGAGCAAGATACCTGGTATTATTATTAGCCTTTCTGTGAATATACTCTAGGTGGAGTCTGGAGACTGGAGGAGTGACCAGAGTAAAGTGTGGAGACCTCTGTCTGTCTCTCCTTAATTCTGTCCCAATCCATTTATCTCCTCAGTCGGTTAATCCATCTGAATTTAGACATAGGCATTGAGTTGTGGCATGCAGAGAGTGAAACTGCAACTGAAACTGAAACGTTTCAGTTTCAGTTGCAGCTGAAAACACCAAATAACCCATGCAGAGCAGAATTAGGACGATACCCACTAATTATCAAAAGAGCATTGAAATTCTATAAACACCTAAAGGAAAGTGAACCGGACACGCTCCACAAAAAGGCCCTCACACTGCTTTGGAAATCTAAACGTATGTTTACTCATGCCAATAAAGCTCCTTTGAATTTGAATTGAGTGAGGAAAGCAATTCATCACAAATGTAGCCATACTGTCTGTTAGGGACTAGCTGACTCATAATCAGGGATGGCAATATGTCTGAGGTGGCCTATTGCATTACTGGAATAATCCTGCAAAAAATAACAAGTAAATAAAGTTTTTGGAGATGTAGTGGGTATAGAAGAAAAAGTATTGAACATTTGAACTACTGATTGAACATTTTTTACTACTGTAAAATATACCTCAACATTTTACTTAAGTAACTTGAGCAACTGGGGCCCTTTAAGGTCTTATTTCTTTACTCTTCGTGGCTGTTATCCTGCCTGACCACATGCGTTACCCATAAGTATTTATCTGTAGTGTGTAACTGCATGTGTATATACACGTAATATATACCCATAAGTATTTATCTGTAGTGTGTAACTGCATGTGTATATACAAGTATTTATCTGTAGTGTGTAACTGCATGTGTATATACATATATATACCCATAAGTATGTATCTGTAGTGTGTAACTACATGTGTGTAATATATATGTATATATGCAGCTATACATGCAGCCCGTTTCAGCCGAATGTGTGCAAATCTTTGAGTGTAGGCTTTTAAAGCGAACATTTTTAACTCAAATCTTTGCTTCTGGGGGTCCCTGTAACACAATATTGTGAGATGGGGGTCCACGGCCAAATACATATCATTTTGGTGGTCGTTGACATGAAGGAGTTTGAGCACCAGAAGACATTTTGCAGATTCTGAAAAATGTTCTTCTGGTGCTCAATTTGGTTGTCTCAGGTCTTGACTTAAAGGGTTAAATGACTGTCTCAACCCCTAGCGGACTATACAGTAGTGGTGAGTGATTTTGGACACACTCAGCCAGCGTCTCTCTGCGGAGCCACATTACCGTAAAATGACTCTTAGACAAACATCTGGTTATCATTTGAAGTATTTAAATGGACAATCCATGCAGGCTCCATTAACACCACAGACAGAAGGTCATAGGTGTCCAATAATGGATGAGGCACTTCCTGTTTTGTAATGTAGCCTACATGATGTTGTGGGGTTTCTCAAATGCAGGAAAACCCTGCGTAGATTCTTCAATCACAACATGTACAGTAGTTACACATAGTAGTAGTTGTAGATATCTAAATAATTGTACTTGAGGCAAATTAAATGAATTACTAATTTGGGCAAAGGATTTTAAGGTTCCACCCAGAAAGAGATCTTGTATTTTTGACCAGCCTCTTTCCATGGGCTCTGAACCCAACATCTGAACATGATTGAGCAAAATCAGGATTACAAAAAAAGCAAGAACTGAATATTGATTAGTAATACCAAAATGTTTATGTATCTGATTCCAACATTTCCACGTGTTTCTCACAATAACGTTTTATCTTATCCCTTGAAGTGAAATGGCCCCATTTATAAATGGCAACTCAGAAAGAGTGGACACACATCCAACACCCTCCAAATCAAGAAAAGATGAATTTGTATAATGTTTTACCCACTCTGCTATATATGTGATTTGTGATGCCCAGTGGTAATACATTATGTTTTGGAGCGCTAATCCCCCTTTTATCACTGGTACCTGTCATTTCTCTAGTTTAAGCCTAGGGCATTTGCCTTTCCATACAAATTTGCGAATCATACTGTTTATTAGTTTAAAATACTTATTTGGGAAATAATTAGGCAACATCTGCATTGGATATAAAAGCCTCTGTAATATATACATTTTGACAATAGCAACCTGTCCAAGTGGAGATATCGATAAGGGGCTTCATCTTTGAAGATCAATTTTTATTTTGCTTACCACTGGGTCTACATTAGGTTTTATCACGTATGCCTAGATACTTAAAACCCCTTGGAGTCAATTGAAACAGAATATGTCCTAATAATTCTGTGCGTGTTGTGCTTCCAAGAGGAAGTGCTACGAATTCACCAAAATGAATCTTATATCCAGAAAAAAACGCTAATTCATTAATGATCTCAGCTGGGAGGAAGGAAGGATTAAAGGTCTCCACACACCGGGCGCGAATCGGATGCAAATTCGAATTTTTAGCAGCGTTTCTCCATCGGTTTTCCGAAAAATGCAGCCGGTGTGCAACCACCTTAACTCTAATACTACCCTTGCGGTCAAAGAGATCCTCATCCGTTTGTCCCATCTTGTAGTTCTCTTCTACTGTTTTATCCCAGAGAACGAGAGTATTTAAAAAGTCAAAACAAAGACAAGAGCACCATTCATTTGATATTGCATTACTGTGTAATGAATGGTACAAGTAACTAATTAGTATGTTATAATCAGAGCTCAGCCTATTAGTATAGACACGTGTAAATGTTTGTCGTCAGTACTTTCATTATTTCCTTAACCCATTTAACCAGGAAATCATCTGTGTCACTTTGTGCCGTGTCTTCACCCATTTAGACCTCAGGCCGATTCCAAAAAGGTTTCTATGTCAGTGGTGCTCAACCCTTTTCATGTCAAGGATCCCCGGAATTATTATTTGGCCGTGGACCCCCATCTGAAAATATGTTGTTACAGGCACTCCCCAGCAAAGATTTGAGTTAAAAACGTTCGCTGTGAAAGAATATATATTCAAAGATTTGCGTCACATTTTCACGATTAAAGAAAAAATAGCAGATCTTTGTAGATCTGCTATTTTTCAATTGGTAAAGTATAACATGATGCAAAACACCAAAAGGGGTTCCCATTCCAAAAATATATCAAAGTCACTCACTATGGTTTATTGTGAGACTCAGACAGGGTCTAATGACAACGTGGCTTCCCTGTGGATCTCTGACATCAACCTTGTAATCAGAGCATTGTTTAACCACAGGTATATTGAGTCTGTGCTTGTATAATTTCCGTGTGCAGGACGTGGGTTGATAATGTGTGTTTTTGGCCAGGCTGAGTTGTGTGTCCTGACAGACCTACAGTGTGCCTTTTCCAGGTTAAGGTCGATGGCAGGTTCATCCACATGTTGTTTTAGTTGGCTGATATAATCACTCACAGACGAGCCATGGGAATGCACCGACTGCTGTAATATACTGGATAATTAGCATCACTCACGCGAGCACACACACACACACACACACACACACACACACACACACACACACACACATATACACATGCGCACACACATGATCATGCAGACATATTTGAACACACACACACGTAAGGTTTTCCTCCCATACGCTTGGACAGAGGTCACAGAAAGGCTGCATTGCCTTCTTCAAGAACCTTGGGAGGGTCTACGGCCAAATATACATATCATTTTGGGGGTCCTTGACATAAAAATGTTAACCACTAACGTATAGAAGATCAACACATTACGGATAATGCATTAGTTTGTCTTTGGACTTGCACTATGTACTGTAGTAATAAAGCACAACGGTTCTATTTTTTTTTGCGGCTTTCGCCTTTATTTTATATTTTTATAGAGGGACAGACAGTAGGCTGACAGGAAATGGGGGAGTGACATGCAGTAAAGGCCGTCGGGATCGGGAGTCGAACCCGCGGCACACTGCCAGACTCGGGCTACCGGCCAAGGTGCCTGGACCGCTTAGCCATGGCCCCGGCCAAGCACAACGGTTCTAAGGGAGAGGGTGATGAAGAGGAACACAACACCAGTGTCTCTCAGCTGGTGTTGCTCTGGATCAGTGATAGGCAACAGGGTGGGATGAACAAATAGTTCTCTATCGTATCGAGACTACCTCTCCACCCAACATATTTCATATGTACGGGGAATGACCCCACCTCACAAGTAACCGAACATTCTATTTTTTCTTTGAATGTCTTTGTCTTGAGACTTATTTGGATAAAAATCGTCTCTCTCCGGGTTAAAAAAAAACCAAGCTAAACTGTGTTTCACATGCCTTACATTATACATTGTTTCTCTCTGTTCTAAGAGAGACCTTGAACCATGAAAGAGCTCTTGTTTCAAAAAGTGACTCCTTGTGTGACTCCTTGTCTCCAGATTAAATATTCTTTTGAACAACCTTTTTAATGAATATCTTGTGCCACATTCAAGGATGCAGCCTGCACAAACATATTCCATTTTAGTATTCACCTAAAACATTTGATTCCACATGCATTTCTATCAGTTGTTCCCATGCACATCTTTTATTATTAACTTTTATAACAATATAGATCTATATTATTCTATTTAAAGTTGTTTGTTGCAAGTTCCAGCTCCTACATTTGATTGTGTTCTGCATGGCTGTGTTCTGGCTACTATTCCTCATTATACTGTTTTTATAATAAAAGTGGAGTAAAAGTACAATATTTTCCTCAGATATGTAGTGGAATAGAAGTAAAAGTATTGAAAATTGGAAATATTCCAGTAAAGTAAAAGATCCTCGAGATTGCACTTAATTACAGTACTTGAGTAAATGTACTATACTTTACACAACTGATTCCCTGTGGATGAAATATGTTATACACATACAATTTAGGCTGTATTTTACCTAAGGAGGGCAAAACTAATTCTAATTAATATACCAGTTAATCCTTGTTAATTGTCTATACTCTAATTATAGAGAGCAGTCTCTGTGGGCCTGTCCATATGATATGCTACAGTAGCTCTACAGCCTCAGCATGGATTATGGTTAGTTAACAGCATTTTTATATGAATGCAATGGATGCCATAGGTCTTGCCTATGGCATTTTGGTTCCTTAATGCTTCATGTTAGTATGTAAAGTTTGCTTAATTAATTCCAATTCCAATCCAATTTTATTTATAGAGCACATTTAAAACAACAAAGTTGACCAAAGTGCTGTACAATTAGGCAAAGCAAAACATAATGCAATACAATACAATACAATACAGTAATAAAACATATACAATAAAATCAAACAATCAAGAGTACACATTATTCACGGTTTAAAAGCCAGGGAATAGAAATGAGTTTTAAAAGCAGGTAGTGTTGGAGCCAGCCTGACGTGGCTAGGAAGCTGGTTCCACAGTTTCGGAGCAATTACTGAGAAGGCTCGGTGGCCTCTTCTCTCACACCGTGCCTTGGGGATGACAAGGAGCATTTGATCTGCTGACCTCAGTGACCTAGATGGAGCATGGCTGATCCATTTAAAGATTTAAAAACAAACAATAAAATCTTAAAATGGATTCTAAAACGTACTGGGAGCCAGTGGAGTGCAGCTAAAATGGGAGTGATGTGTTCATATTTCCGGGTTCCTGTTAAAAGTTGTGCGGCAGCATTTTTAACAAGTTGAAGGCGGGAGAGGGAGGCTTGAGTGATGCCGGCGTAGAGGGCATTACAATAGTTAAGGCGAGTTGTAATAAAAGCATGTATCACTCTCTCTAGGTCCTTAAAAGATAAAACTTATTTGATTTGTGATAAAAGCCTCAAATGATAAAAACTAGATCTAACCACAGCATTTATTTGTTTATCAAGTTTAAAAGCATTATCCATTTTAACTCCTAAATTGGAGAGCATGGGAACCACAAAGGGTTGAAGTGGGCCCAGGTCTAAGGCAGGAGTGTTGATGACACTTGGTCCGAACATTATTACCTCAGTTTTGCTTTCATTTATATTTAAACAATTTAGGGCCATCCAGGCTTTAATATCTTTTAAACAATCAAGGAGAGGGGATAGGGGGCTGTTGCTATCTCTATTTAGGGGCATGTATATTTGGGAGTCATCTGCATAAAGGTGATAGGAGATTCCGTGTTTTCAGACCTGGAGCACACCTGTCGTTGATCCAGGCGACAACGTCTGCGTCACACGCTCCCCGTCTGGAAATGGAATGTAAGAGCAGTTGCATGAACTCGCATTCTATGGATAAGGGGGTTAACCTCAAATAATTTGCAACAGAAACTCAACTTTTTTTTCATAAACTGTAAACAACATACAGTATCAATAGTCATAACAAATCCCAGTGGTGGAACATATTGAAAAAAGCTAAAATAGGTGATGGTACCCTTCACAACCTAAATAAGGCAAAATGTATAATTTAAGTATAGCATGTGATGTGACAAACTAGGGGGTTTTCATGAAACGGGGGAAGAAAAGCTCACCGCTCACTGAAAACCATCAAGTAGAAACGGGAGGTGCATGGAACACACTGTACTGTCTGTAAACCACCTATTAAGTAAAGCATGCTGGAATTCTGTGAGCTTGCAGCCCTAAAATGGATATTGATGTCCTGTAACTGCTGCAGTCTACTCGCACAGAAACAGATAAAGAGAGACAAAAGGGTATGGGTTCAGTCTGTGCAAGGACACACAGCAGCTGCTACTTTTCAACTGATTATAATTGGCCAAGATCATTAATTATGTTTTATGTTTTCAACCTCAATGCTGAGTCTCTCAGCAATATCATCTACAGTACCGTGTTGAAAGTGTTGTGTTGAAATCGGATGGATTTTGAAGCAATGTGTTCATGCATTACAAAACCTACCGGTACTTATTTTTTGACAAAGTTCTATTTTTGACATGGACTACCATCACATTCTACATTGCAGTATTGAGTACTTTACCATCGCTTCCCAGTCAGAAGGATGCACTGTACTTCAGTGTAAACACAGACTCAACCAAACATGTGTGTACCATACTGTACATACTGTACACTCTGGCAACCCTGTGACAAATAAGAGGGATCCTGTGGGATGTTTAGTGTCGATGCAACCATGTATTCCACTGGGAGCTGTCTGGGGAGCAGGTTGTGGAAGACAGATGAGCTTCATAATTTTAGTTGTTAAACAAAATCTGAATTATCTTTGAATAACAAACCTTTGCATGCAGCATATGTAAGTAAGGTGAAATCTACAAGCTTGTAGATCGGCTACTTTTGGCATGTGCCAACATACGTACCCAGGGGTCCCTCCATACGCTTTTCCGACCAGTCATTGGTCCGACATGCGGAAAACGACCGGATTAAGGTTGGCGAACATGCGTTAAGGTTGGCGACCGGATTTAGGTTGGCGAACATGAGTTAAGGTTGGCGAACATGCGCTGCTCAGTGCTTGCGGTTATGCGGTAGTTATAGGTTGTCGGACCAATACAGTACACATTCAACCAATGAAGGCCTTACTGTCAAGGTCTGTCTCTCCACAGACCATGTCAGCCCTGGCCACTCCCACTTTCCATTCCACTCACTCAGTCCTGTTTACTCACCTGTCTCCAACTCCCTTGTCAGCCCACCTGTGAACACTTTGACAATTTACCTGCTCCCTATATAACTGGACTCTTTACAAACACTCATTGTCAGAACATTGTCCCTGAGCTGTTCCTCAGGGACGATGGTCCTGCGGTTCTGTTTCTCCTTGAAAGGTTTGCATTTTTACTCTAGGACCTAAGATATGTATACGCTTCATTTAGCGGAGAATATCTCAACTGTTCTTGGCTAATATGACCGCTGCAAACAACGTGGGAACTGTGAAAATGTCTCTATCCGGGGCGAAATAAACAGAAATGACCACACCAGACAGCTACTTCAAACATGGCTCTATCTTCTAAACCAATGAAGGCCTGTGGTCTGATAAAAATGTAATGGAAACATACATCTAAGTTTGATTAATTCGGATATGGTGGAAATGAATGGCATTTTTAGATTCTGTCTGCCATCATAGAGCACCGAAGTCCTGACGTCACTGTCGGTAGAGGGCGTCAGTCCCCAGGTTCATGTATTTTTTATTTGCATTATAATCCCCATAGGTGGATTTGAGATCTCTTCATATAAGAACTGCGTTTGAAAAATAAACCGATCACCCCGGCCTTTTCACTCATATGGATATGAAGCATCGACTGAAGGTGGAAATGTACAAATATACCCAAAGAGTAACAAAATAAGCATTAGAAACGAGTCAAATAACCCAGAGACTACATTTCCGGGTAGGCGGGTGGCTGCATCTGCCTTGTCGCACAACATAAACTGAATGTTAATTATGTTTATTTTTATTTTTATTTTATTGATATTTAATGTTTCGTGGTTAGTACGACTTGAGTCACCACCAGCTGAGCTTATGTCAACGAGGAATCTCAGGAACGCAATGTGTTGATGGCTGGGCGGGACGTATTATTAGCAGCGACATTGCCTTGTGGTTTCAAGGCTTTTGCGGCCATATTAATTCCATTTTCTCCAGAAACTGGCTGTATCAAATATTAATGAACATCATTAACGACACACAGCCACCCCCCTAACAGAAAGGCCGGGGTGGTCGGTTTATTTTTCAAACATAGTTCTTATATGAAGCGATCTAAAATCCCCATATGGCGATTTCAATGCAACTAAAAAAATACATGAACCTGTGTGCTGGCGCCCTCTACTGAAAGTGACGTCAGACTTCGGTGCTAGTCTATTCTATAGCTCCTTTAAATGTGTCAAATAATGTAAGTATAGATGAAGAGTGCATCAGAAGAGAGAACTACACAGTATATATTTGATATATTTATACTGTTCCGTTTCAATTTAGTTCCATTTTCACTTGTTTATCCTGAGTTCTCTCGTACAGGATGTATAAGGAGCTGGGGAGATCCCTGATATTAAACAAACAAGCTATTTAACACTTAATTTTACGAAACTATTACTATTAACACCCCCACCCACACCCCCTTTAAGCTGTGCTGTGATTCACAGCACAGCTTCATCGGGATAATACAATTTTTAAACCAACATTTAGCGGCGTAGCCATTTTGGCACCTTTTGGCTGGTAATCCAGCCTGACAGTGTGTTGCGGGTTCGAGTCCTAATCCCAACGACCTTTGCTGTGTGTCACTCCCCCATCTCTCTCCCTATTTCCTGTCAAACTACTGTGTGTACTCAACAAAGGCATAAAAAGCCCACCAAAATGTCTTAAAACAATTAAATAAAAAGTAATTTCAAACATATCAGGAGAAGTGGTGATGCAGGGTCAATCACTCAGTACCAGAACAGACCCCAGTACTACACAACCCAGTATCATCAACAGAGTGCCAGTATCAACTTGTACCAGTGTGTAATCAGCTTCAGCCTGTTTCTCTCCCCTCCCTCCCCTCTCTCTCTCTCTCTCTCTCTCTCTCTCTCTCTCTCTCTCTCTCTCTCTCTCTCTCTCTCTCTCTCTCTCTCTCTCTTCCACTCCATTCCTGTGGTCATGGAGATAAGACTCAGCTCCCACCCAACCAGACTCCACGCAGAGTTGCCCCTCTGTGATACTGAATGATTCACTCTCTCTCTCACACACACACACACACACACACACACACACACACACACACACACACACACAGCCCGTAAATAACAAAAAAGGAAGATTCTGTGTCGGCCACTGACCACACAAGCAAGGCAGATAAAGTGCTGGCAAGGCACCCAGTGATCCATAATAACCACTGAAAGACATAAAACGATACACAGACACACCTAACCAGATAATGCACAAAACATAAACAACAAAAACTGTCCAGTGACAATGTGACAATAAATCTCTTGAATCTTGAATTTTGCCTGTTCTGGTTGAGTATTAAGGCACTCTGCTCAGTCTGCTGCCCACTGCTCATGATACTTAGCTTGATGTACAAGTACACCCCCTGGACATGACGCTAGTATGTCGCAGGGACTTACCCCCAATCCAACGCTTGATGCTGAGTGTCAAGCAGGGAGGCACTGGGTCCCATTTTTAGAGTCTTTGGTATAACCCGGCTGGGGATTGAACCCCGACCTCCCAGTCTCAGGGCGGACACTCTACCACAAGGCCACTGAGCTGGTTTAACGTGCACATGGAGGTCCTCAAACGCTACCGCACCGCTCTCCCATAGTGCATGTTATCTCATCTGTCACATTGTTTTATTCATTTCTCTGCTCAGCTCCCATGACCCACATCAATGGAGCTGAGGAAAAAAGAGTGAACAGAACAGACAGAGAGGAGGAGGGCCACACTGAAATATTGTGTGTGTGAGAACTGTCCCCAAAGACCGCTCAACCATGCAGAGGCAAACACAAAGGCCCCTGGTATTATAGACACCAACAAACACACAAACAACCTTATGTAAGGCCTGGCACAGACGGCTAATGTGGGCGTGAAAAATACAGTAGATTCCCCTCATACAGTAATTCAAATAAAATGTAATTTAGTTATATGAATGTGTACACACACAGTAAAACCCTCAGTGTTCATTTAACTCTCAGTGTTAATTTAATTTCAGTAATTTGAATACAAATAGGCCTACCGTGTCATTACTTGCATTCCGCCACTCTGCAGGCAGCCAGCTAGCATAATGCTAAAGATGATCACTAGTACGAACGTTGTCGTTTGCCGAAGATGACTGATGTTTGAGTTGAAATAGTAACCATTTGTCAGTTGCAGAGTTGCCTGTTTGGATGCTGTAAAGTCAGTGTGCTTGGTGCATGAGTGCGTTATAGTGTGTTATAATGTTCGAATTAGGCCTGAATGCTTGTGTGTGTGAGAGTTAGACAGGGTTTGCTAATCAGAGTATAGTGGAACAGTACTTGCTTGTTTATTTAGTTCCAACTTTATCCAAATTGACGGTGAATGCCGTTGATTACCGGTATCTCCCACAATGTTTGGTTGTTTCTCAGAGCAAATTTCAAAGTTATCCCATCATGTCAAGTCCCATGACAAGTATTTAATTTCTCTATTTAACTATTATTTTCCCAACCAAGTCAGATTGAAACACAGCACACATATTCTCTAGTGGAGAAGCCTGGGTGATATCAACATCAAAGGAAGTTTCACTACAGTTACACACACTTGCAGCAGTGTACACAATGGAATGCACACTTTTCATTTTTTCTGTGTGAGGCCGGATTTACTGTATGTGCGTGCGTGTGTGCGCGCATGTGTGTGTGCGCGTGCGTGCGTGTAAAAAGGAACACTAGGAGCTTACAGAAGTCCCTCTGTTACCCTCCGATATATGACTGACCTTTCCCAGGCAGGTCAGTCCCACATTCAGGACAGATATGATAGTTTGGTGGTCTACTCGTGACCCCGCACGTAGGTTTGCTGCCTGGGGGCGTTCTAAAGGCCTTTGATACATAATTTCATCATGTGATGCTAAAGCTCTGCTTTAAAACAAGGAGGCAATTTGTTGAGGCAGGATTACAGCTGCAGTGAGGCGAGCTCTGTGTGGAGGGGCCACCCTGCCGCTTGTGTTGTTAACTAAATACTGGAGGTGCGTAATCTCCTGAGTTGATTGGCTCTTAGGATGGAAAAGAAAGCTGACTGAGGAAACCATAACAAAAATAGTCTATTTTCTATACCTGCAAGTCATATATTTCCATGATTGAGCGTGAGCTGTTAATGTAGATGTGTTTTTGTTTATTTGTATATGAATTCAAATAATAACGAATATTATAACTGTATTCTTAAATAGTGTATTCTTACTTACTGTATTCTTAAGTAATAGTGATCTTAATTTTATTGCTACAGGATCTGAATAGAGTAGTTGCTATAATGTTGTCCATTATATTATAAGCAGCCGATTCAAGGATTTTCCAGCACATGTGCAGTGTTTCAGTGTTTGTGTCACGTGAGAAAGAATAGTGGCGAGGCCAAAGTTATAGAACATTTCTTTTATTGATAAAACATTTGCAACTATGACAGATTCACACATAAACATGACAATTCTTTTTTTTAATAGTATTTCAAATGCTGCAGTTATGGTGTATAAAACCACACGGGACATTATTGCTCGATAAGAAATGTATATAAAAGCTAAAAAATAACATTCCGCTGGTCTCTTTAATACTCTTACCAATGCATATGAGTCAGCCCAGTTCAACAGAACGTGGCAATGACTTGATCCTCAGTCAGAGAATACAATTTAATGTGAAAAAATACAACATCCACAGACCATGGATGGACATAAGAAATATATGAATCATGTTAATAGCTTGAATGAGTCTTACATAGTATGTAATTCAACCCATAATAATGCAATATGCTTCAAAGTAGAAATGTCTCCACAGTTTCATAATGCAATGCTTCAAATGATGCTTCAATATTTTTTTCATGATTCTTTAAGACGGAATGATACATAGCACTGGGGTGATAGAATGATACATAGCACTGGGGTGATAGGTAGTTTAGTTGTCATAGCTAGTTACTACAAATATAGAACGACGTCTCTCATGGATTCCTTCATTGAAAGAGTTTGGTCGGTTTTGTACAAAAGGCTTCCCATCGATTCCAACAAAGTCAATCTAAAGTCAATGGGAGCTCCATGTTAAGCTGGGTACCATTGTGAGCAGAAGGTATAAATCATTTTATGCAGGGAGGCTTTCTTTAACGCATATTTAATCAAACCTGCATTATCCCAGGCAGCCTCTCGGTGTGAAATGAGTGACCGTGGTCCAGAATCAATATTGACACTGAAAAATAAAGCCTATAGTATACAACCAAACTCTTTAAATAGGTAAGAGACTACTTCAAATTCAAAAGTAGAAATAATTAAATATTGTGTCTGTCGGCAGTATAATTCAGCATGTAATGGAATGCATAGGAAGAACTAGTCAACAAAGGCTTTCTGTTTCAGCATGCTGTTACTTTTGCTCTGAAAGATTATGCTGCAATGAGACGTGAACTAAAATGATGGCTACATTTAGCTTCCGTCTCCCCGCAGAAGACTATGTACTGTTGTGTATGCTGCTGCCTGGTCAATGTTGATGTGACCATGACAGGGAGACAGCCAAACCAAGCGTAATCTGAACATGACGTTCTCATGAGAGATTATGGGCGGCGTGGCGGAGAGGGGGAGGGGGATCGACGAGAGAGAGATAAAGAGAGATGGGGGTGGGGAAAAAGGCCACAGTTTACTAATCACACCAAGGATATAATGGGTCATGTTTTAGATATTTTCTTTTTAGCGTATTATGCAGTGAAAACACACGGCCCGATCTTTTCAGTGCACACGTCTCCATGCTTTCTAATGATCGGGGAAAGATTTCAATAATTGTCTTTGAATGACCGCCAAGATAATTTATGGACTTGTTAGTGGCAGATCACACTGCTAATGGGAAATAACACAGGGGGTTTGACAAGTTTATGTGTGGAAGAGTAAAGAAATTGAAGATGCTTTTTAGGAAGATATACTAGCGAAAGAGCACCGGACCTTGTTAGGAAGACATACTAGTGAAGGAGCAGCGGACCTTGCGTCCTTTCAGAGGCTGCGGAGGCCGATAGTTGTCCACCATGCAGCATGCCGCTTCTCCTTCAGCGTTGAAGAGCACCTTGCGGAACCCGTCCATCTACAGAGAGAAGAAGGCAAGATGGAGGGGACGGGGGGGAAAGCGGGGCAGAGAAAGACAATCTCAGTAATCACAAGTGGGAGCCATGAGGTGGTGCTTTACAGTGCTTTTTATGATTAATATTAAATCTTGGATTAACACTTGAGGGGTTAATCAGAACACTATATGTCCATGGACAGGAAGTGAGTATTAGCTGTATATGCCTCGGTTAAATGATCTAGATTAGAATACTGAAATACAGAAGCAATGACATCTTCATAATCAAGACAGTCAGACATGGCACGTGTTTCATTAAAAAGCACTTTGACCAGATCTAATGGGCAACAATGTCTCATGTACACCTGACAGGCTCTGAGACGGGTGCGTAGGCAGGGCTCAATGTTTTCAGAAAAGATATGCACAAGTGCACAAAGACCCGCACACCGTCTGCACTTGCAATACAAACACTTTATTTAGGCAACGTTTGGGTCAAAGACCTTCTTCAGGCATGCCTGAACTGAAGAAGGTCTTTGACCCAAACGTTGCCTACCGGTAAATAAAGTATTGCAAGTGCAATAGACGGTCTTTGTGCACTTGTGCATATTTTTCCTGACCAGATCTAATGAAAATCCTGCTTTTGAACTGAAAACATTTAATGGCAAGATTACAAGATTAGTGTAATAGTTATAGTCAGTCACCTGTGGGAACTGAAACAACAAAAATCTCGGAATTATTTTCTTAAATCACGTATTTCCCATAGTATCTGCAGAGCCGGTTACAACACACCAACTGCCCTGGAAGGCCAGCTAGCACAAGGGAATGAAGGTCCCATCTCCTGTACGGTACCACACATGGTCCCATCTCCTGTACAGTACCTCACATGGTCCCATCTCCTGTACAGTACCTCACATGCTGCTGCCAACTGAACTTATCTGTGCGGTACACATGCTTCAGCCGTACTCAGCCCCTCCCTCACTGAAAACTACACTGATGTTGCACCATCAGTTACACCACAGTTTCTATTTGGTTTGGTTTTCACTATTTAGGTTTCTTTCTTTCTTTCTTTCTTTCTTTCTTGGCATGGAAACATTTGGGAAACACAAGTGTGTTTGCAGCAAGGTCTTATACTGCAGTGGTCCTTGTCTCTCATTTATATTTAGTCATTGAGCTGTATCATTTAGATAATCTAATTGCTTCTGATAACGTGAAACCAAGAACCCAGGATAATCCAGACAACCATTAGGAAAAGATAGAGTTCACGACTTCTGTTGAATGGGGAATACTGCAGAGGCCTGAGCGAGAGTGTGCGTGCGTGTGTGCGTGCAAGAAAGAAAGAGAGAGAAACAGACTGACAGCAAGAGAGGGAGAGACAGAGAAAGAGTGGAAGCCACAGAGGCTTTCCTTTGTTTTAGTAAGTGCAGAACAGCTCATTAGGGGACAGTGCACTGCAAGTCCTTTAACAGGGAGTGTAAACAAGTCTCCTCTGGGAGCCATTTGGCTGCTGAACTTGAATCTGGGATTTTATTTCCCCTAGCCTGCATACCGGTAAGCAATACATGTGCCCTCTGGATCAGCCAAAAAAATAAAAAAGCATTTATGTCTAAGCTTAGACATACAGTCTAAAGTTATAAGAGGGAATGAATGAATAAAGCATACACAGTATCATGCAACTGTAGTAACACCAAAGGGTGGGAATTTCAATTTTGCTGTTGCAATATCTTTTTTTTTGCCCCACTAGCAACGGTGCGCCAACACTTGCAATGTCAGTCGGCCTGGTTGGATGTATAAGGAGCCTCTAGGGGCCCCAAACCAGAACGTCCCCCAGTGATAGTGTAATCTAACCCAACACAGAATCGATCCGCCCTTCACTTTGGCCCCAAAGGGTTTGTATAATGAGAATTGTTGGCCATACATTTGTAAGTAATTGCATATGCACATTAAAATCACATCTCAATCTCCTCATGATATGTCATTATGTAAGTCATTATGTAAGCCATTATGCGACTTCAATGAGCATGCTACGACTCCTCAATTTATTTGTCATGCATTCCTAGGCTAGATCCACATTAGCCCTCGGCATGCAGCCCTGTTAGCCCTTTGGCTCACTCTTACAACTTCAAATGTGAGCTAACTCCACAATTAGCCCAGGGCTTCCTACAGAGTTTCCTCACATTTTCTGGTTTGTGCTCAAACCCTTGATGTTGAGATTGCTAGTGTGAAACGAGGTTCAAACAGACGCAATAGAAGTTAATCTTTATGCTATGATGACACATTGTAAGTTGCTGTGGACCAAAGCATCAGCCTAGTTAGAGCCTCAGATCTAAAAGTAAGCTTGCATGACCCAGTCACAAGGTCACTCCATGTTTCTATCTGCCAACTATGGCTTTGTGGGGAGAATGTAAGAAAAGGAAGCAAAGCAGATTAAAATGCTGTTTTGAAATTGCATACACTTTTATGTGACCTCGCCATGCAAAAGCAGGTAGACTGCCAAGAAAAATGTCTGTATTTAGCACTGCCACAAATAAACATGTCAGATATTTTATACAGCATGTAATCCAGTTTATGGTTTAGCTTCAGCTGCTGGACTGGATGGCTGATGTTCACACAGGCCATTGAAAAATGCACCACACCAACAAAGTGAAACCAAGTCTCTAAATTAAAAAGCAATTTGTATAGTTTTTCTTTTTTTTAACAGAGCTACAGTATTTATATACCTTGTAATACCGGTATGTGTTATGGAGAGCTCCAAATTAAGGCCTTAGGAACATGAGCAAGGATGCAGAATTGCAGATACAGTAGCTTGCATCCAAGCTGAGCGTCTGTATGTGGGTCTATTTTGACATCAGCACTCTGAGGTGTTGAAAGCAAGACATACGGTACCTGGGCGGGGCTGACACTGATTGCGTCCTTGAGGACAATCCATTTGACACACTCCAGAGTAGGGGGCGTGGTCAAGGACCCATCGTAGGTCCAGTATTCCAGTCCTTCAGGGAGCAGAGTCGCTGTATTAAAGTTAGGAAAGTTGGTCTGCTGTCCCTGTGAAAGAAAGAGAGAGAAATTTGATACAATGAAAGTGTGGATATTGTCTCCTTTTAGCCACTTTAGTAAGTTCGGTAGTTATCTGAACCTGAAAAATGACTTGCCATTCTAGCTGTGGTTTTCAAATGTGCCCAAGACACAAACGACAAGTCTCAAAATGTATTCATTATACAGAATATACCAGATGTTATCACCTGTATCACTCTGTAAATTTATTTTTAGTGCCAAATAAAAAGTTTAACAACTTATTAACAACCTATTTCATACTTTCACAAATTTCCAACAATATCGAAGGAAAAATTAGAAATAGCTGGAAGAAAATGTGAAAAACATTTAAAATGGGGGGGGGGGGGGGGGGGGGGTAATAGGGGTGGTAATAGAATTTACCTCTATTGGGAAATGAGTGTGCATAAAAAAGATTAAACGGATATACGGATATAGTTGTAAATATTGCAATACTGTAATAATGTGTGATTTAACCTAGGCACACCTGGTCTTGTCTCACCAGTATGGACACATAATGTTCAGCATATGTACATAAAGTGTAGCATGTTGTTTTACCTTGCATTTAATGGTCTCCAGGGAATCCAACACTTTCTGCAGGCTGGGGTTGGCAGCTCCAATCTGGCACGCACGCACACACACACACACACACACACACACACACACACACACACACACACACACACACACACACACACACACACACACATAAATAAATAGTTTTAATTTTGTTTTGAGTTTTTGTTTACATTTGTTTTTGTTTTTTTCTATTATAATATAATAATATATAATATATATATATATATATACAATATATAATATAATCGATTAGTCCGGGGCAAGATTCAACATGGTCAGAAAAATAGTTTCAAGCTTGTAGATCTGCTAAGTTTTGACAAAGACTAAAACTAAGGACATTTTCTCTATCATTTAGTTAGTTTTGTAAACACACAATACAGCTTCATTTATAGTTATCAATCTTTTTTAGTGAACTGTAATATCCCTGCATCCTACCTTGAGGAAAACTCCGACCACAGCCAGTCCATCACACTCCTTGACTGCATCACCGAAACTGGCGTACTTGGGGTTCCAGTACACCAAATGGAGCTTAAAAAAGAAGAAAGAAAAGACTGAACTAATATCCACCACAGGTAGCAATCAATGGATGCTATTTAATCTAGTCTAGAGCAATTAGGCAGTTAGGCAATTGGGTCAACCTCTGGCCTTTGTGAAGGTGCACAGCGAATTTCATGATGGCAATCCCATTCCAGCGAGTCACCTAAAACTTGCTATGACACTTTCGTCCCATACAAATACTAACTTTTAGGTTTACAAGAACATTTAGATGTTCTAATCATTAGAACATCTAAATGTTCTTGTGAACCTAAAAGTTACAGGTTACAGGTTACAAAGTTACAGGTATGTCACATTAGAATCTAATGTGACATACCTGTATCATACTATTGGCACTAGTCTCATGTGGTAAGACCCACTATCACTGATCTGTCTGCTACTGTGAGACTACATACATATTACATATACATACATATTCAGGTGCTCCTAATGAGCAGCGGCAATCTTGCTGTTGCAATCTGTGGAGTGTAGTTTTCGAGATGGCAAACAAAAGCTCCACTACTGAGTTTTGACTCAACAGGCACAGACAATGGAGACACATCAGTCCTGAGTCTAGTAACCAAAGATGATCCATGACTCTGCCTGTATCCTCCTCTTTTGTTTTTTATCATCAGTGGATACCGTATATGTTTCCCTACTTCTGGTTGGGAAACAAGAAAATACATTTCCTTTTCCTGAAATGCAGACTGTTCACTGTGATACAGTGGACCCTATTTTGCACCATCAATCTGGAACTTCCTTTCTCTCAAAAAGATTTTTCCCAATGATGTTAAGACACCACAAGACCTGGTAATTAAGACGCGCAAACAGGGCCCATTATGTTTGATAATTTCGTTTTGTTGACTGGTGGCGTTTTAGTGGAGTAGAGCAGTTACCTCGCAGGGAAACTTGACTCCATTGACAGTGTGCTCGGAGCCTCTGTCGTTCCCGCCCCCCCAGTGGAAGTGGAACTGCTTGAGACGGTAGGTCCCTGTGATAGGACCCCCACTCAGGGCTGGAGAGGAAGGAAAGGAAAGGTTAACCCCAACACACACCAACCATACTACTGTACTACCACAACCCTAAATAGCGTCAATCTGTACCCCATTGCACGCACGCACGCACACATTTGTTTTCCCCCTTGTGAAGCAGAATGCCCTCATAATTATTATGACCTATATAATAGATAGAATTTAGCTTGAGCAGACTGTCAAGGATTGTCAGTGGACCTTATTTCAATATGACACAGAGGATATGATCTTGGTATATTCAAAGCATTCCCATGATTATCAATTATCAAGTATACAGGCTTTAAGTTGTTAAACACTACAGTATACTGTAGTTACTGTACAGTATACAGACCTGTGGCCCCACCAAATCCCCCAAACATACACACACCAAATTTCTTCACCAAAATGAGCCGATCTACAAGCTCACAATGTTGTAGATCTGCTATTTTTGCAGAATGTTCCCGGATATGCTCCGTGTAACATATTTTTTAATTCCGGCTAGTTAGTTCCGGCAGCTGCCATGGCTTTTCCCCCTATTTTTATTGTGAAGTTTCTAGCTAAATCAGAGGCTGGTTTGTGTCTCAGCCAACTGCCTAACTGCTCTATTTTTAAAGTTTTCTTTTTTTTTTTTTAAGGCTTTTTTGCCTTTATTTGATAGGGTACAGTAATGTGAAGACATGCGACAAAGGCACGCCGTCAGACTGGATTACCGGCCTAGACGGCTCAGCCGCTGCCCAGGCCAAACTGCACTATTTTTAATCTCCATTGTGATCATGCATATGCTCTAGGAGTGTGCAAAATAGTTCATTTTAGTTTTTTTCATTTCATGACGTCTTCAAGGCATCCTGGCAGGCTGTAGATAATGAGAAGAACGAACGCCCACTGATTGGTTGATTGAATGAGGACTTCATATAGCACCCTCCTAGTCACACCCTCTTTATCTACTGTAGTCTACCACAAAGTAGGAAAGGAAACTGGCACACGTACACTGACAGACCAAAATCACACGCACATTATCTATGAGGGTATAAAGTGCATATTGCATGTGGTTTTCAGTATTCTACATTATTCTGTGTTTGCATGTGCACAGTCCTCCTGAAGTCAAAATACTTTAGGATCTAGCTGGAGTCAGACCTGATGTTGAATGCTTACTGTACACATATTTTCAGAGCTCACTGTATGTGTAGTTAAGCATGACAAAAATAAATAGCTTCTAGTGGCAGTGACTTTTTAATCCAAAGCTAAATTATAAACAGTCTGGTAAAGGTTGAGAGTCAGCGTGAAGGAGTGGTTCTCCCCCAAGAAATGATTTATTTTTCATCAATTGTCCTGCATTTGAGTCTCCTCGCCAGTCATCAAATTAATGATTGGCTTAGGAATGTGACAAAAACAAAACAATCTCCAATCTCAATTAAGGCTTCATGGGATGTGCAATTGATAGACAATAAGTCATTCTTGGGGTGCACTACTCCTTTTATATTTTCTTTATGTATTATATATTAGATATTTTGCATAAAAGGCCAACATTGAGCAAAGTTTGTGTAGTGGAGCTCTACCTATATAAACGGACGACAACAAACCATAAATTGTACGAACACTATAGCACTACTTTCAAATCAAATCCTACACAAGATAGATCTTACTGGTAGTGTCCCCATCGTCTACGAAGGTGACCTGGAACTGGTATCCAGTGTTGACGAGGTCCTTGGCGTCAGCTGCGTTAAATTTCATCTTGAGGCGCTTCAGAGTCCGGTCATGCTGGGCATCGTTGTGGACAATGTCAATGGGAGACTGCTGGGCCCCGTTGCAGATGGGAAACGTTTCAAACCACTTGTGAGGTCCTGAAAATGGCACGATATAAAATGAGCAACTTATTCATGTTTTAATTAAGTAATAAGCACCGATTCTTAGTGAGAGCTTAATGGTGCATTGATACCTGCCAATCAACATTGTAATAAAGGTGATGGGTCGCACACACCAAGACTGCACTTTAGTTTGTATTCACTACGACATCGTTGTACGTTTCGGCTATCCAGCTGAATAGCCGAAACATCTGTCAATCGATGTTGTAGAATAAAAACTAAAATGCAGTCTTAGTGTGTGCGACCAATCACCTTTATAACAATTCTATTGTGTTATAATCTATTGTGTATTAGTTTAATTCTACTGTTGTGTGACCATGAGCGCTGTTGGATTGATTGATTGATTGATCGAATAGAAATTACACAGAGGCCAACCTGGTGCTCACAGGAGCTAAAGAGAATGTCTTAAAAGTGTGTTGAAGAAGGTGCTTCTAGGATCAGTGGCAATATACTGTAGGCTTAAAAAGAAAGAGGAGATCTGAGCATCTGAGGTAAAGTTGAAACAATGTTTATTCTATGAAAAATGACACCATGTTCTGGTCTTCGTCAGGGTGAGAACTGATGAGACCTTAACCAGTCGATATATGTTGGCATTTTTTTTTATAGAATAGCCCAAACTTTCTTTTGATGTTACCCTCCTCTCCTCCTCTTTCTGATTGATTGAATACTTTATCAATTAGACAGAAATGTAAAGCACGAGGTCCAGTCAGACATTTAGGCTAAAAGGATAAAATATTATAAGTTATGGGGACTTGTTTCCATAACTCCATACTACTTTAAATAATCAAAAGAAAAGTATACAACAATATTCAGTTGTATTCTATTCCTGCAAGAATGACAATTTGGCTAATGCAGTATAAAACACAATAACTGTGTTTTAAGTATCAGCAAGTTGCTGATTGCATTATCCATCAAAATAGCATCCAAAAGTCCACTCCTGTATACAGTCTGTCGCAGTGTCTCACCATTATCCGGTCCGTAGCCCCATCCAGACATATTGGCTGATACTCCAAATGGCCTATTGGAAAGAAATGGCAAAATAAGGTAATCCAACTTTAAACGAACAGAAGAGAGAAACTTAAAGAGTCCAATGATGATCTGCTTACAGACACCTGCAAACAGAGAGATGCTGTTGGGCTTTATATATGAGAGCCCTGGCCCCTGAAGTAGCCTTATCACACACCTCCAACCTGTGTGTGTGTGTGTGTGTGTGTGTGTGTGTGTGTGTGTGTGTGTGTGTGTGACTGTGTGTGCGCGCGCACACACACACACACACACACACACACACACACACACACACACACGTGCATCTAGCTGTGTCTCTCCGTCTGTATAGGCTACGGTATAGGCTACGTTATTGGCGAGCGATGTTTTTCAATGAAGTTGCAATCCTGAAATATATATTTATTTTCTTATAGGCCTAGCTATAACCACATCGATAAACTGACCTCGGTTATCCCTCGTCGGTTATCCCATCCCGGTGTGGACTGACAGCCGTATAGTAGCCTGAAATGAATTATGGTGAATCTGGCTCACAGATGCTCGGATGCTCCGGAGCCCTGTGCGATCCGCACAGACACATGCGTGATCCTGATCCTCGCATGCTAAGAATAGAACGGGCAATGGATACAGCGCTCCGTCCTAAATCATTTGCTTTTGCATCCACATAATGTGCTCTCCTCGCCACTCAGCTGCTCTGTATCGCGTATTCGACTGGCCGAGTCCGTAACGCAGCGCTGCATCCAGCATGCCAGACGGCTGGGGATGTGATGATCGTCTCCTCTAAGACATGTGCAGCGGGCGTCGGGTCACATTACTGGCGGTTCGCGAGTGTAGGATAGCGGTACTCCAGTAGCAGACTGGCTATTCTATACGCTACTGCTAGTCTGCTACTATATGGGCTATAGCCTACTCGTTTTCAAGGAGCCTGCCGAGACCACAAGAGGTGAACATCAGGTATCTGGCCAACAATAGTGCTCAGTTGATTTTAATACTAAATGAATACCTACATATAGGCTACTAACTATTGGAACTGTGGAAGACTATTAGTACTATACTACCATGGACTTAAAATAACATACATTATGCAGAGGTCTAGGTCTGTTGTTTGTTATTCATTGAGGATACATGTATTTTTGCATTTTTGTATTGAGTTTGTGCTTGAAATTTACAGTAATTGTACTGTAATTCTGCAAACTGTTAATAAATATTTCAATCAATCAATCAATCAATCAATCAATCAATCAATCATTGTAGGCTACATCATGTAATCAACCTTATTGGTAACCTCAGCTGGTCCCACCATGCTGAGCAAATCACTTATTAAATAATACTTTGCTGCCATCTTGTGGTTCAGAAAGAAATAGCAATGATAGCTGTTATGGAGATTTTGCTGTGAGTTTACAAAAAGTGACTGACGTTTGCGCTTTACAGCCAGGAATACACTTTATTGTGGAAAGCAGTTCACAAAAACGCCTCAACTCACTCAACACAGGAATACGGAGGCCGGATGGATGCACTAATTTAAACCCATCATGGTTAGGAAAAAAAAGAAGAAATCCTTGGGCTAATAACAGCCATAGCCAATCAGAAATGTGATGAGGTCATCACATTTGGTCACCTTAATGTTTATTCTCTTTCCTTATTATTTCGATGTAATCATGGTGAAGTCAGGTATATTGGCTGGTAGCAGTGCATCAATTATGGGATTTTTTAAAATGATATAGATAGGGGCAGGTATTAAAAGATCTTCTTCCTGCTCATTTTCTTTCCTTTATGGAAAATGTAAAAAACTAAAGTAGTAATGCAATGATAATCATGTAAAACCATAAATGAAACGAAATAAAGAAATATGAACATGAACATTTGGACCAGTGGCTATGGCAGAATTTAGACGAAGGAGTGTTTTTCGTGCAAAGCTAATGCTTGGAATGGATTCAGAATCAGAATCATGAAAAACCCCTAGTTTGACAAAATGTTGTCTTATATAGTTATAGGTTGTTAATGGTATGGTCACATATAACTGTCGATAACTGGCATTAAACTACTGAATTGCGTGACGTGGCCCCCCTTCCAAATTGAAATGTATGGTGATGGAGAGCATGTGGAAAAAATGTGCTTTTGTCACGACTCAGCCATGTCCACATTTCTCTCCCTCGCTATAGAGTGGCAAAGTGAGTGACAAAGTGAATTTAATGTTGTTTAAAGTTATTTAATGCAATCAAATAGGACTTTTCTGTTTGGATGTATGAGCTGTCAAGGCCAGAAAGTAGTTTTTTTTTTTTGACACTCAGTAGGCGTTCCAGCATAACTTCCGGGTATGATGATGATGTCACACGCATACCATCTATATGGCCTAAATAAGGGCTCTTCCAACAGGGGGCCTGGGAGTGAGGCCACTACGGGGTTGCCACCAAATCTTTGTTCATTTTTACATTAGCCACTTGAACCCTATAGCGTCTCTATTCTGAGGGAAACATTAGTCGCGCCTCACATTGTGTTATTCGGCAAAGAGGTTTGGTGTGTAGGGGAAAAAAAGAGTGAACCAAGTACAGAGAGAACGCTGCTTCATCATCGCTCTCTCAGCTGAGGGGGTCCTTGTACTGAAAAATGTTGAAGACCCTTGGCCTAAATTTATAGATTTATTTTATAGAATAGCCTCATGCCTGTAGTTCTTCAATTTGTCACTGGATGGAGCCAACGAGCAGAACAAATTCACAGCTCTTCCTCACAGGGTTGGTGATTGCAATTAGGTTCGGTTTCAGAACAGAATAAAAAATGACACCCGTGTGAAGTGAGGAGCGGTACTGTCTATTTGGTCAGACACTATGACGTAAAATTGTCTATTCATTGTCAATGGGAATGCAATGTTTGTATAGGACAAAGTTTGTGCACACACACTAAAAGCTGGATATAGGAGGGGCTAGAGCCCCTCAAAAACAAAACTATTAACTTATTATGAATAGAGTGCCTACAGTCTGGGTTTGATTCCCGCTGGGGTGCCTGATGGAGGGGAAAGGAACTGGTCAGTCCGCTGCCCCCCCAGGTTGGCAGAGGAAGTGTAGTGCCCAGGATTACATTAGATAATTGACACTTGAAAAAATGGGTTACAAAATTGTGTGATAAAAATGTATTTAAAAAAAAGGAACAGAATGCCTATAGGATGCTCTGGACATGCAGGATACGACATGGATCAGGCATTTCTTCCAAAGCATTGACTTAATCATGGACTGGTATAAAGTTGGTCAACAAATGCCTGGTCTTATTACTCAACCAAAACAAATACATGGCATAAAAGACACACCGTCCATAGGCTATAGCTCTCTTCCATATTCTGGTACTGGCCCGCCATTATGCAATCCTTCTAGGATCAGAGGAACATTGTCTTGGCAGTGGCATTGCACTGTCACGGTCCTGAACCATGAATTGAGGCTTTATTATGTGGTTTCAGTCTTGTAAATGGCTTTGCATAAGAGCATCTGCTAAATACCTGATATATAAATATAAAATGAATCCATACTATACAAATATATTGGAAATTAGATGCTTTACCTACAGTTCATGCAGGAAATCTACAGGGATCCTGAGAATAAGACTATAACATTAAACAGGGTCCCAGAGTTAAGATCACTCCGGTTCCCATTCCAGGGTAAACACTTAACTTATTTAATGTGCATACTGACTTGACATTCTGAGATGTGTGGATCCCAGGACTGCTGTATAAATGCACATTGGGGACCCCGATAAACCATAAGTCAAACTGTAGTGTGTCGGCCTAGACCATGTGTAGCAGAGTGGCTCTCAGCCTGATGGATATCCCTTTGGATTAGTGGTTAAGATGTTGGCTTTCCACGCAAGAGACCTCGGTTCGATTCCTGGGTGGTACACGTGCGCAAGGAAATGTAATTAATGCAAAAATATAAAGAAATATGCAAAAACTGTTAAAAAGTATCAAAAACTGCACATGGAATCATGTTTGTGCATGCACATTTGCTGTAGGTGGGTCAATTTCAAACCTTTATTTTTTGTATTTAGAGGCTTTTATTTTTATTTGGTGTGATTGCTGCTGTTTCCTGGAGCATATCCCTCAACGCTGATTCTCCATTATTTTAATCACATGCAGGTTCCCCTCCTGCCGTAATACTCCCCCGAGTTTAACGGTATAGCCCAGCCAATCAGCGGGAAATGGAGCTTTGAAATGTTGCTAAATGAATCTCTTTCACTGCCCAGATGTTTCCTTCATTAGTCTCGAGTGAGACAGAATGACTGGATGGAGTGAATGGATGAGCCAGAAGGGAGAGCGTTGGAGTGAAAGGATGGATTTAGCGTGTTAATTTTCTCTTTCGTTCAGCTGGCTTAATTGTTTGTTGTTCATGAATTTCATCATGCGTTTGTTCGTTCATTTGTTTGTTCGTTCGTTCGTTCGTTCGTTCTTTCTTCGTTCACATGTATTCATTCATTTAAAAAAATCATTCACATATTGATTCATTCTGAACCAACTCATTTTCAGTGGAAACACTGAACTGGTTCAAAATTAGATGGGGAAAAAGAACGGAACCAGTTCAACCTCTGTGGAAAAAGTAGCCTCATTTATTCACTCACTCACTCACTCACTCACTCACTCACTCACTCACTCACTCACAAGATGAAAGAAAATAATTGCTGACTGCCTGACTCGTAATTTGTTCACCCGTTGTTGTTGTTGTTTTTGTTACCCAGTGAATGGGTGTCATTGAGTTCATGCTCCATTGGGTGAAATATCACAGGATGGCTCTGTAAGACCTAAATCAAATGAAGGACACCAATAGGATGCGGCCGTAGGCTCAGATAAAGTTCTGGCAGTGGCTAAATCATCTGCTTTGGCTCCACATGCCAATCCCAATGCCTGAACAATGTTAACCTTAATGAAAAGGCTTGCACACAATGCGTCACACTAGAGAGGAAGCGTTCTACATGGAAATTAAATGAAGGGAACATCAGGTGACCCAACCTTGCAAGCCAGTCGCAAATGAGCCAACAGAATTTTGAACAGCTAATAATAACTAGCCAGTGCCAGACTTACTTGTTTTTCCTTTATTCAGTTACATTTGTTATACTCAGGCCTCCAGGCTCGAATTGTTGATGTGATGGTTCACCCCAACTCTACCATGCTCATACGTACTGTATGTTCTAAGGCAGGCTAGGCTACACGATGAAATGACTGAGGGGGCAGTTGGAAATGGCAAGGAAGCACATCAATTTATTTTTCTTTTTTGGCTTTTCTGACTTTATTGATAGTATCAAGTGAAGACTGACAGGAAAGAGGGAGAGAGAGACGGGGAGAGACAAGCAGCAAATGTTGTCATGAGGGGCCTCATCCCCCACCACAGCACGGAGGATGTCATCGCTGCCACATGCTATGATACATTCATATTTCTCATTCATCAACAGTGGGCTAGCTGGTGTGTTCGCTGGCTGAATTAATTCCGGTGCCCAGTCATGCAATTTTGGCAGTGTCTTCCCATATGGAGTAAAGCAATAAGCAGGACGCATCAAGACTGAGACGGGAAATAGACGGCAAACAATATGAGAGAGAGAGAGAGAGAGAGAGAGAGAGAGAGAGGAGCAGTAGACAGATCAAGCTACGAATGCAGGACAGACAGAGAAAACACAGGTATGCCAGAGAAGTGAGAAAAATAGATGCAGACAAGCAAGCAATCAGACAGATAATTAGTTTTGCAAACAGAAAGACAAATACAGGCATAAAGTAGGCTACTTATTACTACAGTACAGGTCACAGTGCACTCTATTAGGGTGGGCACACTCTCAACACAATATCAATCAAATGCATCCACCAGGATAATAATTACTTATTTAGGACAAATGTCCTATAAGCTTTTAGCTTGTTATCATAACATTACCTGCTGCATAGTTGGGAAGCATTGCTGATGCCAGCCAGTTTATTGCTGCTAGGGGAGGATGCTGGCGACTGACCGTTTATTAAAGGGAATCTAATTTAGTGTATTTTCTAACTGCCGCTTTTACATTTGAAAGGCATGATGTCTGCTCGTAACCTGACGCTGCCAGATCCAAGAAGCTTGCTACACAAATTTGTTTCACAGCTTATTGGGATCTGGGATCTCGGGAGCAAATTCGATGACAGGGCTGTTCCTTTTTTTCAAGATACTTGGTAGATGATTGGATGGACCGTCTGTCTATCACCGTGTGGGCGTGCAAACACAACCAATCATATTGACGTGTCTATATACGTAGCGTCACATCCGGTTTCACACATGTCCCGCCCTTAGCTCACACTGATTGGTTCGAACCACGAGTGGTTTGGCGTTAGCTCAACTCCCTGAGAGATCCCAGATGGATGTTGTGTTGGGGAACATGGTTACTCAATACCGCCCCCAGCTGGCAGAGTCAGGTTAGTCTGCTCGCCCAGCTTGCAGATTATGCTCAACTAGTCTTTATATTCAGATTTAGCACCTAACCTAGTAGCTACTATATGATGTGTTGTTTCCTCACATGATCAAATACTGTACAGCAATTTTCATTACATATCTGTGTTTGACTAAAATACCAAAGGAAATAATACATTATGATAGGGTGGGCAATATATCGATATGATATCGATATCGTCATGAGATCGATAATGTCTTTATCACTCAAGCCCTAATTTATACAATTTTTTACAAATTCACAATGTGATGAGAGATATACAGTACAGTACTGGACACATGACGTGACTAGAAGATTATGACACATGGAAAAGAACAGAATTAGTGGGAACAACACAACATACATCTCGTATCATTGTGCACAGTCGTCAGTCTATCTGATAAAATAGTCGATGGCCATGGCATCAAGTGTATCACTATGTGCTTACGCAGAGAGAGTGATTCCACACATATACTGGGTCAAGCAGATCAATGTAGTGTATATAATAAAGTAATAAAGTATAATATTTGTCTTTTAAATGTTGTTGAGTGGAAGCCATTTATTCAGTAATACTGATAATCGAGTAAAGTACAGAAAATGCAGTGTGCTGCTGGCCTTTCTTGGAAGTGGGGAGCCGAGCCATACAATATTAGTTTCCCATACACTAGAGACATAACATCCACAGTGTCATCTCAATTACTGTACTGTCATCTTATCTTCTGCTTTAAACAAATAATGACGTTACAATATTTGGCAGCTACTGTATTTCACAAAAATCCTCTTTAAGAGTTAATGTTGGCGACATCTTGTCTTTCATAGTTGAACATCTGAAGCCACATAATCTCAATTTACCTGCTTGTCTGGCAAATCAGGGGGTATTCAGGATAGATATTAGAAAATCATGAGTCAATTAAATCTAGTGAGACCCGGGACAAATCTTATGGAAAAGAGAGGGGGGTGGAAATGAGAGCGGGGTGGGTGAATACGCTGAAGCTGTTAATACTTTTCATTGGTTCAATATTTATAAAATCAACATACTGTACACACTAAACCACTTACTTTACCCTTAAAAATCTAAAATAGCTTGTAGATCAGCTATTTTCTACTTCATGTGACACCTTAGTATGACCCCTCCCCCCCTTTCCGTGCTCAGCCAATCAAATCATCGCTACACAAACACACAAAGCTGGGTATAGGAGTGGCTAGCGCCCCTAAAAAAAATAAAAGAAAGAAAGTAGAAATACAGAGATACAAGGTTTCTGTCCCAAAAAAACACACAGGTAGGTAGGAAGACAAGACAGGCTGCAGCAAATGAGAAACAAAAAGCCATTAAGACAAGGAGGGAGGTGAAGATAACCGAGGATAGACTGACAGGCTTATAGAGATAAACACACCTACAGCTAAATGGAGTGACTGATACAGGCCTCAGCTAATCTTTAGTGGCAATCCATTTACCTTTGAATTTCAGGCTCACACTCGTGACTCACTCAAATTTGAATATGAATAGCTCAGATTTTCCCAAGCGGCCTGTACCTGGAAAAAAAGGCGTTTATGTATTCTGCATCTTTGACCTGGAAAACTTTTGCAGAATGACTTAAAACCTTAATGAATTTATCTTGTTAAATGTTTTAAAATACAAAATTAAACAAGTGGAGGTGAGATTGTTAGGCTTCGTACACACCTAGGCCTCATTCACACGTACCAAACACCAATCAAGCAATGTTTGGTCGTTTCTTTTTGGGTTTTTTGGCCACCACAAAGTGCAAATGTACAGTAGGCCATCTATAATAGAGACGTCACAGAGAGGAAACCCTGAGGCGAAAAAGACATACTGGCAGAATTTGGTATTGCAGCTCGAGCCAGCATTATGCATTGCGCATGTTCACGTATGGGCCAATAATACGTGAATGCTATGTTTCATAATGTGAACACGCGTAATGATAGTCAACGGCCCAGCGCGTTCACGTCTGGCCCATAAGCAATCCCAGAATGCACTGTTTCCAACCCGGAAGAACACCTCATGCGCTGGGTGAGCAACTCAATGCAAGTGGATGGGAGGAGAAATCCGATGACGTCTCTATTAATATATATACTCTAATGGATCAACTCACAAAAAGGCAGACGCTTATTGTTTCCATTGTGATCCACTTGGAATACTAAACACCCAACCAACAGACCAACAGGAATAGGGCCGGGGGAGGGCAGCGATGAAGACACGCGGATGACCTACATGAGGAAGCGTTTCTATCCTGGTGGGAGTGGTGTTTTCCAGGATGACAATGCCCCATGCATCTGCAGGGCATGAAGGGTCACTGGATGATTTGATGAGTTATGAAAATGAAGTGAATCATATGCTATGGCCTTAACAGTTACCATATCTCAACCGACTGAACACCTGCCATGGGAGATGTTGGACCGATAATGTAGACGGTAGATCTCCACCACAATTCAGAACACCAAACGATGAACCATCTTTTGATGTTCCTTTCCATCCCTTGCAGTAGAGTTCCAGAGACCTTAAAACTCTTTCAGCGCCACCTGGTGGTCACCAGTTTAGGCTTTGAGTGCCAATTCTCCCATTATAAAGAAAGAAAGAATTTGTAATTCTATTATGCATGTAATGTGCATGTCATCACCTGTACACCAGATTAGAGGGATTTTCAAAATATGGAAAAGAAATTAAGAATATAAAAAAAAGGGAAGATGTCTTGTCGTCCGTGGCATCCGGTACTTAATTGGCAATTAGACGTCTAGACGTTTATGGCTACCAATTAAACATGCACAATGTTATTGTTGTCCTTGTCTATTTTAGTTTTTATGCCCATACATGGAGAATTGGAGATCCCATCAGTGTACAGTATACCCTCTAACATACCCATATATGGGTACTGTATATCCATTTGATCTGTGGCCCTGGACAACTGGATCTATGCCTATATGGGTTTGTTTATGCATGGTTATGTCTGACTCAGAGGCGTGGCCGTGCCTACATATGGGCGTCACACTGTCACATGTTTGTTTATGGTTATGTCTGACTCAGAGGCGTGGCCGTGCTGGGTGTCACAGGTTTGTTTATGGTTATGTCGGAGTCAGAGTGACGGAGATCAGTTGGAAATGACAACAGAACAGGAAAGACACTACATCTTAGCAGCATCCTTCTTTCTCCTTCTCTTCTCTCTCTCTCTCTCTCTCTCTCTCTCTCTCTCTATCGCTCTCTCTCTCTCTCTCTCTCTCTCTCTCGCTCTCTCTCTCTCTCTCACCACCCCTTCATGGCTTCATCACTATCTTGCCTTGAGTCTTGCTCTCCCTCCATCCTCGCATAGCGCGCTGCAGCAGCAACAGAGCGATTTGCCTTCAGGTGCATGTACGGAACGCAAGCTCGCGCTGCTTGCTTGCTTTCTGATGCCCACGCACACGCACACGCACAGCCACACACACACCACCACGCAGACACACATTCGCAAAAATACCACCAGTCGCTCTCGCTTATCGTCGTTTCGCTTCCCCAGAAGACGGACGTCATTTGGGATTTACTCTACCTCGCTGTGTCGCCACTTTTCGCTCAAGGATGGTTTGAAGGGTGAAGAGCGAGGTAAGATTTCATTAACTGTTTTATGCTCGTTTTAATTCGTTAGGTTCAAGCATGTACGCGCCTGTTGACAATGACTCAATCCCGGTCTCCCGGATGGTTGTGTTACATTGTTTCTTGACATTTCATTGCTTCAACGCGACAGATATAGGCTCCACCACCAAATATTCACCATGTTTCTGTAACGTTCGAGACCCATACTGCTTGCAGCGCGCACATGCAGATTGCAGATGCAGTCGGAGAGATGCGAGCTCTTAATGCCACAGCTGGATATGGATGGAAGGAAGAGCAGAGTCAGAGGGGCTTTCTGTTAACGCAAGCAAGACCCAAAAGTGTTCCAATACATACTATAGGGTATAGGCTAATCGTTGTTTAATCTTCCCACTCTAGTCGTAAAGGTGTTGTGTGTACGTGTGCTATATAGTTACAGTCAGACAGTATCCATCTATTTTATCAGCCCGGCCGGCTCCTTCTGTGAACCGAAGCATGCAATGTGAGAAAGTTGTCTACAGTGAGGCGGTTCCGTTCATGCTTGGTGGCCTGCTGACTGCTGTAGACAAGAGGGCAGAAAACTGCCTCTCTCTCTCTCTCTCTCTCTCTCTCTCTCTCTCTCTCTCTCTCTCTCTCTCTCTCTCTGATATATTTTTTTAATCTTTTCCACCAGCTCAGTGAGTTTATCCAGCATTCCAGCTATACATGAGTGACACATATGTCTTTATTTTATCTTTATCTTACCAAGAAGGTTGCCTTGAACCATGTGTTGTGCTCATGTAACCTACAGGCAGGTGTAATCCCTTTCAGAACTTTTGTTTTGTATTTGGAATTATAGCACACACCTTTCAAAACCCTGTGTCATTTTGTTTGTACTGTGGAAATGAAACTAGTATTGTCACACTCTGTGATAACACAACCCTGTGTTCATTTTTCTTAGATGATGACACGGACACTAAGTGAGTCCACACACCCCACCCAGATAATATGTGGTAGCCTATAGCTAGAAACTCATTTTGGGGAACATCTGCTCCATGAGTAAACACAAATCAGTTATGATTAAGAATGTCACTCATCATCAATATGTAGCCATATAAGAGAAAATATTAAGATTGTTACTTTTCAGCATCAGTGGCAGGTATCGTTTCTGTCTCTGAGGTATCGTGAGATTTGGCTGTCAAACGGTGGATAGTCTTGTGATACATGGCACATTCAGAAACGTACTTTGTGCAATTTAGATACCTCTATAAAATTACGCACTGTACACATCGAAAAGCAACACAGCAGACAATAATGTGTTATATGTCTTCCGTTATTTTCCAGAAGCGATTACTTTTCAAAGGTGTCATCAGAAAGTATGTTTGTTCATGAGGTCACTGGGCTATCATTGACTCCAATGCATTCCACCGAACTTCCGGGTGTAGTTTGGCTCCCATGGTGCGACGAATCTGCCGTCTGGAATTGCGTGATAGTGAAAATGACGTTGGTGCTTTACCTTCTTTAAGTTATTTTTCATATACCTTGACCCCAGAGTCAGGCATTTTGGCTAAAAGGATGATGACACAAGCAAGTCCTGGGGATCATTGTGGTCCTGTTGTTTTGTTGCCAACAGGAGCAAAGCTTTGAACACTAGATATACAGCTTGATATCTTTGTGTATTTGTCATGGTGACGGTGTCGCTTGCCGAAAAGTGCAAATATACATGCCAACAAACTAGTTAGACAAGTGGCAGTGTCCCTCTGAGTATCTCAAATACCAATGACAAATCCCAATGATATTTGCTACACCTTGAGCTATCCCAAACTAGCGAAGTGTGTTGGAATTGGGTTAAGCCCAAACCACACCAAAGGGTCCGGTTGGGAGTGGGATGCAAGTTTTGCAACTCATTAATTGAGTTGCTATGATTTGCATTGCTGTAGACTACCTTAAAAACCGTTTTGTCTCAACCCTTTGGTGTGGTTTGGGCTTTAGGCTGAGTAGTCACTATGTGGATGGGCGGGAACATAATAGAGATTTGATATCACAAGTGGTAGAGAGCCCTTTTGAGTAAACTCAGTCAACTGAAATTATCCATTTTAATTAGAGCTTGGATTAAATTGTTTTCTTGTGGTGGACGTTTGAGCAGAAAGTTTGCAATTCAACCCAAAATGAGGGCAGGACACTGGTGCCTGCCAGTTGCCAAGTGACAATTTTTTCCACTAAATGCTTCAGAATAAATTGTCATAAAAACAGTAGCTGTTTTTTGTTTAGTTTTTTTAAGCCCTCCTATGCCCAGTTTATTGGGTCTGGGTGAACACAAACATTGGCTGAAGATTGGCTGATCATAGTGATGATTTTATTGGCTGAGCAAAGTGCGGACAGAAAAAGTGAAGTGAGAAGAATGGCATTTGTGATGATTTGATTGGCTGAGCAAGGAATGTGATGTATGATGATGTAGGGGTGTGATCTTTTTTTCATGATCGGCCGATACAGATACTGATCTTTTGCGTATTTCCAAAATGATATATCAAAACCCACGTCAAAACTGTTCCTGTGTGTGTGTGGGGAGGAAGGGGAGAATGTTTAGGCCTGTCACAAAGATGCAAAACAATATTATACTATACTGATTGACTTTTATACCACAAGACTCAGTGACTACAGATGAAATTTAGCCTATGGCTAACTCTGGCCCATTTACATGGATTTGAAAAATGACTTGTTGATTAATGTGCATTGTCTCTGTTAAATAAATAAATAAATAAATAATTGCCGATCACCGATCGAGTCATTTGGAGTGAAAATCGCCCAATTACTGATCGGTGGCAGATCCATCGGAGCGCCTCAATTTTTGGTGTTACACTTATAGTATAGTGATCCATAGTTTCGCTTCCACTCAAGGCTAAATACGGACGAGGGTCGCTGCATGGTTTCTTAGTCCTCGATCTCCCTCAGACCTAATGTCTTCCAGGTGATGGTTCTAGACTCATGCCACATGAGCCCAGACAGGTTGTAAGTTGTGCACAAGCTGTGTCGGCATGTCAAGCCCAATCAATTTCCGTTACCATTTATGTGGCACCTTCCTCAGGAAAAATAGCTTCGGCGCAAGATCAACACTAAGGTCACATTCACACCAGAGAGCTTTGCTGCGATTAAAACGAATCCTGCTGCACATTTTCAGAAAGTGCACTTCGTTTGGCAGGTGTGAAGGCTCATTCGAATCCTAATGCGTATCAAAGAACCGCATGTTACCGTGGATAGACGTGGTCGAATGAGGAGACTGAAGCCCTGATCGAAATGAGGACGAGTACATTAATCAATTGCTTAAGAAAACACATAAAAACACTGCAGTGTATTATAGCCTACAGAATATTCTGTCTGTCTGTCTGTGCGTGCTGTCACTGTGTGGGGACTGGGGAGTAGGGACTTTCATCTCGATAAACATGTAAACAATTTGCGCTGCTGTCTGTTATATCAGTGCGCTCAGCGCTGTGCCTCCATGCCCAAAAGAACAGTGCGTGGCTGCATGCGTATAGTGCGAGAGAGAGGGGGGGGGGGGTCCAGTCCCAGACGGCACGACACATGCACGTTATGAGTATAATTTTATCACTATAGATTTCACTGTGTAGGCTAGTAGAACACATTGATAAAGGTCTCGTTTAGGATGGGATAGGATTTAAGGATGCATTTCCAATTGCTGTGGATGACAGTGTGAAGGCAAAACGCAGCAAATGAAATATGCAAGAATCCCAATTTCCCCGCCCATACCTATCGAGTCTACCGAAGTATTAGGTGAGAATGTGACCTAACACTTTGTCTTGGCATCTCTTTAAGAGATATTAATGGGAGTAGACTGCACACGGACAGCTATGAGACGTTAGATATAATTTCTAAATATTATTTCTCTGTCATAAAGCCAACTGCATCCGGATTGGCAGTGTGAGTCATTTCTGTTACATCTGTGTTGTTTAAGAAGCTTCATTGTAAAGGAACCTATAAGATAATGTCTAATCGTTTCTTAATTGCGTCATAGCTCCTCTTATACACACACGCTCACCATTTCAGGAGGCTTGCCAGTGTGAGTCAAAGCTATTGCTTAGCAATGCAGTGGGTTCCCACAGATATAAGTACCAAGCATCACTACCTCGGCAAACCTCCTCCGCATTCTCTCTCTCTCTCTGTCTCTGTCTCTCTCTCTTTCTCTCTCTCTCGCTTCCTCATTCTCTTCTCTTGCTCGCTGAAACTCATCCCCCTCCAGAATATGTTATGTTCTTTTAACTCAGTGTCATTCTCTTATTTGGTTTCCTCGCTTAATCTGTCCTGCATTATTTCCCTCGCTGCTTTGTTACTTAATTTTCTATATTCTATTCCTATTTTTCTGTTCTCTCTTCGTCTCCCTCTGTACCTCCCCTCCCCTTCTTCTGTGTCCTCTGCCTGTCTCTGGTGGGCAGAATTGGTCTTAGGGAGCTAAGGGATTAGACGGGTACATAAAGAGAGCATATACATACCACAGTCAAAAACACAACACACTCACAGGGGTTGCTTATACCACCAACACGCTAGATACTATAGTCACAGGAAAACTATATAAAGTGACAGTGGAATTAGCCTAAAGCTGCAAACAAGACAAGACAAGACAGACAGACAGACAGACATATGGACACATTTCTGACTGATACAGATAGAGAAGGTTAAACAAGCAAGTCTTAGCTCAGAGTAGACCTCATAAGCAAACGGCATGCCCACTTGCCCAGTTTAGGCACTTACAAGTCTACTGCAGCCCACAAGCACGACTCACATAACATAATAACATGCATAGATCATGGGATATTGGCATTAAGGAATTTCACACGTAAACATACAAAGATGTCAGAGAGATGTTACAGGAGTGCTATTGTTATTCCTGCTACCGGTGCTCATGGAAGGGAATAATAATTTGAAAAATGGCACACATTATGACAAAAACAAATATATAGTTAAGATCTTATATAGTTGAGATGTTTTCTCCACTAACTTTCACCTATACTACTATAGGTATAGTAGGCTTATTATATCCATTCAATGAAGAAATGTATTGGCTGTAATCTCAGAAAATAGGCCTACTGCATTTACTTAAACATAATGTAATCCAAATTGAGTATAAGGGAAGAAGGCACACATCAAAGAGAACAGAATAAGTGAGGCCAGAGCAGGTATTGCATTTAATGTTGTTTTACATACTGCCCACAGTGCCCATGTGTGCTGGTCTCTCCACTCCATACTCGGCCAGCACACATTATGTACCAAGTACCAACATTCTTTTGTATGTGGCTCTGTAATATATTTAGCCTTTGTATCATATCATGGTATATTATATTGTATCACATTGAGTTGTCTCGTATATCAATACTGTAATCAAATCAAATCAAACTTTATTTATAGAGCACATTTAAAACAATCAAAATTGACCAAAGTGCTGTACAGGGTGACATCAACAATTAGTGCAATATACAAAGAAACATAACACAAACAATTAAGAGCGGTTAAAAGCGAAAGAATAAAAGTGTGTTTTGAGAAGTGATTTAAAAGACTCAACAGAGTTTGCATTTTTTATATAAAAAGGCAGGCTGTTCCAGAGCCTAGGTAATATGTTACATAAAATAACGGGTAATATAAAGATAGAAAAAAAGGACAACGCCAAACTGGTTATGAAAGAAGACATGTAGAAATATGTTTAATGTTGGTCACAACAGCGTATAATAAATAAGTAAATAAACTTTAAAGGGCATATACAGTAACACAAACACAGGCTTCAAGATGCAGTTTACTACACCCGTGACGCATTTTAAACCGAAAGTTCAGGCTCCACATTGATGCTGCGATGAAAAGCATTTACCGCCTTTCCTTATTTATTTCCATAATAGGTTATCATATCACATTAAACTGCATGGTGTCTTACAGTACTGCATGTTGTATCATATCCTCCGGTTAGTCACAGGTCTGTTATTCTCCCGTGTTAACGTTCTAGATTGTTGTTTTTTATTGTCACTTTCCGTTTTACCCAGCCGCCCTTTGCCTCTGGAAATGATACAGTGTAGTCAGTGCATCTAGTCCTATACACACTGTAGCTTTATGGGAGGTAAATGGACAGAGAAGGACTGAGAGAGGCCGTGTGGGGAAGGGGTGCAAAGTTAGACGGCGGCAACGAAAGAGGGAGCGACACTCCATGACTCCATGTCCATGTTGGAGGAGGAGGAGGTGGAGATGAGGAGAAGAAAAGGATGCATAATAGCATGCATTAAGGCTGAGGCAGCCAGTCCACAGTGAGATGTCAAGTAGGGGGAGAAATGTCATTTCAGCTTCTCTCCGTGTCATATCTCTCTCTCTCTCTCTCTCTCTCTCTCTCTCTCTCTCTTCCCCCTCTCTGTCTCTCTGTCTCTCTGTCTGTCTCTCAATCTCTCAGTCACACTCCCTCTTATTCTCTGTATATCTCATAAGCCCATTCCCTCTCTCTCGTGCACTTGACTTCACAGGCAGAGGGACGGAAATAGCAGCCACGGTACAGTGTGCATTCTCTCTGGCAGTGCTGTCTCTTTGCCTGGAGAAGAGGCAGCGACCCGGCTTCTATAGAAAACATACAGGGAACACTTCTATAGCTCTCGGGGTGCGCTGAATCAGAAAAGACGGAGCGTAATGCCGAAAGACAGACAAGAGGAGTGAAAATAGCATGTCACAAAGGAGGGATTACGGAACTGCACCGCACAATAATTTAATCCGAAAGTGTTTTATCTCAGGGATGTGATCGTGTCTCACAATACCCAAGCTGATACATGACAGGCATAACAATGTATAGTAAATTTATGTAAAGAGTTGATGATCATCCAAAACAGAACATTTGTAATTGTCAATGATAGTAAACAGAGATAACACATTGCTCCCATTATCCCCATATATGATATTCAAAATACATAAATAAATCGTAAATCAATAATTAATAAATTAGAGATATAAATATTTGGCTATAAATATTTGGCTACCTATAAATGAAATGCCAAAACACTTAATTCATAATTCATAACTTTCCAATCAGAATACGGCTTCTGGTGTTTGGTAACAAAACAGTTTGTAGCTATAGCAACTGTAAGCTATAATCAATATAGTAGTAAAATATACAATTTCACATGGGAATTTCACAGAGAAATATTAATCCATACAAATTCTACTTGTGTTGACCTCGCCATTGGTTTGACTCAACATCCACACTTGACTGGAGACTAGGGAAATCCACCTGTATTGGATTGCCTTACCTTGGGAGCTATCTTCTAATCGATAGCCTGGATCCTCTTTTGACCTGCTAAGGGCTTCTGGAATTCTTTAGACTTACACACAGCCATTAATTGTTCACGTAGAGAGGGTTAGGGTTAAGATATAAAGCATTTGTAGTGTCCATTGCAAGCATGCTCTACCAAACGAACTTGCCATAGCGGGTGGTTTTAGAATCCACTATGCACTTTTCCAAACGTGTGATATCACGTTTTTTCGTAAATTGAACATCCTACAGCGCGAAACGCGGCTCGAAACACGATCTGCTATACTTTTGAATTTGAATCCTGAGAAGTAACAGTTTTGGACATATTCTTTTGACCCCACACAGGGATGATATAGAATGAAGAGGGACCAGTGTTCTGCCTGCAAGAGACAGCCAATGAGCCATTAGGATTGAGGGTTTATGTGTTGGCTTGTTGGCGAATGAGAAAGAAGGGAGATAGAGTGAACTTGAGAGGGGAGAACCGCCTGACTGCCATGCCTACCTGAACTATCGCAATGCTCAATGTTTAATATTGCCTATACTGGCATGACCGATATAGAGATTGATTATATTACTCTATTAATTGTCTCCACCAGGCCGAAGGCATGGGGAGAGAGAGTATGTTATTTTTCCCCATTATAATCAACAAAATTGTTAATAGTTCGATTAACTGTTGCATCCCTGGCGATTAAAGTGATGTCACATGTAGCACAGGCTGATCGTAATCCTTTTACTTTTGAGGAAAAACACGTACGTACACATACTATACAGTACATAATCATGCATGAATAATGCATCTGACAGTCCAACTACGTGTGTGTGTGTGCACGCGCACGCAGGCGCACACACACACACACACACACACACACACACACACACACACACACACACACACACACAGCGAGAGAGAGAGAGAGAGAGAGACACACGACAGCTCCATGACTCAGAGATGACCCATAACACTTGATTACAGCAGCCTATATTGGGCGCCAGTCATCCTCTCAGTGCTGTAAGCGACAGATAGAGACAGAGATGAGAGAAAAGGAGGTAATGGAAATGGAGAGGCAGAGTGAGTGAGGCAGAGAAGGTACCACACCTAATATCATTGCTGTTACCAGACATGATTCATCTTGGTGAGCGGCGCTGGGTGGACAAACAGGGCTGCGTGTTGCTGCTCCTCTTATATTACCCTCCCTGGCCCTGATGTACTGTGTGTACTTGGCTGCACGCACTATGCAGTGTTATCATATCAGAGCTTAGATGTCTTATTATTTGGTGTGCGATGCTGCACACATCTACTGTAAGTATACTGTTAGTAGAAGCATGAGCTCAGTTCAGGGTTCTCCCAGGTTGGGAGAGGGATTACAGCGTAAGCAATTGGGTTACTATAATATAAATAAACAACCACTTTGGACAATTCAAACCAAGCCCCATAGACATCATTTTATGTCTCAAACCAATATCTATTCAGTCAGGTTCACCATAACTTACGCTTTAGTAGTGTCGAGTCACACAGCCAGACTTTCAGATATCTCCGCCTAGGCAATCTGCTTTCATGTATCTCAGGTGAACATGTTATTGTTGTTGAAGGCATGGGTAAGAGACTTTCAGATATCTCCGCCTAGGCAATCTGCTTTCATGTATCTTAGGTGAACATGTTATTGTTGTTGAAGGCATGGGTAGAGAGTATGTTTTGCACTCCGTGTGTGTGTGTGTGTGTGTGTGTGTGTGTGTGTGTGTGTGTGTGTGTGTGTGTGTGTCCGTCCGTCCGTCCGTCCGTCTGTCTGCCTGTTACCAGCTCATCTCCGGCACCGTTAACCTGGTCGATGCCAAATTCTGCACACACACTCCCTGGATGCCAATAATGAAATTATCCAGAACGGCCTGTTATAGCGCCACCAGGAGGCCGAATTTTGTAAAACACATTTTTATGTGGATCTCTATAGTCATGTGTTCAAGACGGATCTGTCCGATATTTCATATTCCATCCTAATTGGCTAACATTGGCTTTCAAAGTTTGCCTCAAATCATGAACGCAGCGAGCAAATTTACTTGGAATATTTCACAGACTAAGCTGAGGCTGAAGAATATATCCCACCCTTTTCACTTTGGCCTGTTATAGCGCCACTAATCTCTCAAGAACAGATTCTGTAGGGGGTACGGTGGCACAGTCGGTAGTGCTGTCGTGTCGCCTCACAGCTAGAAGGTCCTGTGTTCGATTCTCGCTGGGGACGCTGTGTGTTCTCTCCTCCGCATCCTCAGTGCCCAAACCCAAGGCGGGGTTGGCGAAAGGGCCTTTCTGTGTGGAGTTTGCATGTTCTCTCCGTGTCCCCTAGGGTAGGTACCCTCACAAAAAACATGCAGTAATCCGGCCTGGTCTCTAAACTATCTCCCCCTGGCCAGCCGGGGCGTCTGATGGAGGGGAAAGGAACCTGTCGGAATAACGTGTTCCTTCCACACGCTACGTCCGGCCGGAGAAACTCTCCCCTGTCAGTTGAAAAGAAGCAGCTTGGACTACTCATGCATAGAAGGAAGCATGAGGTCAGTCCGCTGACCAGGATTACATGACACTGGGTGAAAAAATGGGTTCTAAAACAGGTGGACTTTTTGCAAAACACATTTTTGGAACAAAATGCCTCAAATCATCCAATTGCCATCCAAGGCATAACAAGAAATGGCACCCTTTTCACATTGGCCTATGATAGCACCACCAGGAGGCCACAACCTGACCTGGCCTGGTGGAGACCTGTGCCCAGAGGGGCACTTTTTCTAGTTTTTAATGTAACAGACACTGGATCAGATAAACCTTGACAATTAAAATTGTAGTTTGGTCCGATCATGTGGTTAAATATGGGGTCGATAAACAGTCATGCTTTGTAAACAGCACTGTGTGTGAGTGAGTCGCCTACAGCAGTGGTTTTCAACCTTTTTCATAACAAGGTCCATTATCTTTTCAGCATTTGAGCCACAGACCACCATTTTGATGAGATTTAGACTTGCTGACCCAAAACTAAAGAATGTTGTTGTCGTTGGATTTGTCCACAATTCCATTATCTAATTATGTAGACTTCTTGTAAATTAAGTAATGCAGATGTTTAACAATGATTTAACCCATTTTGGGCGGGAACCCAAAATGGCTAAAGCATTATGTTATGCTTTAGCTATTGAAAAATAGCAGATCTACAAGCTCATCTACGAGCTTGTAGGTCTGCTATTTTTGAAAAATCAAAGAACTACTGACAGAAACATAGCTTTTTCAGAAAACTGTCAGGATGTAGAAGACATTTTTATAATCTGATCTCAGGTCAAAATGGGTTAACTCTTGAGAGTGTAAAATGAAACTAAATGGACACGTAATAAGGGTCCATTTGGTTACAGACCGCCTGGTTGAAAAGCACTGGCCTAGAGAATCCTCCAGAGTACATCATGTGTGACTTTGATTCCCCAGGCCTGTGCATGTTTCCATTTATAAACATACATTATGGTAATCACATAAATTGCTTCTTACTAATGCAATACAAGATGGATTTAGCGTCGTGCCGTTGACGGTAATTAAACACGATGCTGTCGGCATTGATTGCTGTTTTGGGCTATTTTAAAGCTTGCCAGCATACTGTACTGTATGTCTCATATTAACGTTTAGTTGTTCAGTCGGTCCACACAAAATCAAACCATTTAAGATCGGACCGGAAAATGACCAAACTCTATTTCCTTTATTGTATTTTGCAATCAATACTAAAAATATGCAATCTGTGCCTTGCTATTAGACCAAATTGTCAGGACGTTTTTGTGTTATCCTTTTAGCCTTAATGTCTGATTGTTACCACGTGCTGTTTACATTTCTGACTAAGTAATCAATCAATCAATCAATCAGTCAAGCAAAAAAAAAAACAGATTACAATGCCGTCAAAGACAAATTAGCATTTTAGATACAGAAAGTTATTTTTGTGCCCACTTCTTGGGGCATATCTTGATCTCATCGAGACTTAATGGAGTGCAGTGAACACTTCATTGGTCGATAAGAGAAGGCTAGCTGAGAGAGAGAGAGAGAGAGAGGCATAGAGAGAGAGAGAGAGAGAGAGAGAGAGATAGAGAGAGAGAGGGATAGAGAGAGAGAGAGAGAGAGAGAGCACTTCTCGGGTGGTCGTACTGTACTGTAGATGGGAATCCAGTGGTGTGGAATGAGCCATGAGTCCACTGATGGTGAACTCTCTGTGGATCGCCCCATCCTCCGTGAGACTCAGTGATGTGTGACGGCACGGCAACGGTGGCAGAGCTGCAGTCCGGCCGCTGGGTTCAACCCTCCGTCAGTGGGGCAAACTAACTACTTGTAAAGTACTGTAGTGTACAATTTAGAGTGCAATTTACTGTATTTCCAGTTGTATTTCCAGTTTTCAGCACTTTTACTTCTACTAATTTTTATACCAATACTTTTGTACTTTTACACAAGTCATTTTTTTATTCCGGACCTATTGATACTTTTACTTACGTAAAATGTGAGTACTGTTTCCACCACTGCACTCCTCCGTCCGTAATCATTCATAGCCTGTGAGTCATTCACTGCTTCCTGTGTAGTTAGGAGAGGAATAAGAAAAAATACTCACTTATAAGCGTAAGTCATACGTCATTGCATGACCATGTTGTCGGGTGACACAGCTGTTGAAGCATAAATTAACCCTCTTAATCCCCCTTTGTGTCATTTGTATACAGCAGCAGTCTCCAATGAAGAAGTGATTTATTTTTCTCACATCACTTCCTTTCCCTTGATATATCTATTCTACAGTATGTTCAAGTTCTTGTTCTGAGAGGAAAAGAATGAATAGGAATAAGAAATTATACTTATTAACCTTCCCACCATTCCCTTTGAAAATGGCATAATTCTGGAATGACGGTGGGCAGAGTTATTCTGATAATATAAGGAATTAAAGCTTTTTGCTCGCTGCTCTAGTGCAGTGGTTCTCAACCTTTTCAGGCCGTGAGCCCCAAAAGAGTCATATTTGAATTGGGGACCCCCCAAAAGAGTCATATTTGAACTGGGGACCCCTTAAAAGAGTCATATTTGAACTGGGGACCCCCCAAAAGAGTCATATTTGAACTGGGGACCCCTTAAAAGAGTCATATTTGAATTGGGGACCCCTCAAAAGAGTCTTTTAAAATGGCGCTTAAACATGGAAGTGAATGGGTGCGCTCACATGAGACAGGGTGACCGGTGCCCTAGCATCCGGCCCGAAAAATGGAAAATAGCGAGGCCTTCTTATATTGATATAAAACACCTTAAGACGAGTATAATAGTCTTAAAAGTCCTTAAATTGTCCCTTTACTGTCATCTGGGGACCCCTCCAAAATAATGTGGGGACCCCACTGGGGGGTCACGACCCACAGGTTGAAAACCACTGCTCTAGTTTATAGAAGTTGAGCAAAGTTGGCTCGACAAATACCTAACCAGGTGTTCGACACCTCGTGGGACAAACGTGTAGAGTAATCCTTATATTTCCCAAACACAATAATGCTTTTGATATAACACAATATTGGCACTTATGCATGAGCAATGATGCCTCTCGGGGCAAAAACAACCTGCCGTCTCTTCTGTTTATTGTCTCCCTTGGTGCTCGTAGATTCTGTTATTGCCTAATTTGTCAGGGAACTGACTTGCTCCGTTCATGAGGCAATTTGTCCAAATTGTATTCTCTTTATCTGACAGCAATAGGTTTAGCTATTCAATGAAGACATTGATTTAGTTTTATCTTTTTTAAGCATTGCTGCATTTTTTTCCAATAGTGACAGTGAGACAGAGAGATGGGATGCGGTAGGATCTGGTTGGATTTTGGATCTGGTTGGATTTGAACTCAGGCTACGTCGTTACTGTCCCCTTTGACCATATGGGCAGTTGACTATCATGTTGACTATGACATTACGAACAACAATTACCGTAGTTCCACTTTCATCTAAACAGTCGTAGTGCGGATTGACTCCGTTGAATATATACTCCACATTTTGCAGTGTAGCCGGTGGTGACTCATGTTCACCTACTTCCATGGCAACGTTTCATGTTCTTCTGACTCTGAAGAAAAGTAGATGAATGTAAACTCTCTGCTCTTCACACAAGCTTCACAGTTTGGCTCAGGGGGTTGGTTACCATATAGCTTTTTTGCCTGTGAAGCAGTGGCACGACGCTACTGAAATACGGTTTCTTGTTTTATTATTATAACTAGAGCAGTGCCTGTTGGGCACTGGCCTACTTGGAACGATGCAAGTTGGAAATGGATGCCCCCACCCAGTTTTTGATTGATTGATTGATTTTTGTTTAGCACAGTATAGAGCAATACATTAACACATTGTTAATATATTATGTCTGTGTCCCTTTTATGCCCATATATGGAGTTCTTTGTCAGGCATGCAGTCTAGTGAGCTTAAGTAGCCCGCCCAATTGGTCAGCTGACTGCCACATCAGCGAATGACATGTGGGTCTTGCATACTATACACTGAATACACCCACATAGTAATGCAGCATATTAACCCCTTGAGTATATGGAGGGCGCTTCATATCCAGTTTACAAACTTGTGAGAAGACGACAGGGGCTCCATCTAATTCATATTCAGCTCTACCAGCGTTCCATATCAATTCTCCACATCACACGGTGGATAAAGCATCTCAACAAGAAATATAGGATTTAGCTGATAATATCTAGCCTCAAACACCCAGGGAAAAAAAGACAAATTGGCAAAAATAAATAAAATAATCCTTCACCACTGCCACAACTCCATCCAAGGACGCCCCTTGGATGGAGTTGTGGCAGTGGTGAAGGATTATTTTTCCTTCTAACCAAAATACAATGAATCACTCACCTGCTGTGAGGTGCATAGCTATAGTTACCATTATGCTTGTGACAGAAGAAACCACTACACAATATAAAGAGGGATACACACAGTATACCATCTACTGTGATCCTGCCTCACGATTCACGACTGACTGCAAACCACTGCAACCACTCTTTTGTGTTTCAATATGTATCTGGGTATAATGGTAGCGGCCCCCCGTTGCGACTGCTCCTGCCTCATCCGAGGTCAGCACAGTGTTGTTATGGGTGGACAGCCTGAAGCAAAGTTCACCAGTCAAATGTGAAAGTACATTTTACATAGCAGACTTTGACTTTGATTTTAAATATTTTTAGATTGTGATATTGATATTTTTACTTAAGTAAAAAAAATACAAAGCACCAGCTCCTGCATGCTCACCGGGAGCAGTTAGTGTTTCACTGTCTTGCTCAGTTAGTGTTTCACCGTCTTGCTGAAGGACACTTGGAAACAAAGTAGAAGAAGCTTATGATTCCTACATGGCCGCCCTGAGCTACTGTTGCTCCAAATAGTTTTGCATTAAGCATTTACGAACAAACAAATGTGTGTTCAATCAGACCTGTTGTTCCATTGTGACATTCATAACGGAAATCATTAGCGCTCTAAACGTCCGATTAGACTCTGGCATTGTTGTGCAATTTTCTTTATTAGGACAGCAATTATTTTCTCCCTGGTTCTGCTCAGCAGTAATTATGGGCAGCGTCCTTAAAAAACAACTTTAAAAACACATTATTATTATTATTGTAAGTATTTCAATCTAAAATAGGAGGACAATGACAAATTGCTTATCATATAATGTAGTTGTCTTCATTTTGGTAAAGGCTAAAAACAAATCCGAAAAATGTCATTTTCTGGTTGACTATACATATTTTCTTTAAATGGGGTTTTCAATTGGTCAACATCCAGATCCATTTAAAATTAAATTACAAATGAAAACGTGCCATAATGTTTACAAGGCTTGCAGCCTCGCACCTACAGACTATAGAGTATAGAGAGACATTTGCTTATCTTTTTAATGGAAAAACAACTGCACATTTACTGTACAGATAATTAGTCATGCCCGCAGTCTGTAATACTAACAAGAACCAAGAATATGATTATGACATGGGATTTTGCTTAAAGCAGAGTCAAGGAAATGTGAACAAAACTGCTAACCTAAATAACTTTGAGGCAATAAAAAATAAAGGGCTATTTACTTGCGACTCGCGACCCATACAAATTGGTCCGTGACCCACATATGGGTCCAGACCCACTGTTTGGGAAACAGCAGTAGTAATACCTTGGTATAGCGCTCACACACATGACTGTACACATGTATCTGCATTATTGTTTTATTATTATTGCTGTCCGTATTGCTCCAGAACACATTGCACGCTGACGAAATTAGAAAAGCAATCTTTTCTGTTGAAACATCCAATTGCAAAGCTGTATGCTTGTTAAAAGATTGAAATCACATCCCCGATTGAGAGTAAGGACCTCGTGGGAATTGAGAGAACAACACTATAATACAGGAGGCGGGCTGGAGCCAGGAAACGGTAGATGTCTTTTCTGTGTGTGTGTGCGTTTGCGTGTGCGTGTGCGTGTGAGAGAGAGAGAGGCCAAAGAAAAAAGGGAGATGGTGAGAATATGAGAACTACTGGTTAAAGTGAGTGAGATTAGAAAGCCTTATCATGCTCCCTGCAGTGGAGACAGCAAACCCCACACACACACACACACGCGCACACATGCACACCAGGACACGCACACAGGCACACTGAAAAATAACCCACTTATTCTGGGGGGAATGTTTGCAAATCTACAAGCCACGTTGCGCCGTGTTATGCGCTTGTACATCAGCTGTACATCAGCTGATGTTGTTGGCTAAGACATTTGGTGTAAAGTAGAAAAATAGTTTGCAATGCAGTTGCAGCCCAGTCCTTTATTAGTATAGAGGGTTTAAAGCACAATTGCCTAAAAGGTACTAGTCTGCTGCATGTCCTAGTCTGCTGCATGTCAGTATTACACTATTGTGCTGAATATATTTTTCCAATGGAAATATCCTAAAAAATGAGGTCGTGTCGGGGAATAGACTATTTGACATTCAATGTTCTTTTACCACTAATGAGTCTTGTAAAATGGAGGTTGTTAGATAATCAGAGTCGTCTATTCGGCACAATATGGTTTCAGGACCATGGAGAGCACCGCTAGGATTTCCCTGTGCCTTTTGAATGGGCCTTCAGGCTATTTTTAACCATTTTAACGTCCTATTAGATAGAGGCTCTATCCCAGTGTGTGGAAAGCAGTATCCTATACCAGTCAGTGGTTCCCAAACTTTTTCATGTCAAGGACCCCCACATTGACACTAATTAGCCCTGCGGACCCCCATTTGAAAATATATGCCAGGGACTTTGGGAACTTTGGGTATACTATACACAGTATAGGGCACTGTTTTTCAGTAATTTCATGAATAAATCTGAGAAAAATCTAAGAAATGTCATAAATTAGACAACAAATGTTTAAGATGTTGTGATAATATAGCCGATCTACAAGCTCAGAACGCGACACGAAGCAACGCATAGTGAGCTTGTAGATCTGCAAGACTGCAATTTTACTATTATTTGACTCGTTTTTATGCAGAGTTGCAGAGTTCTTACGTGTGTAGCAGAGTGGCTCTCAGCCTCAGCTTGATGGCCTCAAAAGTCTAATACCTCCCCTGAGTGATAGGAATTAGGGATATCCCTTTGGAATAATGGTTAAGAGGTTGGCTTTCCTCATGGCAGACCCGGGTTTGATTCCCGGGTGTTACACGTGGACCTGCCATTGTAATGCTACGTTTTTCACCTTATATCTAACCTCATGTACAGTAACATACAGTACCTGCTGCTATGTGGACCTACTGATGTGTTCCCAATCTTTTGCACCTACGTCTACATCTAATCTCATTCGATCTGTGGGCATTTTGTTAGAGGGATAGTGTCTATAATGTGAATTGCTGGAGTCGGACTTGCATACGCACACACACTCGCACACACACACACACACACACACACACACACACACACACACACACACACACACACACACACACACACGCACTCTAAGCCCCCTGCTGTGCTAAAATGCAGCGTAATCACACTTACCTGCCGTCTGAATTCACAGTTCTAAGCCTCTTAGTTCACTTCTTGCCTCATGTCTCTGCTTGTTTATGCACTCTCCTTGTCTCTCTCCTCTCCCTTAGCTCAAATCTCCCTCTCTCTCTCTCTCTCTCTCTCTCTCTCTCTCTCTCTCATTCATTCATTTATTGCAGTAGATAAGGCACTATTTTTTCCTCTCTTTCTGTTTCTCTCGCTCTACCTTTCTGCATACTTGCCTCCGCTTGGTGGAAGTAACCTAAGTGGGAGTATTCCTTGTGCTGTGCTGAATTATACATGGCAAGCAGCCCATGGACTCTGCACTGAATTCCTCCACAACATGGCCCTGCTCCTTCTCTCATAGGCCTACTGTATCTGAACAGTGTTTGATGTTTAGCTTCGCTAAATTCACCTAAAAATGTAGCGGTGAGCTGGTATTCCCCAGCAACACGTCAACGCTGTGGAATCTTAATATATATATTTTTTTTCATTAGCCCCACTTGTTTTTGTTGTTTTCATTTTGTTTATTCAAATATGTCTCGTATAGCTGAATAAATAATCATCATTGCAGGCAAGTTTGAAGTTAAAGTACCTGTACTGAGAATAAGAATAAGACATGGTACAGCAGAGCTGATGTGTTTTGCATTCCCTTCACAGTTGGGCAGGGAGAAAGCAATTATAATGATAGTAATGGGACTATGTTTAGTCACAGCTGGTGGAAAGTTTGCATACACAGCAGAAAAACAAATGCAGAGAAAACGTGGTCGGACAATCGTTATTCTTGGTAAAATTTACCCATGGTGCGTGCGTGTGTGCGTGCACGTGTGTGTATACTCTTGCTGCTTTGGAGGAGTCCATTATTGGAGAGCAGTAGTCTGCTGGATTGAATCCTGACCCTGGCAGCATAGTGAGGGGAAACTGGGCCACGCTGAATCAGCCAGGTGTAATCACTTTGATGGATGATACAACTGTGTGTGTGTGTGTGTGTGTGTGTGTGTGTGTGTGTGTGTGTGTGTGTGTGTGTGTGTGTGTGTGTGTGTGTGTGTGTGTGTGTGTGTGTGTGTGTGTGTGTGTGTGTGTGTGTGTGTGTGTGTGTGTGTGTGTGTGTGTGTGTGTGTGTGTGCGCTCTCACACCAGGATCCCCAGTTTGTCTTCCCCACTGACCTAGGAAAAACAGAGAGTAGGTCAGTAAAGCATGCTGTCACGTGATGAACAGTTCCACCAGTGGAAACACTGTGGTGGTGCATGATGGGAGTCCATAGGAGAATGGCAGAATCGGTGTTAATTTCGTCAACTTAAACTATGACAAAATATTTGCAATGACTACAGTACATATTATACTGACAATTTTCGTAAAAAAAAAAAACTACACTAAAATGTTAGCATTTTAGTAGAGAAGAGATCCAGTAGAACTAATATAAAAAACAAGTCACTATATGTTTGGTTGTGTGCTGCATGGTGTCACTCTCCAAAATGCGCTTCATAGTCTGTGTCGCTATGTGTGTGTGTGTGTGTGTGTGTGTGTGTGTGTGTGTGTGTGTGTGTGTGCGCACACTTTGTGGCCGCATGTGTGCATACAGTTGGGAATGTGAGCATCTACTGTACACATCTCTCCTGGGGCAGCAGGCTGGGGGAACAGCCCTTAAACAACACAGGAGAGCAGAGGATGTCCCACAGGGACTGTTGTTGCTGCTCCACGCCACAGCTGTGGTGCAGCCTGCTAGCGAGAGGGGGTAGTGTTAACCCATTCTGGGTGGGAACCCCTCTTGGTGTTTATAGCATTATGTCATGCTTTAGCTGTTGAAAAATAGCAGATCTACAAGCTCATAGCGCGCCACCAAGTGGCGCGCTACGAGCTTGTAGGTCTGCTATTTTTGAAAAGTCGAAGAAATGTGGTGCAAATCTTTGAATATATATTTCAGAGAGAGAACATTTTTAACTAAAATATTGGCTTCTGGGCGGTCCCTGGAACTACATATTTTAAGATGGGGGTCCGTGGCCCAATAGAGATAATTCTGGGGGTCCTTGACATGAAAAAGGTTCAGCACCACTGACATAGAAACATGGATTTAGAACCTTTTCTTTTAATCGACCTTCAGTCCACAATGTGTTAAAGTGATGTTTGGAACTACTACCAAGGCTGCATGTGTATAGGAATAAAACAGTCAACACATACAGTAACACCATTTGGCTTCAAACCCAGAAGTTGGCGATTCTTTAAGGTCTTTAAGGTCACGGCTTCCTTTACACCTGTCACTGGCATAACTCTCTGCTCTGGTCTCTCTCTATCTTCCACTCCCTACGTGGAAAAAGTAACACTAACTGTACGCTAGAACTCACGTAGTTGGAGGCATACAAATATATTTCTCAGTTAAGCTCCATTTTGCAGCCGGCAACGCTGTCACACATAGTATACACTCATACACATTTCCTCACTATATTCCATGCTCTCTATATACTGTGTACACTACAGTATATATTTAGTTTCTTTCGATTTTTATTGGAGCTGAGAGGAGGAAGTCGGGATAAGCTAGTCATGTACAGTGAGGTGAAACAAATGACCTTTCACATCAATAGACAGCAATTGTAGCGTGTAGCACTGAACCTAATGTCCATTTTAAAACCAGAATGATTTAGCCAACAGCAATGAATATCACCCGTTTCGACTGTTATCAATCGACAAGACCGCAGTGATCACGTAGGATCAGTACGATTGTTTTAGACGAGTATGGGCATGCTCTGCCGACTGATAAAACAAAAACCCGGAAAACGACAGGATTAAGGTTAGCGAACATGCGTTAATATTAGGACCGCGCTGCGACATGCTTGCGGTTATGTTTAGGTGAGTGTATGAGGAGGCTTGTCATTTTCAGTAGGCTCACAGCATGTCCAGTAGACCGATAAGATCGGTTAACGTGTTATCAACGCCCATCGCAGCCAGTAGGTCCGATCGGCTACATAAGATCGGCGTATTAAGTAACCTACTGAGAATTATCGTTGATATTTCGGTCGAAACGGCTCTGAATATAATCACAAGATGTCTTAAAACAGCTTGGAAGGTAAAAAAGATAATCACACCCGTATGAAGTGAGGGGCGATCTTATCATCGTACATCATCATCATACATCATCTCATTCCGGCCAATCAGAATTTGCGTCCTCACCTTCGTCTTCAATGGTTGTGTTACGCAATGTTTCAAAATGGTCCATTCATTGTCAAAGGCAGTTAATGTTTGTGTATCTATCTATGTCGGTTTAGATTTTATTTGGCTATTGGCTATTGGCAAATAACAGATATACAAGCTTGCATCGCAGAAGAATCGTGAAAGTGTGAGAACTACTGATTTAGAAAGCATCTGTAGAGTCTTCAACTCAGGTCTTACTGAAGAAGAGGAAGTGACAGGGAGACAGGGAAATTGGAGAGAGAGAGAGAGAGAGAGGGGGAAGAGAGAGTAGTGAAGGAGAGGTGAAAGACAAGGGAGATGGAGAGAGACAGGTGAAGTGAAAGGGTGCGTGCTAATGAGAGAGAGAGGGGGGGGGGAGGGTGACGAAAGGAGATTATGTGGCCGTTTGGATGGTTGGTTTGGTGACAGCCTCACTGAGTCATCTAGCTGACGGACCCATCTTCACTGAGGAAAAAAGGATTTAGCATCACACACATGCACATGCTTGTACACACAGACATGCACACACATATGGCACACATACACCTGTGAACAGAGGCACACACAAGCTGTGTCCCCTCAATCAATGCCTGCATTTAGTGTGTGTGTGTGTGTGTGTGTGTGTGTGTGTGTGTGTGTGTGTGTGTGTGTGTGTGTGTGTGTGTGTGTGTGTGTGTGTGTGTGTGTGAGAGAGAGAGAGAGGAGTTCAAAGCGGTGCATATACATAGCTAGCAAGTCAACCTGGACCACAGCTTACATGTACTGTGGACCCAAATATACAACAGAGCAGAGGTGTATTGAAATAAAGAAATGTAGAAATGCAAAAATTCCCCCAAAATACGGATGCCAGGATTCATTTGGTTAACCACTATACGTAGCATTCCTCTTCTGGGCTGAACATTTGCAGGAAATAGCTGATCTACAAGTGCACAGCGCGAAAAAGAGCAGGGCTGTACCCGACTCAGGATTTATCTGGTCGATTCAGATTTGGGATTTTAATGCGAATATTACAAGCTTTTCAGTGCTGAGTAATATACAGTATGGTTGCAAGGTGTTGCATTGGTGTTGACTGGCTTTTAGAGTACATTACATAGTTAAGTGCAACAGAGCTGTGGGAACAAGACGTATTTTAATAAAGCAATAAGCCAGAAGGTTACCGTGTGTTTTATAATGGCTGAGATGCATGGTGAGAGTGTCTCCAACCCACTCAGTCATTAATACATGGTAAGCTGGGACCTCGCGTGGTTTATTGCTTTTCTAAAACGGTTACAAACATAACAATATTTACCTCATAAAAATGTACCCAATATACAATAGTAGCTACACTTTGCGCCCACCAGAGAGAGCCACACTTCCTTGTTTTTACCAAGGTTTATGAAATGAAGGTCACTGACGTCATTTTCGCTATCACGCAATTCCAGACGGTGGATACAGTACGTCGCACCATGGCACCCAAACTACACCAGGAGGTTTGGCAGAATGCACTGGAGTCAATGAGAGCTCAGTGACCAGCTCATGAACACTGGAGTCAATGAGAGCTCAGTGACCAGCTCATGAACACTGGAGTCAATGAGAGCTCAGTGACCAGCTCATGAACACTGGAGTCAATGAGAGCTCAGTGACCAGCTCATGAACACTGGAGTCAATGAGAGCTCAGTGACCAGCTCATGAACACTGGAGTCAATGAGAGCTCAGTGACCAGCTCATGAACAAACACTGTTTTTGAATAACTGAGATCTTTTGTAAAGTAATCGCTTCTGGAAAATAACAGAAGACATATAACACATTATTGTCTGCTGTGTTGCTTTTCGATGTGTTCACTGTGTCATTTTATAGAGGTATCTAAAGAGCAAAAACTGAATGTGCCAAGTATCGCGAGACGGTCCACCGTTTCCTGTCTGGCAGCCAAATCGTGGGATACAGAAACAATACCCGCTGCTGTTTAATCCTCAAATAAAATGTACTGTGCACTCTGTGCACATCAAAAAGCAAGTGATTCGAAAACAAACTGTGATATGTCTTCTTTTATATTTCTGAACCGATTATATGACCTTATAATATAAGGTCATATAATCGGTTCATGAATCGGTATGAACCATTGAGACCATAATGTCAATGGTTCATAAATAATGTTTGTTCAAGCTTGCGCCATTCAGTGCTTTGTATTCATGTAACTTCCGGTGCGAGATTTGGCTCCTATGAAAGTGTCATGGCGCAGCACAGTCACATGACCATGACACTTCCTTCTCTCAGCTTCCTTGGTTTTTACTCGGCCAGTCTCTGTGACAGGGGAATAGGAGGCGCTTGCTGTCTTTAGAAGGCCGCTCGGAGCCACACATTCACAGTCATTATGAGCGCGGGCGGTGCTTAGATGCCTGCACGGCCAGGGTTTTGTAAGGCAATCAAGCGCTTACCTTCCCCAGTTCAGCTACAGAGCTGCGGGGTCAATGTAACGCACCTGGGAATGATATAAAGTGATTGAAAGTGTAGATTAATGTGAGATTTACTATGTGGTCTAATCAGAAACCAGCCAATCAGAATCAAGTATTGGGACTAAGTGTTTTATAATTGACAATCCATTAGATTGCATGCAGACTGTGTGTGCAGTACAACAGTTAAAAGAGCTATGTTATGCACATACAGTAGTTGCTGGCGCATGACAAAATGAATGACGTAAAATGTGTACGTTGTGTACCTGAACCGCTCAAAAAGTGTACTGAGCAATAGCTCAGTACACTTTTTGAGCGGTGCCTAAGCGCTCCAATGACGTGTGTATCTCTGTATGTACGGTATGTATGTACAGTATGTCTGTTTGGGGTATGAACAGCCGCAATACCACTGGGTGACCTAAAGTGAGCAGCCTAAAGGGCAATTCACACTGAGCACTATACTGTAACTATAACTGCAGCCAGCCAGCGGTGTTGTTGAGCAGCCTGCACCGCTCAGTTCAAACGGGTGTGACTTTTATCAAAGTTACAGCTGCGGACATCTTTTCTCTTTACCGTAGAGCTTCTTTAGCCAGAATGAGATATTGAACCACTCTCACCTAAAAAGAACGCACTTCCTATTTATCACAGGAGCATGGTTTTCATATCGCAAGTATGAACTTTGGCCGAATTCTTGCGTTTAATCCAAGTACTTTCATAGTTATTGGTAATAATGTTTCCATACACTCAACGAACACGATAAAGAAAAGGAGGTCATGATGCAGTAATATATGTTTTGTGAAGAGAGAAGCTTTTGTCAATGCGAGAGAGAGAGCAAAGCAGGTCAGCAGCACTCTCGTACTTGCAATTAACACTTCTGAATGAAACCATTTAATATTACAAATCATTTGGTTCGTACAATCGACTCCGGATTGTGGGAGTGTGTGTGTGTGTGGGCGTGCCCTTCGATATTGTTGAGTGTGAATTCTTTGTACCTGTCGACGGCAAATATTCAGGCCATGGTGACAAAAGACCAATTACTAAGGAGGGTAGAGGTGGAACGAGGTAGGAGAGAGGAGGAGAGAGAGAGCACTTTGGCAAAGAAAGTTTTGTGCATGAGAAGATTGGCAAGACAGGCTAGACAGGGATGAGGCGTATAAAAGCCTAGAAGGAAGGAAAGACAGAATGGGAAAAGTGGAACAAATCTTAATCTACTCAGAGAAAGCTGGGATGTCTTGCCTTCTCAGCACAAGGCATGCTAACCAAACCTCTGAGCACAGTTGAAACGACAACCTCTGGGAAACAAACCTACAGGGAAACAGAGCAATCTGTCAGATGTCACGTAAATCCAACACATAGAACATGTTCCTGTCCAGACTGTCTTTGGGATATTTAGGCTTTTTCGAAAAGAGAGAAAAGAGGTGGTGGTAACTGGTAAGTGAGCAGTCTGTTTCCTCATGTATCGTTTTCTTATATTGAGATAGAGTTTAGGAAGCCGAGAGAGAGGAAGTGTTGGGCAGGCAACGGAAGACATTGACAGCAGGATCTGATAGCAGACCCACTGTGAATACTTATGTTAGTACAGCGGAGAGGTCTTTACCACTCGATTCAAACATGAATTGTATTGAACAAATACACAACCTACTCATTCAGGAAAGTATTTTTTGGCATGTTTGGATTAATGAAGAGGACTTTTTCTCTACACCGTGCAACTTTCCAATGAGCTGGCCTTCATAGTCTTTACTGGCCTTCCTTGTCAACACATTGTATAACTTTGGCTAAGATTACAGGGTTACATGTGGTGTAGTCGACAACCACAGACATACCACAGACATATAACGGTGGATAATGAGATTGCAGGGATTTCAGCCAAGGAGTGTTTCACAGCAAGCAAGTGAGCTGTGTTGAGCGGACTCAATGCAGCCAAAATAATTCCATGTGTATCAAAGTCACAATTTCAACTGTTATTTACGTGTTTATAATAGAGAACTGCACTGGACTAAAATGTAGGCTAGAGCCCTAGACAATCAGGCCTGCTAGAGCCCTAAAGCGTATGAGCATTACCTTGTCTATAGTAAGCCAAAAAGCTCAGTTTGTAACCTGCTGTGGTTGTGTGAAATGTGTGTAATGTTTTTACAAACTCAGCGATCGGAGAAAACACTCACACAAAGCTCCTTTTAAAGTTTAACACATACACACACACACACACACACACACACACACACACACACACACACACACACATACACATACACACGCACACAGACAGTAAAGTACAGTTATCGTTTAAGTCAACAGACAGTCTTTGTAATGTGAAAGCTGGTGTCAAAACTCAGCACATCTCCAACCGTTCCCAGTTGTGTAAACATAGGTCTCCTCGACTGGGAACCCATCTACGCAGAGAAATGGGTAGGGTGTGTGTGTGCCTGTGGGTGTGGGTGTGTGTGTGTGGGTGTGGGTGTGGGTGTGTGCGTGTGCGTGTGTGTGTGTGTGTGTGTGTGAGTGGCGTTTTTGTCCTTTACCCATGCGAAGTGTGCGAACATTAACAATGTTCTGCCTTACAGTATAATGCACTTTATACAGGCTGATTTTCCTATTACCTGATTGCACTGGCAGTGTTTATGCCCTACAAGGGAGGGAGGGGGTGTGTGTGTGTGTGTGTGTGTGTGTGTGTGTGTGTGTGTGTGTGTGTGTGTGTGTGTGTGTGTGTGTGTGTGTGTGTGTGTGTGTGTGTGTGTGTGTGTGTGTGTGTGTGTGTGTGTGTGTGTGTGTGTGTGTGTGTGTGTGTGTGTGTGTGTGTGTGTGTGTGTGTGTGTGTGTGTGTGTGTGTGTGTGTGTGTGTGCGTGCGTGCGCTCTTTGAAGCGTATCCCTCATGCTCTTTTAGGGGATCATATTGAATTTCAAAAGCCTTGTGACCTTTACTGGCTCTATGATAAAGGTCGGCAAGATGAGAGCTGAGATTCAGGCAACGGCATGAGGCTTCAGGTCCGCTATGCAAAAGGAATGCTCTCTGACCACCATAGAACAATACATACGTTAGAATATTTACACACTTTTTAATTATGAAAAGTATAGAGCAGACCATTCATAGCAATGCTCTACTTCTGTGTCAAACTCGGAGAGGTGTGAATGGCTACCATATAGTATATGGCAGGGGTAGGCAACCTTTTTGACATGGAGTGCCATGATATTTTTCCTTGATACTCAGAGTGCCATAGTAATACATTCCCTTACAATAGTCAATAGTACATTTCCACGGTTTCCACATATTTTATTGTCCATTTTGTGTTGCTACATGTCATGCATAGGCCCATATTCAGATTTTCTTTCACATCACAACAGTAGAAAATATTTTCTTTCATATTAGATTGATCAGTCAGACTCAGTGCAACATTTTCTTTCACAGAACAGTTATAGACTCAGTGCAACATTTTCTTTCACAGAACAGTTATAGACTCAATGCAATATGTCCACATTAGAACAGTTATAGACTCAATGCAATATGTCCACATTAGAACAGTTATAGACTCAATGCAATATGTCCACATTAGAACAGTTATAGACTCAATGCAATATGTCCACATTAGAACAGTTATAGACTCAATGCAATATGTCCACATTAGAACAGTTATAGACTCAATGCAATATGTCCACATTAGAACAGTTATAGACTCAATTCAATATGTCTACATTAGAACAGTTATAGACTCAATGCAATATGTCCACATTAGAACAGTTATAGACTCAATGCAATTCTTCCACATTAGAACAGTTATAGACTCAATGCAATATGTCCACATTAGAACAGTTATAGACTCAATGCAATATGTCCACATTAGAACAGTTATAGACTCAATGCAATATGTCCACATTAGAACAGTTATAGACTCAATGCAATATGTCCACATTAGAACAGACTAACAGTTATAGACTCAATGCAATATGTCCACATTAGAACAGACTAACAGTTATAGACTCAATGCAATTCTTCCACATTAGAACAGTTATAGACTCAATGCAATATTTCCACATTAGAGCAGTTGTAGACTCAGTGCATGTTCATTTCACATCATGACAGAACAGACTTTTTTTTTAAATAAAATAAATTAAAACAAAAAACTCAGAACAGTCTCCCTTTTAACTAAAATAAAATAAACAGGAGTCATAGATCAGTGCAATATTTTCAGAAGAGTCTCTCTTTCTCTCTCTCTTTAACTAAAATAAAAAACTTTCTTGAGGCAGCGGAATTTGTCTGGTACGGATATCCAACACGTGTAGATGCAGGTTGAATGATTTTTCACTGCTGTAGTTTCCAACTCTTTGCCTAGCTCTGCAAACTTAGTCATCCATAGTGCTGAACTTTTCAATTCAATCAGCTGCATTTCCACATCCTGTGTGCCCAGCCAGTCTATTCAGAGATGAATCAAACTCGTGTCCATCAAAGCTGTCGGGCTTGATCAAAAAAGAGAACATGTCGCCAGCTTCAGTACGAGCTCCCCTAGTTCAGTGCCATGGTGTTTAGCAGTGGAAAAAGCTTTCAGTGTGTTGGTTTGCTTGTCGTAAGCGGATAAAGCTATTTTTATTGCCTCTGTCTTGTCTGCCGTGTCTTTGAAAGATTTTTCGTTTCTAGTTTCAAAGTGACGCATTCTCAAGACATAAAACGCAGACAGCGCGATCTTGCTGCTGAACAAATCCATATTCATCTCTCCATGTGGGCTGGAATGCTCGTGAATCTAATTTGGCCTTTTTAGCCATCTTTGCAATGTTCTCTCACACGGAGCCACAACAACACGAGTGCAGTCGCACATGCAACACACCGGCGTCCTGCGAATATGACGTAATGTTAACAGCCCCGCTCCGTGCGTTGAAAACAGCCGATCTACAAGCTATAGGTGAGCAGCACCTAGGTATAAAACTCAGCACGAATACTGCAGAAGGGATAATTTATTGTACAACATGCACATGCTGCACACTTTAATTAATTATTAATTTATTAATTTAATACTGAAAAAAATAAAATAAAAAGATTCTCCCAGAATCTGGCAGCGTGCCAGCCGATACCACCCGGCGTGCCATCGTTGGCACGCGTGCCTAAGGTCGCCGACCCCTGGTATATGGTATACAGTACAGCACTTTTGACTCTCCAAATGTTCAAGGTTCAGTATAGGCCAAGGAAGAACTGCCACCCTAATTTCTTCAAATCTGCCTCAGGGCAGAGACCTGGAACTGGCCGGGTACCCACGGATATCTGATGGGCACTGGTGTTTGTCGGGTGAAAGTGGGTGAAAAAATATACTTTTTCCGCCCAAACAACGTCACTTATGTAACTTAACAGTGCATACACGGCAACACACACACACACACACACACACACACACACGCACATGCGGAACCAACATGGATGAAATAAAGTCAAAGATATTGAGCATCAAGCACTTTTAAATTGAGTGACCGTCTGTCGGCAAATTGAGTGCATGTAATGACATGTAGCGGGGCGGACAACGGGTCCATTATTAGATGGGTGGGGCTTAGCTGGTCTGATTTGTATTTTGATATAAGCACGGTGACGGGTCGGTCTACGGATCTGATTATTGATATAACCACGGTGACGGGTCGGTCTACGGATCTGATTATTGATATAACCACGGTGACGGGTCGGTCTACGGATCTGATTATTGATATAACCACGGTGACGGGTCGGTCTACGGATCTGATTATTGATATAAGCACGGTGACGGGTCGGTCTACAGATCTGATTATTGACGCACAGGGCGGGTGGGGGTTGTCAAAATTTAACCGGGACAGGCGCTATAACAGACCCCTTCCCAATTTGGCCTATAACTCTTCAACTGTAGATCATATGTTTTCGTTCTCTTTTTCAAAAATGACACCCATTAATATACTAGCCAGCCTAGCCGGCCGATACCAGATTTGTCTGAAACCAGGCTATAACCAATCAGGGCCTAGTATTCAAATATGGAGGCGGGACATTGCGAAACAAATCTTAACACTGAGAGGGACGAGACTAATAATATCCACACAGTGATATTAGTATCGCTACGCGAGGCTATTAATATACCATCTTGAACTTTGAAGCCGCTACAGTATGTACTGTATTTGCTCTTTTAATTTGTGGAGATTATCTTGTTGTTATAACATTATAAGCCTTTGTGTGCTACAGAGCTAATTTTCTTAATTTATCCAAAACCCAGTGCAGAGATTCCAGTGTAAATCTGCTGCGAGTAGCCATGGCAACGCTGACTTCCTGCTGCGAGTAGCCATGGCAACGGTGACTTCCTGCTGCGAGTAGCCATGGCAACGGTGACTTCCGGCTTGGCCTACAAAAAGACATCCTCCCTGTAGCAATGATCAGCTTCTGAAGCCCAGAATCTGTGTGATGTTGTCATAACAGTTCATTATGGCTTTTAGCCAAACCTTCTGCACAGTGCAGAGTGTTCATTAAATCACACATACATACACTGTACACACACATACACACACGCACACACACACACTCACGCACACACACACACCCCGATATGTGGTAATTCTGACTCATCTGTCGCTGGTGCTTTCCGACGGCAGATAAAGATGTGTGTGTGTGTGTGTGTGTGTGTGTGTGTGTGTGTGTGTGTGTGCGTGTGCGCGTGCTGGGATGCATGTGTGTATACACAGGACACACAGACATTCTCTAGGCGTTCAACAATTAGCTGTACGGATGGCAGAGGACTAATGAGATTTTGGCCAGGATAGTGTTCAGGGAGAGAGAGAGGAAGGATACTGACCGTGGGAGGCTGACTATCATGTCCACAAAGTCAACCTAATTAGCAAAATGGAACAGAAATCACAGACTACTAATCCCCCCCTATAATGTTTTTCATCTCATACATTTTGTCATGCGCCAGAGGTCGAGCAAGGACATCCAATTTACGACTAAATGGAATTGCAGTACCGTTTACACAGCCTTTTACGGCAAATTAGATATTACTGTTGTTGTTGTTTTACTGCTCCTGTGACAACGCTTATTATTTAATAACTCCCAAGAACACAACACACTGTAGATGGAAGCAGATGATGATGTTTTGAAACATGTGCCTGTGGGTTTGTGTGTGAAATGCATGCGTAATACAGTATGCCAGTGGTTCTCAAGATGTGGTCCAGGGACCCCCTGCGGTCCTTGAGTTGGTTCCAAATACTGATGAACTCACTTACTGCCAAGGATGACTTGGATAGCTCTCGGTTTCTAGGTGATTGATGAACAGGAAATGGTCCGTCAGTGAAAAAGTCCCCTGTCCACTTCAATGTTAATGCTATTGCCTGGAAGGGCAGCTAGGGGCAGGTACATTTAAATAACAACAATGTTGTGTCAAAGGGCTTTACAATAAATAACCACACACCTCATTCAAAACATACAACATACACAGTCACTTTTCAGCATAAAAAACAACCCATGCTGTGCTTGGTAATGCCAAAAATGTGACTTGGAGGCGTGATTTAAACACCTGCAGGGTGGTGGCTTGTCTTATGTATCAGAGGCAGAGTAGAGCCAGTAGAAGCCCTAGAGGCTTACAGTAACACCGTGACAGGACTCAGCAGGTGATTTAGTAGCGCTACTGTAACTCTCAGGGGTGCAGATACATCCACTCACACAATTAGATTGTAGAACAAGAGATGAAACTCCCATTAAGTCCCATAGTAACAACCAGTGCCCTCACCGTTTTAGAGTGATGACGTAACCTCCAGTTGCTTTAAAAAACAATAAAGGCCCTGACGGTTAGCTCAACCGTCCGGGCACTATACAGTAGGCTGCTGAGTCAGCCTGACGGTTAGCTCAACCGTCCGGGCACTATACAGTAGGCTGCTGAGCCAGCCTGACGGTTAGCTCAAACGTCCGGGCACCTACAGTAGGCTGCTGAGTCAGCCTGACGGTTAGCTCAAACGTCCGGGCACCTACAGTAGGCTGCTGAGCCAGCCTGACGGTTAGCTCAAACGTCCGGGCACCTACAGTAGGCTGCTGAGCCAGCCTGACGGTTAGCTCAAACGTCCGGGCACCTACAGTAGGCTGCTGAGTCAGCCTGACGGTTAGCTCAAACGTCCGGGCACCTACAGTAGGCTGCTGAGCCAGCCTGACGGTTAGCTCAAACGTCCGGGCACCTACAGTAGGCTGCTGAGCCAGCCTGACGGTTAGCTCAAACGTCCGGGCACTATACAGTAGGCTGCTGAGTCAGCCTGACGGTTAGCTCAACCGTCCGGGCACTATACAGTAGGCTGCTGAGCCAGCCTGACGGTTAGCTCAAACGTCCGGGCACCTACAGTAGGCTGCTGAGCCAGCCTGACGGTTAGCTCAAACGTCCGGGCACCTACAGTAGGCTGCTGAGCCAGCCTGACGGTTAGCTCAACCGTCCGGGCATCTATAGTAGGCTGCTGAGCCAGCCTGACGGTTAGCTCAAACGTCCGGGCACCTACAGTAGGCTGCTGAGCCAGCCTGACGGCGTTCGACTCCTGATCCCGACGGCCTTTGCGGCGTGTCTTCCCCCATCTCTCTCCCCATTTCCTGTCAGTCTACTTAGTTTCATCCTATTAATAAAGGCAGAAAAAGCCCAAAAAATATATCTTAAAAAAAAAAGTCATGCTGTACAAACAAAAATTAGTTTTTTTATCCTATTTTATTATCACATATTGATATACTAATTTATTTATCATATTTATGAATTGATCAAAGCAGAAATTAGTAATATATTCATTCAGAATGTCAGGGTGCATGTGTGCGATAAACTGTGCACATTGAAAAGCAAGTGATTAGAAAATAACCTGTGATATGTCTTCTTTTATATTCCTGAACTGATTATATGACAAAGGTCTATGTTTCTTCACAAGCTGGTCCAGCCGCTCCATTCACTGTCATGTATTGATGGAACTTGATGGAGATTTGCCTCCCATGAAAGCGTCCGTGAAAGTTTCATGGCGCGTACCATAATGTCAGCGGTGTCTCTTCCTTCTGTAAGCTTCCTTGACTCTCTGTCTCTGACTTCCCAACAGGACCCAAGGACTATTAAGAGAGGACAGAAAGTGAAGACCGTACGGTGGACTCCATGTTGCTCCCTGGAAGGAAAGAAACATGCTCAATTGAGACCAAGGAAGCAGATGGTGGAAGTGTTGGCTGCATATAGCCCATTGCGCATGTTTCTTTCCTTCCAGGGAGCAACATGGATTCCACCGTATACGGTTTATCTTTATCAACTTGAACTTCATCATCAATTTATAAAAAAATGTATTGAACCATAATTTACAAAAAAACTAAACACACATATTATGGAAATTGAAAGAAGACTTTAAACTAGCAATTGAAAGCGTAATGTATTTATGACAATGATTACTAAGGTAATGAAATCAAATCCCCATTGTAATTCATGGTGTGGTAATTGTCCTGCTAGGTCATTAATGAGAACTGCAGGGAATTCGACACTTCCTCATTGGCTTCATTTTAAAAAAGCCAATAAGAAATGGAACGAAAGGGAACGATTACGGCGGGTCCGCCTTGTTCCATTTGTACACTCTCAATTATGGCCCTTGAAATAAAATGCCATCTCACATACGGCACAGTCAAAGATTAAACAATTCCCACGATGATCGAGTTCCATGTCTTATTTTTCCGCAGGGATTACAGAAATCTCTTTAGGAATTAATCGGTTTTACTCTTGTGTAGCGGCCCAGAAAATCCAGCAGCAAGCAGCTTGTGATCCGCATGGAGAAATGATAGGTGTAGGCAGTGCTTAATTTCTAAATTCTTAGGTACCGGAGCTCGGGTGCGTGCACGTGCATGCACATGCACGTGCAAAATTGTTTTTTTTAATCCTGGTTTTTTTTGCCTTTTTTTAGCACAACCAACCACCCATCAGAACACAATAGAGCGTCGCAGTCCCTCCCCCTATCAGAACAACGAGTGGCCCAGGAAATGAATCGCAATGCATTTTGACCATAGGCATTTCTTAAATTATTTATTTAAAGACCGTTTAGGCGTTGTACAAAGCCAACTCTTGTCGTGACAAATCATGACAACACACACAATATTTTGGACGAAACAAATAATTACAAAGAAGAAAAACAACATTTTTCTACTTTCTAATTTTGTTTTTTGGTCCAAAATATTGTGTGTCAGATTCTGTATTGACCTGTGTAGTCGGCTACTTTCGTTTGAACTGTACCCGCATTCTACAAACTGAATAAAATTTCCAATCAGTCAATCAATAACATTTGCAGCAGCAGTTTACACAGGGGCCCATCATCAGAACAGTACGCAATGCTAAATACCTGCATGTGCGTTGTTGTTGTCCTTATCCAAGTTCCTCCTCCTCCCCCTCCACCACCACCTCCTCCTCCTCCCCCTCCTCCTTCGAGGACAACTCAATAATGCTATTACTACTTAATTCTGTACTAGTCTTTTTTATTTCGGGCCCACCAAAGCAAGCGTTATGATATGTTGTAAAGCTGGGTGTCTTTGCGAGATTTGGCAATGCAGTCAGTTCTGTTCATAAGAACTCACCATGTAACATGTTGTATTGAAAACAAAACACATGCTGTCCCCAAGGCTAAACTCCAAGTAGCAGTTAATCTATTGCTCCATAAAAGTATGTAAGTTCCATATTCCATATGCAACGAACGACAACAGATGCAAATTTCAAAAGTCGAGACGAGAGTTTTTATTTACGCACCCCGGCACCGTCAACAGTGAGGCGTCAAGCCTCACGACGCCGGGGTTCCATAGCCACGTATTTCCTCTCACAACAGGCACACATTTCAAATTAAGAGTGTTTTTTTGCTGTAAGAGTATAGGGGAGACACATGGGAGAACCATTCTGGACTTGCATCATGACGGTGTGTGTCACTTCCAAAAAATAACTTCATTTAACTTCATTTATGCTAACAGCTAGCGGCAGAGAAAGAATTACGATGCAAAGGCAACAATGGGGTCCGGTGACATTTCATTTAGTACACTCTGAGATGGTCAGTATTTCTGTTGAAATAAGAATATGGTTTGATTTTTCTGTGTCTCACAAGGCGATGGAGTGTGTGCCAGGGATTAGTCTATTGATGAGTGGATGAGCAGTGCAGACTCGAGTGGCAGTCTCTGTCTGTGGTTTCTGCAGGTGTAGCTCTCTCTGTGCCTGCCTCTGTGGGCGCTGATACAGCCTTCTGTCGTCTGCGTTCTCTCCTCTCCTCTCCTCCCAAAGGTCCTCTTATCTGGATGCCTGCCTTTTCATAGCGGTCTGCACTATACAGCTCGCTTGCCAGCCTGTGCTGCAGGGTTGATGTCACCTGCATGCCTTTGGGTCTCATTTTCAGACATCCTTGTAGCGAAAGACATGACAGGCCTATACCTCCAACAAGGACATAGAAATAGCTGATCTACAAGCTCACAACGCATCACATTCCGAATGTTGCACAGAGCAGAAAAGGGTAAATGGTACATCTATATAGTGCCTTCATCCAAGGTGCTTTACATAGATTGTGCATTACATTCACCCATTCATACACCAATGGCAGCCGAAACCATGCAAGGCACCAACCAGCACATCAGGAGAAATTAGGTTCAGTGTCTTGCTCAAGGACACTTCTACACTAACTCTGGGGGAGCCCGCGGCCACTCTACCCCTGAGCCACCTCTGCAAAATCCCACCTCCTTGTTTCCTCCTCAGTGAACCTTTGTGCAGCAGGTATATACAATGTAAAACCTCTCAGTCTTACTCTTAAAATGTGCTGGCAATTTCTGCAAGACTGCAACATTAGAGTTTCTCCTCCTGGCCCATGAGAAAACATTTTAGACTGAGTGTATTTAGCAAGGACACATGTTCATGTTTTTTTTTGTTCACTGCATCCTAAAACCAAATGAGTGTTTTATTCATGAGAATCCATTAGGATTTGCTGGCGTCCTGTTCATTGGGGTTGAGGGCTCATATCCTATTATAACCACAGGACTCATGCATTTCTTCTTACAGGATACCTTCTTTCTGCCTAACTTCATTCTCATCTTTTTGTCTCCTTCCTTGTGTACTTCCTTGCTCTCCAACTGTGTGCATTCTTTCACTTTCTCTGCCAATTGCCGGTTTTTGCATGGCTGTCTTTCTTGTCTCACCTCTTCTTTCTCAAAGCCTGTAGTTTGTCTGCCAGCCACACTCTCTCTCTCTCTCCCTTTCTCATGATGAAGCTAATTAAATGGAGGTTTTGCTGCTGTAATTTAAAACAAATATATCTAATTGCAGCGAGTTCAAGTGATAATAGCATCATGTTGTTGTGCATGTGTTTGTGTGTGTACATGCACACACATTTTTCTCCCTATAATTCCTGCTCTGTTCTGTAAATGTAAGAAAAAGTAATTGTTCATCTAGTTCCCTGTGCTATTTTCAGTTTAGCAGATATATGCTCTTATCCAGAGTGACTTAAAATACATTGATAAAATGCAGAGAGACAGTGTAGTGCCTCAGTAAACTATAGGATCACATAGGATGCAGAGAGACAGTGTAGTGCCTCAGTATACTAGGATCACATAGGATGCAGAGAGACGGTGTAGTGCCTCAGTATACTAGGATCACATAGGATGCAGAGAGACAGTGTAGTGCCTCAGTCAACTATAGGATCACATAGGATGCAGAGAGACAGTGTAGTGCCTCAGTATACTAGGATCACATAGGATGCAGAGAGACAGTGTAGTGCCTCAGTATACTAGGATCACATAGGATGCAGAGAGACGGTGTAGTGCCTCAGTCAACTATAGGATCACATAGGATGCAGAGAGACAGTGTAGTGCCTCAGTATACTAGGATCACATAGGATGCAGAGAGACGGTGTAGTGCCTCAGTATACTAGGATCACATAGGATGCAGAGAGACAGTGTAGTGCCTCAGTATACTAGGATCACATAGGATGCAGAGAGACGGTGTAGTGCCTCAGTATACTAGGATCACATAGGATGCAGAGAGACGGTGTAGTGCCTCAGTATACTAGGATCACATAAGATGCAGAGAGACAGTGTAGTGCCTCAGTATACTAGGATCACATAGGATGCAGAGAGACAGTGTAGTGCCTCAGTATACTAGGATCACAGGTAAAGCAATGACCAGCATCAGTCTAAACGATTTACTATAAGAAAACAAGAATGACACGCGTATCATTAACTGGCAGGTGCAACAAGTGCTGCCTCCGTTGTGCATATTTTCCCTTTTTTCCAATTTATTATTATTATTGTCTCCACCAGGCCGAAGGCATGGGGAGAGAATATGTTTTGCACTCCGTCCGTCCGTCCGTGTGTGTGTGTCCGTCTGTTACCAGCTAATCTCCGGCACGTTAACCCGGCCAATGCCATACTTTGCACACACACACTCCCTGGATGCCAACGATGAAGCTCTGCCCCAAATTTTCCAGAACGGCCTGTTATAGAGCCACCAGGAGGACGACTTTTGTAAAACCCGTTTTTTTATGTTACTCCTCCAGATTCTGTCCTAAAATCCTGCAAATCGTTATACAGTATCTCTATAGTCATGTGCTCAAGACGGATCTGTCCCATATTTCATATTCCATCCTAATTGGCTATAATTGGCTTTCAAACTTTGAGAGAGAGTGTGAGTGTGAGACACAGACAGACAGACAGAGGACTCAATAAAACATCAAGAAGCCTTAAATTAGATGCATATAATAGTGTATTGAAAGATATAACCAGGGTGGGTTAGTAGTAGATAAAGATCTAACCAGGGTGGGTTAGTAGATAAAGATATAACCAGGGTGGGTTAGTAGTAGATAAAGATCTAACCAGGGTGGGTTAGTAGATAAAGATATAACCAGGGTGGGTTAGTAGTAGATAAAGATATAACCAGGGTGGGTTAGTAGATAAAGATATAACCAGGGTGGGTTAGTAGATAAAGATATAACCAGGGTGGGTTAGTAGATAAAGATATAACCAGGGTGGGTTAGTAGATAAAGATATAACCAGGGTGGGTTAGTAGATAAAGATCTAACCAGGGTGGGTTAGTAGTAGATAAAGATATAACCAGGGTGGGTTAGTAGTAGATAAAGATATAACCAGGGTGGGTTAGTAGATACAGATATAACCAGGGTGGGTTAGTAGATAAAGATATAACCAGGGTGGGTTAGTAGTAGATAAAGATATAACCAGGGTGGGTTAGTAGATAAAGATATAACCAGGGTGGGTTAGTAGATAAAGATCTAACCAGGGTGGGTTAGTAGATAAAGATATAACCAGGGTGGGTTAGTAGATAAAGATATAACCAGGGTGGGTTAGTAGTAGATAAAGATATAACCAGGGTGGGTTAGTAGATAAAGATATAACCAGGGTGGGTTAGTAGATAAAGATATAACCAGGGTGGGTTAGTAGTAGATAAAGATATAACCAGGGTGGGTTAGTAGATAAAGATATAACCAGGGTGGGTTAGTAGATAAAGATATAACCAGGGTGGGTTAGTAGATAAAGATATAACCAGGGTGGGTTAGTAGTAGATAAAGATATAACCAGGGTGGGTTAGTAGATAAAGATATAACCAGGGTGGGTTAGTAGATAAAGATATAACCAGGGTGGGTTAGTAGATAAAGATATAACCAGGGTGGGTTAGTAGATAAAGATATAACCAGGGTGGGTTAGTAGTAGATAAAGATATAACCAGGGTGGGTTAGTAGATAAAGATATAACCAGGGTGGGTTAGTAGATAAAGATATAACCAGGGTGGGTTAGTAGATAAAGATATAACCAGGGTGGGTTAGTAGTAGATAAAGATATAACCAGGGTGGGTTAGTAGATAAAGATATAACCAGGGTGGGTTAGTAGTAGATAAAGATATAACCAGGGTGGGTTAGTAGATAAAGATATAACCAGGGTGGGTTAGTAGATAAAGATATAACCAGGGTGGGTTAGTAGATAAAGATATAACCAGGGTGGGTTAGTAGATAAAGATATAACCAGGGTGGGTTAGTAGATAAAGATATAACCAGGGTGGGTTAGTAGGTTACAACATTTCTTGTTTTCAATGAAAAGAACAAAACATAAAACATAAATTCAAAATCCAGGTTCAATTCAATCAAAATAAGAAACCCCAAAACAAAATATACTCAATGTTTTCAATTAATGTTCAACTCAAAACCAGAAAACCAGAGCCTCTTCAATTCTCAATGTTAAAGGGAAATATCCTCTTGCTGTTTAGGCAATGAGAAGCAAACTCCTCTTGCTCTCAGTTGAGTTAAGTAGATTCCATATATGGAGTTGGGTACCTGTGTTCCTTCTGTCCTGAATATGGATAACTCCAAATACAGTGAAATCCTAGAAAGGACAACTCCTCTGTGGCAAACAATTCACCTCCTTAGCTCCAATTATCCCTGGATTCCAGATGCAGTGGATCTTGAAGATCTGCAGGCCTGCTTCCACAGTTAGTATAGGGTTTGTTCAGATAACTTGCTCCAAGTTGAGCCACTTGAAGGAGAAAATGAAACACACAGGGTAGAGAATGTGCAGTAGAGAGCTGGACAACTCTCCTTGAGAGCTGCTGCCAGCATACACACAAAACTAATTATTCCACACTGATTCACAGTTTCACACACACCTGCAATTTAATTAGTGTCTGAGCAGGGAGATTGCCAGGTGTCAATCATCGTTGAGTGGTGATGGGTTGTCAATTAGTCATTTAAGAGTCAATAAGTGACTGGCCGTCTGGCCGTCACAAGAGAGACAGACAGACTCAAAATCTTTGAGATTTTACATCAAAGAACAACAAAACCCTCTCTGTGTGTGTGTGTGTGTGTGTGTGTGTGTGTGTCTCTCTCTCTCTCTCTCTCTCTCTCTCTCTCTCTCTCTCTCTGCATGACCCCCTCCCCATTATCAGTTACAAGGTACGGTGTGTGTGAGATTATGTGACTCCTCTGGGTTTCTTTTCGTCTGGCAGAGAGGATGTGTTTGTGTGTGACGGTGTCAAACGCAGGTCTCTGTGGACACATCCATTTCTCCCATGCTGGCTCTGCCCTCTGGCACCCTAAAGGCTCAGAAGCGGCAGGCTGAGATGATAGCGTTATCATTGCTATGCTCAAGGGAGTCCTTGGGGGTTGAATTAGGTGTGTGTGTGTGTGTGTGTGTGTGTGTGTGTGTGTGTGTGTGTGTGTGTGTGTCTGAGATTTCTACCAGGGTTCATGAGTTTTAATATTCGGCTCTTGAGAGCCAGCTCAAAGCTTTATGTCACTTTGACAGAAACCTTTCACTGTAAGAACACACTCCGACCTTCGTTGTTAGACACCAGCGCAATCTCAGTGTCATCACAAATGTTATAGTAGAGTGTAGCGTGGGATATTCTTGCAATTGTGTGCTATATTAAGTTAAGCTCCATACATACAGTATATATATATGGAGATCTAAGGGTGGTAGCGGGGACATTCTCTTGAGTAAATGGTGCATTCATATAGCACCTTTATCCAAGGTGCTTTACATAGATTGTGCATTACATTCACCCATTCACACACCAATGGCGGGGGAAACTATGCAAGGCACCAACCAGCACATCAGGAGCAATTCTGGGTTCAGTGTCTTGCTCAAGGACACTTCTACACCAACTCTTGAGTGTACAGAGTTTGAGGGCCCAGGTAGGGCCGGGCCATAATTTTCGGGCCTGTTGAGGACTGTAGTTTTCGCCGGCTTCACTAATAAGTAAAAAGGCAGATGTCAAAGAGGAAGGATGGATGGGGAAGGATACACACACTGATACGACACTGATACGACACGACCCGATACGACACACTGACGGAAAATGCACAATTCCATAGTTCCATAATCAAACTCCTGCAATCACAAAGTGAGTGAAGCCCACCACACACCGTCTGCGACCGTGTGCGGCGCGGCGCGTTGCTGCGCGGCGCCGCGTGGCGCCGCCTGGAAAATAGAACTGTGTTCTATCGGCGCGGCTCCGCGCGGCGGACGGAGCCGGTGTGCGTTAGGTTCATTGAAAATAATGGAGGCGGCTGTGCGCGCCGCGCGGCGCCGCGCGGGGGACGCAGCCGGTGTGTGTCGGGCTTCAGATTTCTATGCACTTCATTCTAGCCTGTGTGTGTGTGTGTGTGTGTGTGTGTGTGTGTGTGTGTGTGTGTGTGTGTGTGTGTGTGTGTGTGTGTGACTGTGTGTGTGTGTGTGCGTGTGTGCGTGTGCGTGCATCCTGGGCCACAACATAATCCATGACCTTGATGTAGCCTAAAACTAAACAAGGAATTTGTTTTTGCAAGCAAAATGTTGATGTTGCACGCTGACTTGTTCTTTAGTGCTGCTGCTGTTTCCTTTGATCTAATTTCTGTATGTTGTGATGACCTCAACAAGTCTGTACAGTCATGCAGATACTTGCTTTGGGTTTGGGTTCATGTTTTCAGCATGTTTTGATGTTTGAGCCTGGGGCAGGGATTAAAACGGATTATGTTATTAAAACCAGTGAGATAATTAACAAACTAAAAAAAGTCCCCCTTCCTCCTCCGAAATAAGAACAACAAACTCTCAAAGGTGTCCAAACTCCATCTAAACATTTCTGGATTTATATTTCTTTCAAAATAAAAAGGGGGGGGGGGGTTACCCTGGTATATTTTTCCTGTTCATCTGTACTGTACTGTACTGTACTGTACTGTATATTCATATCAAATTGTTACTCTCCTGTGGTTCCTGGCTCCCTAAAAAGCATACATGTAGACTCGATGCGAATGGGCGGAGAAGTTGGGATTCTTGCATATTTAATTTGCTGCGGTTCACACTGTCATTCGCAGCAATTGGAAACGTAGCAGGGGGGACCTTTATCAATGTGTTCCATTAATAAACTAGCCTACACAGTGAAATCTATGGTGATAAAATTATACTCATAACATGCATGTGCCGTCTGGGACTGGATCATTTCATTTCGAAGTAGAATGCGGTTATTTGATGCACATTAGGATTCGAACAAAGTAAAGCTTTCTGGTGTGAATGTCACTGAGCAACTATGTTGGGAGATCAGATTGGGTGACATTGACTGACTGACATATCACGGTTGCTCCAATCCAAACACACACAGAGTACAGCTGATGTGAGAGGACATAACAGGTAGTTCTCATGAAGCAATCTGATTGGTTGAAATAGCTCTCTACCTGTGCTTCAAACGAGCATCATAAAAAACAGCCATGCTGGACAGTCCCCACAGTGGCTACTATAAAGCTAGGCGTTTGACGGGGCATTAAAAATATTATTGAATATCTTAGTTATAACGAAATTGTAAACGGTGAGTGATAAAACGCGCCTATAGTTCATTTTCAATGAGACCTGCGCTTTTGCTTTGTTGCACGCGTGCTCGTTTCGTGCACACGCCAGACTCAACAGACCTGGGTTCGGTTTAACTTTTTTTACGCTTGCGTTGTCGCGGCCCTCTTGACCAGACCTGTAGCAGACCTGTCATTGATCCAGGCAACTCGTTCCTGCAGCAACGCAGGCGTGCCATTAATGACGGTAACGCACACCTCTCGTGTTATATTGCTTAAGCATAATATAGGCACAAGACTCGCTACAAGCACTATATCCACCATTACAAATAAAAGGATGTATGTCATTTCATACATTTTAAACAATCGTTGAAGTGTGTAGAATAATTGCATAGAATAAGTGTGTTCGTGAAGTGTGCAACATACACACTCTCTCTCTCTCTCTCTCTCTCTCTCCGTATAATGTCTCTTTTCCTGTTCTATTCTTAGGTGCACTGTAGAGACCCTTGTCTCCTCCAAGTATCTTTAATTACCATTTAGAGAGCACATTATTCAGGTTAAGATGTGCTCATACGTAGGTGGGTTCAATCACAACGCACAACACAGAACAGCCTCACGCACACACGCACTCAGGGCCGGTCGGGACATAGGTGGCGCTAAGAGTGAGATCCTTAGTGGCCGCCCCCCGCACATGCACACGCTTTTTCGGCTATTTTTGGCACGGTTCTATACCCATCTATCCTCGTGGAGGATTTCATAAAATAAACCTTATGAGAAAATAAATAATAAAACTACATAGCTCTAAGATCTTAGTATCATTTACAGTTACATTATTTCCGCACATTTGGCACAGTTTTGGCACGGTTCTACTTATCCTTGTGGAGAGGATTTAATTAAATCAAACTTACGTGAAAATAAAACTGTATAGCTGTAAGTTCTTACTATCATTCTCTTTTCACTCTTAGCACTTTGAGTGACAGCATGACAGGACACAGCACAGCCAGGTATTCATTGTTGCCAGCAGTGTATACTGTGATAGTGCTTTTCATTTTATTTATACCTTACTCTTTTTTTTGTTGAACCAGACGCATGAGTGATGTTTGCAGAAGTTGCAGGGCAGGCAGGCAGGCAGGCAGGCAGGCAGGCAGGCAGGCAGCTGCAGCAGTTATAGAAGGAAAAAGGAAACAAAAAAGCCATGTTGGGTCGTTGGATCGTCGTCGTCTTTAATCTTTAATTAATTCCACCCTGAAAATACTTTTTGTAAAGGCGATCATGATCATTGGTTGTTTAGTTGCTTAATTCTAATTAATGAACTTGCCAGTTGCCAGTTGCCTGACCGACATCCCCCACTTAAAGCAAGCACCACTATCAGTGCAACAGATTAAATTATGAAACGTTGTTGTTAGGAGCGGAACAGCGGTGCAAAGAGTGTGTTTATTCATGTCTGTTTGTTCAATGGGGAGAGATTTTATTTTATTTTGTTTATTTTAATTTTATTTCAGAAAAAAAATATTTTTGGAGGGCTACACAGCGCCACCCCTAAGGACCTGGCGCCCTAGGTGGGGAACTGCCCCGCCTCCACCAATAACCGGGCCTGCACACACTGCTTGCAAGATGACATTTCTGAGGGACACAGCATTGAGGTACAAAAAACATAAACCCTCTTACACACTTAAAAGTTCTTGGTACAACAGACCTAGTTACTGTACTGTACTGTACTGTACTGTACTGTACTGTACTGTACTGTACTGTACTGTACTGTACTGTACTGTACTGTACTCTATTTCTGGCAAATGTTTCCACTAGAACATCCCCCAGGGATGCTGGGATTCATATGGTTAACCAGTGCATTTTGTGGGCTTTTAAATACATTCTTGAGGGATCTGTGGGAAACATAGCCATACACTAAAAGGTATTTAGCCTGCATCTGCCTATCCCACTGTTTGTTAATGGAAAGAAATATTTTTAAAGGGTTACACTGACATACAGTAATGTGTTTTATTTTATTTTTATGATTTTTTGGTATGTCACATTTTTGTAATTTCGTCGTTTGAAATAAATTCCTTTCATTGCAGTCAAGTAACCGTAATTATGGTAGATGGCCACAGAATCCAATTTATGCAAATATGAAGTGTTCTGCAGTCTATTATCTCATGACATTGTGGTGTGTGTGTGTGTGTGTGTGTGTGTGTGTGTGTGTGTGTGTGTGTGTGTGTGTGTGTGTGTGTGTGTGTGTGTGTGTGTGTGTGTGTGTGTGTGTGTGTGTGTGTGTGTGTGTGTGTGTGTGTGTGTGTGTGTGTGTGTGTGTGTGTGTGTGTGTGTGTGTAGCCTTTTATACTGTACATGTCAATTTTTGTGTGAGAAAGAGAGAGAGAGAGAGGGGGGGATTTGTATTTTATCCATTGTGCCTGGATTCATAAACCGCTGATCACTTGAGCACAGTACTTGCACCAAATTATTGCATTTAAGGAGACACATGTTTTTAGAATCGGCCTCTAAATTGGTTAAAGCTGTATACAATTCAACGTATAATTGTCAGGCCTTTTCTTTTCTTCTTCTTTATTTTTTAATTTTTGTTACAGTAATGGCACCGGTAGTAATCACAACTTCTACTAACAGCCAAGTCCTCTGTAATGGCCCGTTTTGACAGCTGAGTGTTTACAGCTGCTATGAATATGGCATTGATTTCTCTCACTCAAGATAATGGCTCTGTAAAAAGAGCTCGGCTCACTTTCGCACAATAGGCTTGCAAAAGGACAGAGACAGAGCTGCCAGCATGCCTCCAGCCACATGCCAGCATTTTGTTTCATTTTTGTGTTGTGTTATTGGAGTTGTGAGTAGCAGAGTGGCTCAGAGTCTCGATCTGCCTGGTGACTAGTGGTTAAGATGGTGGCTTTTCACGTGTTACACGTGTTTACGGTGATTAACATTGTTGGTTTGTGTTTGTTTAGCCATTATTTGTTACCATAAACATGGGTGATAGGTGTGGTTGCCGTGACGATGCATGCCATTCCAAAGTGCCAGCTCTCGCCCAGCAGTCTGCTGTCCCCCAGGCGGATGCGTGCGCTTCTCGTCCTCAGGCGTATTACTATACAGTACAGTACAGTACAGAGTAGTACTGTGAGGCATACAGCTGCTTCACGTGTCTGTGTGTTAGTTTGGCTGTTCTGCCCCGCACGGGTATGGACTAGTTATAGTATGTCATATATGAAGAAATTGTCAAAGATCTGTAGATCTGTAGTTTTTGCCAGATGAATAACCAGGTGTAATCCCAGCATTGCAGGCATTTATCTTTCAAAAGCTCAGTTCTCACTCGAGGAGGAAAAACCCTGGCTAGGATAAACCAATGCTCTCCCATCCCCTATAAATCCTCCAAGGCATTAAGGTACAATGCTTGCTGTTGAGTTGCCTGGTGGTGCAGCCAGTTAGTGAACTGAAAATAATGCGAGTCACAAGTCTCTGAGTTTGAATCTGACTCCTGTCAATGCCTCCATTCTCTTTGCTTTCAGTTTCCTGTCTTTATGCACTCTCCTATCTAAAATAAAGCTTTACACTTTTCTTTCTTTTTTTTTAAATATATGTTTATTGGTAATAGGTTTCAACAATTTAGTACAGTTTGAACATACAATTTTTTTTCTCCCTCACCCATCCCTCCCCCCAGTTCACTTTTCATTGTTAAACACGAAGATCATGAAGTCAGTCATTCTATAGTACAATATAACTTAATAATTAGTTAATGCAATTCGTATAGTTATTCTCTGTAGAAATTGTATTTGTAACTAGACTGCAGGGAACAATACCCATTGGGAACGCATGCTGTTGCATGCTGTTCTTGGTGCAGTGCGCCGGTTCAGTCAGACAACTCACGAATAGATTTACCAACATTTATTGTAGAATGAGAATACAAGTGTGCATATGTATTAATCTTGGCGTTCGGCTTTGCTGCATTTTCTCCCTGCTCGGCACGATTAAACACCATAAAACATTAAGAGCAGGGAGATAGATATACAATAAAATCCCCATGGGGGACATAAATAACAGAGCCTACCGGTGGTGCTGGGGGGGTGGTGGGAGTGCGTGAATTCCGTTTGTTTCCAAGCATAGGCATGGCTGAGGCATGGTAACGCCCCGCCTGCCTGTGATTGGTCTACTGACACTGCCCGTCTTTGACTGTCCTCTGAGACGCGAGGTTACTCCGTGGTGAGATTGAGAAATAAATAATAGGCTACAAGAGAATGACAGCTTGGCACGCGCAACAGAATGCAGCCTTGTAACTAACTTGTACGTTTCATTTTTGTAGAAGAGGCAAACTAATATTGTTTATGCCGTTTGCTTTGATTGCATAACACGTATGTTGTACTATGATTTGATTTGGGTGTGTTCTAAATAAAGTGTTAGTGTTGATTATCGTGTAATAATCTAATTATATTAAACTAATACTATTACACTAAAATGGATAAAGATGAAGGGAAAATATATCTTTTTTATAGTACAATAATGTTTCAAGTTTACACAATCAACACAAACACACCCAAATCATATTATGGCATGCATGTTCAATCAATTATTCCATCAAAGCAAATGGCATAAACAATATAAGTTAGCGTTCTCTTGTATCACACCATACTACTTGTATCATTTCCCACCACGGAGTAACCTCGCATCAGACTATCCAGCATATCCACCTCGGAGGACAGTCAAGACAGGCAGTGTCGGTAGGCCAATCACAGGCAGGCGGGGCGTCACCATGCCTATGCTTGGACACAAACGGAGTTCACGCGGTGGGAGCAAACATCACATAACAACCAGGAACCATATGCAGAGGAAGGCAGGAAGATCATCCAGTCTAGTGAGCTTAAGTAGCCCGCCCAATTGGTCAGCTGACTGCCACATCAGCGAATGACGTGTGGGACTTGCACACACTTATACGCCCACATAGTAATGCAGCATGTTAACCCCTTGAGTATAGTATGCACCTTTGAGCACTGCATGAACCCCCTTGAGTATGTCTGACTGAACTATCTCTGCATGCTACGCATCATTTCTTGAAGGCCAGTCTATGATATGACGATGATAAAAAGACAGACAGATATGTGCATTAAAGGGACTGAAAGAGACTTTCATTTTTTCATTTTCTTTTCATTTTTAATTCTGATAACTGCAGTTGATTTTAATTCATCTGTGTACCTTTTCCCACAGACTTGGGTGAGGACAAGTAACAGGCTGAGAATTATGAAAGAAATTATTGTAGAAAAAGTACAGGGCCAAATAGAGTTTTAAAATGTAAATACTCCATGCAAGGTGTTTACAACCCTCTGGCTTGCTGTGAGTCCCCTGTTTGAAGTTCAGGAATCCTTTGATAATTTATTTTTATTATCAGGTGCAGTATAGCCTTAGGTCGAATTAAGGTACATGCTTGACATGCAAATTCCATTTTTGTAAAGGTAGCTTGTTTTTACTTACTTGTATATAAGCTCATTAAACTGCTTTAGACGTGCAGATATGACAATGCTTCAAAGGCATGTGCTCTACCGACTGAGAAACCTGGACACAAATACCGTATGTCATGTCATTTATATCACAGATCTACAGTATATATACTTCACGTTTTTTTTGCTCACGATTTTGAGTATGTGCCGATACCGATTTTCATTATCCGATATTTATATTTTTATAGGACACTCATGCCATACCACAATAGTACAATATCCAAAATCCCAGACAATATCCAGTCTAATATCATGACATATCATGATAATAATATTGATACTAGGGATGTCCCGATCACGTTTTTTTGCTTCCAATATGATTCCGATCATTTGAAAATGACATGATCGGCCCCGATTTCCGATCACATGATTGGATCCTGACAACCCTACTGAACCCTGGTTTATGTTTAAATGTCTTTTGTATTTGGAATGCCTGTTGGGAACAATAAGCGCTGTCTGTCACAATTATTATAATTTAAGATAATCACAGTTTTCTTTTGCAGAACTGTCAGAATCGTTTCCATTCATCTGCATAAATTAATCTGCTGAAAAATAGCAAAACATTTCCATCTACAATTTATAACCTATTACAATTTCCTCTATAAATCTTTGACAAATAATTAGAAGAAAAATAAGGCAGGGTACAACACTTTTTTGTATTTTTTGTTCGGCCTCCAAAGAATTTGTTTATTGTCATGATTTGTCAACTCAACTGTTGGCTTTGTCTGAGGCTTAAATGCCTTTAAATTATTACTTTTGGAAACGTCTATGGGAAAAGTCAATGGGGAATAATTTCCTTTATTATTTCCTTTCGCCGTTCTGAAAGGGGACGGGACTTATACGCTCTTTACAATGAATGATTAAATGCATGTTGAAGATATTCCGTAGCATGGCAAATATACGATTTAGTTAACTCGGCTTATACATTAACATCTTTGTCATCTTTCTGAGTGTCATAGAAAGAAGAATATATATTAACATTAACTAGACCCCTGTGTGTCTTTTCACCAGTCAAGAGAAACAAATCTCTGGGATACAAATTAGGTTGTTATTTTTCAAATGAATACCTGGTGTGCTTGTGCATGATTTTTACACCTCCCCCCATTGGCTTGGGAATCACGCGCACACACACACACACACACACACACACACACACACACACACACACACACACACACACACACACACACACACACACACAGTGACACACACAATTAACATGTTTTGCATGGTGTATGTACTGTATGTGCACGTTAACTACAGCTGCAGGCAGTGCAAGGAAAGGGGTTATATGAAGCTACCAGCAGGGAATTATTATGTTGTGTGTGTATGAGAGGTGAGGAGTGTGTGAATTATTCTTTATTTATACACACAGTTTAGAAGAAGTGTAGAGGATTCCCTGGCAGAATTCAATGCTACAGATTATTTAATTGATCACGTGTGATGATTGAATTGATAATGTTTGGGCAATAGGGCTTTATTTTCGTCACAGCCATTACCCGTGACGCTGCCCGCAAGTCAGCCACTGCCCGAGAATTACGAGTATAGGAGCTTGCTCTGTTCCTAAATGTATTTTGGTCCAGCGTCACCCGCTATCTATTATGCCGACACCGGTATTTGCGCCTATAGGTGTGGTCATATAGGCGTGTTGGCACGCTTTCCTCTAAATGGCTATTTTGGTCACACACATTTGGGAAGGCGCATAGTGGAGTTTAAAAGCACCCATAAGCCGTAATGCCAAATTAGTTTGGTATAGAGCAGCGCACACTGTGCGCCAGCAATGGAGATGTCCGCAGTCAGGCTGCTATTCTCCTACGCATCTCTTTGTAATTTTCCTATAATAATCAGCAGAAGTGATTGCCTGTCACTTCCTTGTGTCGATTTTGTTTATATAATTGTCTAGTCAAAGAAGTTATTTGACTTGTGCCAGGCATTGTGCATGCACGATTCCATTTGCTAGTTCAGTTTCATCACCCCGTAGTGCAGCAAATGGGGTTTAATCCGATTTCCCGAACTTTTCCCGAACGTGTAATCACATTTATGTTTTTCATTATATTGACATTCACATTTTGAAGTTGTTATGCACTGTGGGAACATTGCACGCAGGCAGTGAACTTGTACTTTGTTGAGCCTCCACGATGTGAAAAACGGAAATAATTATAATCATGATTTTCTGCCCTAGATAAACGGTCTGACACTTGCTGTGCTCACAGTTAAATACTCAGTGACACAGTGCCACACACCACCTGTGTGGGCCTTGTGTGCTTGCGTGTGCACGTCGGAAGCCAATTGTAGAGTGGGCGGGTGTGTTTTGTACGTGCGCCTGCCTCAAAACGCAGTGCACCTATACAGTATGACGAGCGCGCACGCCAGCTCTGCATGCACACACACACACACACACACACACACACACACACACACACACACACACGCTTGCCGAGGGGAATTATGGGAAAAATTGGCACCCCATCACGTGCGTGCGTGAAATCTGATTTTTTCCCCACTTTTCCCCAGTTTATTTTTTGGCTGTCACCTTTATTTTATTATTTTTCGTAGAGGGATAGATACAAAGTAGGCTGACAGGAAATGGGGAGAGAGATGGGGATGGGGGGGGGGGGGGGTGACACGCAGTGAAGGCTGTCAGGATCGGGAGTCGAACCCGCCGCACACTGCCAGACTGGATTACCAGCCAGGGTGCCTGGACCGCTGAGCCACATAGCCCAGGCCGGATTTTTCCCCATTTGCCACAGTAATGAACAGACAAGCGTTTCATTGGGATTGTCAGACAGCAGGGGACAGACGGCAGGGCATTAGTGTGTCTTTGTCAACCTTGACAGGAATGGACACGTTGGCTCGTGCACAGGCCAAGTCTGTCTCTTTAATCACCGAGCTCCTCTCCTCCGTCTGGGAGACAGCAGCTCGTGTGGGAAATCAGCAATCACTCTATTCCGTTCTCTATTCTTCTCACACTAGCCATTGTGGACTGATTAGAGATCAGCTAATGATCAAATCCAGTGATGCTTGCCTGTCATTGTGCGTGTGTGCATGCGTCTGTGCAAGTGTGTGTGTGTGTGTGTGTGTGTGTGTGTGTGTGTGTGTGTGTGTGTGTGTGTGTGTGTGTGTGTGTGTGTGTGTGTGTGTGTGTGTGTGTGTGTGTGTGTGTGTGTGTGTGTGCGTGCGTGCAACCGTGCGTGTATGAGTGCGTGTAATGCACAAAGAGGCTTATTTAAAGGAGCACTTCACCACTTTTCAATCATGATAAAATGGCACAATTCTTTTCTACTCAGTCTGTGTCTCATAGGAGGGCTGTGATTTTTTTTTTTTAGATTTTTATTATCGTGAGAACGATGGCTTCCATTTTCGCATTGCAACTTTTCAGGGCTAGAAATCCTGCAGTTTCTATTTGCTTGGATTCCCCATCGATGATGTCACTGGTGGACGGGTTTCTGAACTGCCCACAGTCCTCCCATGAGACACAGACTGAGTAGAAAGAATTGGTGGTATTTTTATCATGATTATTAGTGATAAATGTTATGCTGCTTACTGTTTTCATATTGGGTAGAGGCTGTTGAAAATGTAAATGATCTGCATTTCTATAGCGTCTTTATGCAAATTGTACTTTGCGTTCACCCATTCAATGATGGAGGCTAAATATTGAATCAAGTAGCTTAAAAACTGGGGAACACACAGAAGCCAGAGTAGACTTTGAAATGACCCCGTATGTGTTTGAAAGTGAAATACCTCCCTGTCTCCTGGGAAGACACTATAGAGACAAAAGGGTGAAGGTATTGTCATGAGCCAATAGGAGATAGCGAGAGAAACTATAATGATATTGCCTTTTGCCTCCCATGGGCCTGGCTTAGGACGTTCTGAGCAACAGAGATACACACGGATGTAATGAAGTCTGTGCCTCTGGAAGAAGGAACAAACTCTCCACTTCTTCACAGTTCCACATCCTGAGGCTATACAGCAGTGGTGTTGAAATGATTTGAAGGGGTCACATTGTTCCTTCCATCTTACAGGGATTAGACCAGAAAGAGAGATGTATACTAGAAAGGTGCACTGTAGAGTCTTTGACTGAAGGCATGGCCCAATACAGTCTGATGCAGTAGTGTCAAACTACTCTCTCTCTCTTCCCTCTCTCTCTCTCTCTCTCTCTCTCTCTCTCTCTGTACATGCATGTGCTTGCGTCATATGTGTGCAGGTTATATTCTCTCTTTTAGACATGCCTTCAACTTAACAGTGTATCCCTACCGTGCATGTGCACATGCATCCATGTGACATGTCATATAGGTGCACGGCCACTCTATGATCGCGAGTGACATCGTCATACCCGGAAGTTATGCAGAAATGCCTACTGAGTGGCAAAAACGATTAACTGTTTGTTTATTTGAGTCACACGTATGTTGGTTCCTCTATTGGACACAACAAATTAACAAACTTAATTTGTTATGACGACACTGTCACAAACTGTGAACTTGTGATTTCAAACGCCTGAAATTAATTCCTGCAGATGTCAACAACATTAACTGTGTGTGTGTGTGTGTGTGTGTGTGTGTGTGTGTGTGTGTGTGTGTGTGTGTGTGTGTGTGTGTGTGTGTGTGTGTGTGTGTGTGTGTGTGTGTGTGTGTGTGTGTGTGTGTGTGTGTGTGTGTGTGCATTCTGTTGCCAGATCTCTGGTGTCCAACTGTAAACACCGAAACATTCCAATGCCTTCCGGTTAACAACAGCTCTACAACCATGAGGATCTAAAAAGGGTGAGTTATTGTTATTAAGTTGTAATAGTAGTAGTATTAGTAGTGTTGTTGTCACTCTCCGTTCATTCAACACAAATATGAATCATTCATTCTCTGTCATACTGTAAGTGTTGTGGCAACGCTCTTCCTGTCCAGTTTGAATGAAAAGTGACAGAAGATGACTTGCTTGGCAGGAATGCACTTCTAGTCACCGAAAGAATATGAACGCATGGGACTGAAGATTTCACACACAGTAAAAGGGTCCATTTGAGAGAGAGAGAGTGAGAGTGTACAAATGTAACTGGTCAATTTTGTTTTGTGCACATTTTTTTCAAATGTGTACAATCTTCTTGGATTTCACTGCGTACGCTGCAGAGTCTGTGCTGTCATGCCAGGGTTTGGCTGAGCTTTCTCACAGCCACAGATTTATTTTCTACATTTATTATTCTATTGCTTATTACTATTAGTTTTATAAGCACAATGTTTATCTAATACTGCAGTTGCAGTCAGTGCGTAAGTTATTCCAGTTTTGGCAAATGGGCATGCAGACAGACAGACGGACAGGCAGGCAGCAAGGTGAGCTGACCTACTGTATGTCGCTTTTTCGACCTCGGCCGTCAACTGCAAATGAGTGTCTCAGAGAGAGTGAGGCATGATGGGAGTCGAGGTGACGCACGCATGTGAAGTCACAAACACTCCTCCCTCTCTATCGCTCGCTTGCCTTTTTGTAGCTTTCTCATTTAACCTGCGATCTCTCTCACGCACGCACGCAAGTGATGAAGTGAGAGAGACAGAGAGAGATGGTCGTGAAAGGGACATACTCAAGGAAATAAGGAATTAAGGAGACAGGAAGGGTGCAGGCACAAAGGAACAGACACATAAAGAGAGGAATGAGGGACAGTGTCATCAGTGCATGTCATTAAGAGACAAATTGCCATTGTTCCAATCTTTATATTATTATAGTAGCCTAATAGTATTGTTATCTGTCAGGATTATTCTTCTAGTATGCAAAACTGTAACAGCCTCAAACTTGGCAAATCTCACCCACTGGCACTACTGCACATTTCTCTATCATTTACCATCTCACAGGAATGAGTAAAACCGTGGTAGGAGAACAATCGGCACAACAACATTAGGTTTGTAGCACTTCTTCAGGCTTGAACTGATACTAGAGTAGCACAGCATCAGTAAGGTTTACACTGAAACAACCGTTTTTTGCTTAATGATCTACTGTTTGTTTTGTACTATACAGTACAGTAACAGTAGGCACTGTCTGTAATGTTCTGTGAGCATAAGAACGCCATCATTATATACACAGTACACAGTGATTGTTCCATTGCTTCAGTTGACAACGTTGACCTTCAATATAATGACCACCATCCCTTAAACGGATTCTGTTATATGTACAGTAGCCTATGTATTTCTATGAGTCTGGTTTTACACTCCGGATTTAATTAACACCAGGGATGTTGCTGCATACTGTAGTTTGACGAACGTGGAGATTAATGAAGACCAATGGCACATTGACTGCAGAGAAGAGACGTCGGGAGGGAGGGAGGGAGGGAGGGAGGGAGGGAGGGAGGGAGGAGGGAGGGAGGGAGGGAGGGAGGGAGGGAGGGAGGGAGGAGGGAGGGAGGGAGGGAGGGAGGGAGGGAGGGAGGGAGGGAGGGAGGGAGGGAGGGGCAGCAGTTGAACTGGAGTGGAAAGCAACTTGAAACAGCTTCACAGAAAGTGAGAAAGAGAGATAATGAGTGGCCAAGTGTCTATTCAATTCAATTACATTTTATTATAGTGTCAAATCACAACAAGTTGTCTCAAGACACTTTACAACCAACAAAGATCCACCCAGAGCAAGCAATATTGCGACAATGGTAACGAAAAACTCCCCTTTAGGAAGAAACATCAGGCAGAACCCGACTCTAGGGTGATAGAGAGAGATGGAGAGAGATGCGACGGGATGGACGAAAAGAGACTCCGGGGAGAGATTCCCCGGATGTTGGATTATTCAGTGTTGTGTTCTTATGTGTGCTCCAGTGTGGTGTCCTAGGTCAGGGGTTCTCAACCTGTGGGCTGGAACCCTCAGGATTTTGGGGGGGAGGGGTGACAATTTAAGGACTTTTAATGCCATTACTGCATCAAAAGTTATCAACCAACTATACTATATTAAAACTGGTCAAACATTGGCCACATTGTCAAATGATATAAGAAAGAGGCAAATGCTGCGTTCACACGGGCAGATGCAGAGATGCAGCCATTCATTGTCAATCAAAGCCAGCGACATGAAGATGCAAATAATAATTATGCATCAGACGTTTGTATCTGCTGCAAAAGCTACAAAGATTCAAAGCTACAAATAAGTTGAACTGGCTTCAACTTCAGATCTGCTGAACTGATTTCTAAAGTTGCACCAAAGAGTGTATTTTGTTAATACATGCCAAGAACAGCTGATCTACTCAGCATCACATTGTGAGTTCTGATTCTGAATTACGTCTATGTCATTGCGGCGTTACCACAGCAACCAGCAGATGAAGTTGACGATGTCAAACACACACACATGTGATCTTATCGCTTGTAAAGGACGGTCAGACCTAAAGATAAGATCTGACAAACCAATCCGATGTGCCCGCAGCCTGAACGAAGCCAAAGTGTGTTGGCTGGCGCTGGGATCATTTGGACCCAGGCCACATCTCTGATGATGACCCCTAGCTTGAGAGGCGCTCGTATCAGGAATAGCTTCTTATGTAATGAATGATGAATGCTTCACACAGAACCTTCACAAGGAAGCATGGGGCGGTGAGTGTGTGATACTGTATAGGTCTCATGGATCTGATTCACGCTGCCATCGCAGTCACATGCTCACTTTGGTCCTCATGTCAACACCTCCCACAAAGTAGCTGTTTCTATCTCTCCCTCCTCCTCTCTTCCTCTCTCTCCCTCTCTCTTTCTCTCTCTGGCTGGCTTAATATCTTTCCCTAGCTGACTCCCTGCCGTGGCTAGAATCCCTCCGACCGACCGCCTGGCTCTCTGTGTCATTATGACAGAAGCTGTGAAGCAGAATGAGACTCCTCAGCATGTGAGACAGATGTGAACTCACAAACTACCCAATTTAATTGCCTGCATAAAGGAGCGGCAGGCTGGGGCTACATAAGATAAAGTAGGCAAGCCTGTGTCTCTGTGTGTCAGAGAGGGACAGCGAGAGCAAGATGACTCAAAATGCGAGAGAAAGAACCGGAAAGAAAAATGATGGGGAACAAAATAGATAAGGAAAAATAGAGGGGGCGGGAGAAGAGAGGCCGTGAGAGAAAATTGGAGACGGGGGACAAGAAAGAGAGATGAGAGAACGGCTCATCCCACGTTTGTCTCTGCTCTCTTCTAAAAACTGGGTTGAATCATCCTAACTGAGTGGGTGAGACCCCCCCAACCCGCATCAACATCCACATAGGGTCATAACACAGCAGAGGAGAGGGGGGATATCTCTCTCTCTCTCTCTCATGTCTTTCATTTACACTCACCTTTGCTTCCTGCCTTTCTCCCTTGGGGCAATATGCCAAAATCAGAATAATGCAGCTTGAGCATTAAAGATTAATTTAATGTAAATGCATATAGATTGAATTGAGATGAATTGTTTTTTGTTTGTGACTTAGCTTGTGCTCACATGCACTTGGAGCCGGTCAAAACGCTGCGGCTGGTCAAAAGCAATTTGCAAAGCAGCCATCTGCAAAGAATAGAACATCCCCTCCATATCTCTTCATTTTATACTTGTATACGTGTATCACAAAGTTCTAAAGCATTTCCATCATGGTTTATCTGGCTTTGTATTATTATTATTATTATTATTATATATTTTTTTAGTACACTGTAAAATATGTGGGATGATGTTTCTAAAACCTGTTGTTTCTGTAAAGAAACTATTTTTCATAGAGTGATTTAATAGCCAGATCGTGTCAGCCATGTTTGTGTTACTGCAGTGGGGGCAGCCATGTTTGTGTTACTGCAGTGGGGGCAGCCATGTTTGTGTTACTGCAGTGGGGGCAGCCATGTTTGTGTTACTGCAGTGGGGGCAGCCATGTTTGTGTTACTGCAGTGGGGGCAGCCATGTTTGTGTCACTGCAGTGGGGGCAGCCATGTTTGTGTTACTGCAGTGGGGGCAGCCATGTTTGTGTTACTGCAGTGGGGGCAACCATGTTTGTGTCACTGCAGTGGGGGCAACCATGTTTGTGTTACTGCAGTGGGGGCAACCATGTTTGTGTCACTGCAGTGGGGGCAACCATGTTTGTGTTACTGCAGTGGGGGCAGCCATGTTTGTGTCACTGCAGTGGGGGCAGCCATGTTTGTGTTACTGCAGTGGGGGCAGCCATGTTTGTGTCACTGCAGTGGGGGCAACCATGTTTGTGTTACTGCAGTGGGGGCAGCCATGTTTGTGTCACTGCAGTGGGGGCAGCCATGTTTGTGTCACTGCAGTGGGGGCAGCCATGTTTGTGTCACTGCAGTGGGGGCAGCCATGTTTGTGTCACTGCAGTGGGGGCAGCCATGTTTGTGTCACTGCAGTGGGGGCAGCCATGTTTGTGTCACTGCAGTGGGGGCAGCCATGTTTGTGTCACTGCAGTGGGGCAACCATGTTTGTGTCACTGCAGTGGGGGCAACCATGTTTGTGTTACTGCAGTGGGGGCAACCATGTGTGTTGACGTTTTGTCCGGCGCTGTTGTTTGAGCTCTTCAAATTGAAACGACGCTGTTTATTCTTACCCCGCATAGACGGCGTCACCAGACACTGTATCGCCAGAACAGTTTTTTTAATGGCCGTGGCTAACGATTCAGACCAGGGCCTGGAACCAGGCTATTTTTTAATAGAAATCCTGGTCTCTAAACTGCCTCCACCTGGCCAGCGGGGGCACCTAATGGAGGGGAAAGGAACTGGTTGGAATAACGTGTTCCTTCTGTGCTCTACATGCAACCGGAGAAACTCCCCCCCTGTCAGGTGAATAGAAGCGGCTTGGACTCCTCATGCATAGAAGGAAGCATGAGGTCAGTCAGTCAGTTGGCAGAGGGAGTGTAACGCCCAGGATTACATTAGATAATTGACACTGGGTGAAAAAAAATGGGTTGCAAAAATCGTGGGTTAAAAAAAACAAAAAAACATGGCTAGTCAAAACTAGACGCCATAAAACGTCCACCTCTGCATGTTAAGATGTATCTATGGCGTGTCCAGGGCAGATGGCAGGAAGAAGGCCAGAGGGCCTTGTCAGTCTGAGTCGTACGTGATGGAAACAGTAGTAATATGTTGACAGCTGCATGGGGCACTGTGTGGCCGTTTGGGGGGTGAAATGCAGACATATGACAGACAGTGTGTCAGTCATATGTCTGTCTCTGTTCCATCAAAGTAAAAACATTCACGTCCTATCGATGAATCAGTAAACAAGTTGCTATATCCACCCAACCCAGTGAACACACAATCCCTGTAGGAATTACTGCTACTGAGCGTGTGGCCTATAGTAGTACCCATGCACAGCACCATAAATGTACTATTTGCTTCCCACTGCTTTATTGTTGTAATTCCTTTGTTTGCGCTCGGGTGTTGCACTAGCAGATCTACAAGCTCCCAACGTATCGCAGCACGAGACATTGTGAGCTTGTAGAACTGCTATTTTCAGCATGCAACCAAGTGTACAATAATGATGAAAATACAAACTAAAAATTGAAAGCATGATATGTATAGTTTATTAGATTTCCCAGGGAAGACAGTATATATCAGCGTAGTGTAGAGGCTTCGCACGACCGGTGTGCAAGTAGTATGGCGGACACATAAAAAAAGTAGCCATCCTCTATTAGGGCCTATTGATACTCCAGCTTTAGGTGATAAGGTGACCACCGAAACGGTGGTTAGTAAAAACAGAGATAAGTGCTGGGGTGAGCGGTGAGTCTCTTATCACTGCGACGTGACGCCATGTTGTAGTTTTTGTGGCTTGATGGGGACAATGCCTGTGTCCACGACCTTAGCCTATAGAAGGCTGACAGAGTCATGTTGTAGTTTTTGTGGCTTGATGGGGACAATGCCTGTGTCCACGACCTTAGCCTATAGAAGGCTGACAGAGTCATGTTGTAGTTTTTGTGGCTTGATGGGGACAATGCCTGTGTCCACGACCTTAGCCTATAGAAGGCTGACAGAGTCATGTTGTAGTTTTTGTGGCTTGATGGGGACAATGCCTGTGTCCACGACCTTAGCCTATAGAAGGCTGAGTCGTGCAGTATTTCTGTATCGGTTAGATTATTCTGTACCTCTCTCTGTCTGTGTGCATTTTGTCTCCCCACGCGTTAATTTCCTGAAATACTTCACAGGAGGAAAAAAAATGAACTGAAAAGTCTGAATACGCTGCTTTTCTTATCTCTGTGCTACATTTGAGTGACATGACTTTATCAGTGTGAGCATACCGGAGGCAGCAGATGTGATGGCATGGTGAAAGGATTTGTACATTAACGTTGTAGTCATTCACGTCAGCTCCTTGCTACTGTGTCTGTATCTGTATCTGTGTTGCCATGGTGACACATTATTTTTCTTTATTGGAACCGTGCTCTCCGATTTTTTTTTATTACTAAAATAAAGCAGTGCCCGTTGAGCAAAAATCACACCTGTGTGAAATGAGGGGCGCTCTTGTCATCGTACATCAATTTATGTCAGCGAACATTTGACATTACTTCATAAGGTACATAAGGTGGTCCCTTATTGACCAAGCGCTCCCACCAACATGTGATTGGTTAGCTCATTTACATATGTTCATGTCAATGGCGTTTAATGTTTTGATGTTTAATTGACATCATCATCATACATCATCATCATACATCATCATGGATCATCTCATATTGGCCATACAGGCCTGTTGCCTGTGATTGGTTAGCTAATTTGCTCGTTTACATATGACGTACATTTTCCCTTCAATTGCATTTAATGTTTTGAGGTTTAATTTACGTCATATTTAGCGGAATTCTGATGTCATTTCTCCGTTCATCGTCAATGGCAAAACTTGAGAGCACAAATTTCAGCGGACATTTGACCGGAATTCTCTTACCATGGTCAATGGCAAATCATGAGATATTTGCAAGCATACAAATATATATTTAAACAGAGCAAAAACGAATTTAATGAAAATAAATTAAAACAGCAATCAAAATAAGGACTTGAATGTTTTTTCCAACAGTATGGAGTGCCTATGTTACAATACGAGAAAGTGCTGTTTTATTGAAGTGGGCAAGCTGTTGGTTGATCCATGTAGCTTATTCTGTGAGAGTTAGAAACGATTGCCAAAACAATAAGCAAATTTTGCCTTATTGAGTATCACCCAGCCTCTGTCTACGGCAATGGCTAATCTATGTGTATAATTATTATAGTCTCATCCAGACTGACACCTCACAGATCGTCAGAGACGTGTCGTGTGCATGAGAGAGGAGGAGAGAGACAGAGAGGAAGACATTCAAGACAACAGTGACAGAAAAAGGGGGAGATTAGCGGATTGGAATGTTATCAATACATAAATCACCAGTAGGTTAAATTTATACTTATCAAGACCATGAAATGAGCCCTACTGGACATTTCCTACCTATTGTCAGCCATTGTTTGACGTCCCGTTTGGTGCGTTGTTCCGACTACTAACTCTATTATTACCCTAAATCAAATGAAAGCCTGGGTATCGAGGCTACCCTAAATCTAACCCTCTCTAACCCTAACCTCAGTCTTAAACATAAAGTGAAGTTGTTGTATAGTGCAGTTTCGCGGGCGGGGAGAGAGTACAGACTGCATGTTCGTGACTGGATCTAAATACATTCCATCTTGTGCATGTGTGCATACAGGTATGTGACAGTATAGTACAGTACCTCACCTAGACTTGCTTGATCACTGAACTGCACTGCAAATATCTCTCTCTCTCTCTCTCTCTCTCTCTCCATCCATGCACAGTCTCATGCATTCAGTTAGTGCTGAATGGCATGCATCCACCCTCACAGGGTGACTCAAAGGCTTTCATTTATGATTTTCTTTCCTCGCAGCCCAAAATAACTTGATCTCAGCCCTATTTTCATTTCTCCTTCCGCCCACAGACACACAGACACACGCGCACACACACACATGCACGCACGCACACACACACACACGCACGCACGCAAGCACACACACATACACACACAGACATACACACACACACACAGATACGCCTGGCACGTCACAACCTGCTCTCCTGGTGCACCGTGCACAAGAAATCTTGTCTTTGCATACTTTCTCTTTCCCACTTTTTTCCGCATTCTTTATTTATTTTACCAATCTCTCTCTCTCTCTCCCTCCCCCCGTCTGTACTTTCCTCTCCTCTTTTACTCTCTTATATTTCCCTCACTTATCTTCTCTCCTGGGATTTCCATCCTGCTGACAGTTATATAAATAGTTGTGTTTTTATGAAAGCAAGCGGTAATGGGCACTCTATTTAGATTTTTCAAACCGAGCACGGCTGTGTCAGAGGTACGAGATTGAGAGACAACGGAGGCAGACAAGAAAGGATAGATTGCACATGCAGGTTCCAGAGGGTGACAGCCATCAAATTATTACCGAACTAATTAGAAACAGGGGGACACAGATAGATTGTAACACAGAGGGCAGTATAAATGTGATTCCTAGTTTACAGTAATACAGTAATCCTTTACCATTATGTGGTACATTTTTCCTATCGCTGTTCACCAGTGATAGAAGATGACCTTCTCACATGGTTTGAAAAGGAAAAACCTACTGAGGAATGGGTTTGTTGAGTTCAATGAAATGCGTACCACAGATCCCTGCTGTAGGTTCTTTGTGCCTTGAGAGAGAGTGTGTGTGTGTGTGTGTGTGTGTGTGTGTGTGTGTGTGTGTGTGTGTGTGTGTGTGTGTGTGTGTGTGTGTGTGTGTGTGTGTGTGTGTGTGTGTGTGTGTGTGTGTGTGTGTGTGTGTGTGTGTGTGTGTGTGTGTGTGTGTGTGTGTGTGTGTGCATACATGTGCGACGTGTAAAGGTAAGAAACGGTAGAATGGTGGAGAGTTAGTACCACGAGGAGAACAGAGATGTGAGAGAGAGAGAGAGAAGTGAGCTGTTTCTCTGAGTGTACTCTACTCTGTTATGGTATTCTATGGAATTCTATTCTGTTGTTATTATGTTCTATGTGGAATGTGTTTGTGTCACTTCTGAGAAGCGCTGCAATCAAGTGCATTTCATCCAAGAACACAACCTGCAACGACTGTAAACTTTTGTACGAATTCCTCAGTGTAAATGTAACTCGAGAGTGCACTTTCTCTCTGCTCATTCTATCTCTTCGGTATGACCTTTGATCTGTCTTCAACGATGGAGTGTGCTCCACTGCTCCCGTACCGTACTGCGTTAATTAAACCATTTCCAAATGAGGTCAAAGGTGACCTGAGCATACTGTAGTAGTGATTGCTGCTTTGCAGTGAAAGCAGAAGCAGTAGTCTGATATCAGGCCTGAATTGCCAAGCAGATTTTTTCCTATGCTGCAAACCAAGCTCAATGTAATTTAATACAATCAAGATTGACCAAGGTGCTGTACTACACAGTATAATCAAAGCATCAACAAAATATTATACCTGTGCACCCACATAGCATCAAAGGCAACGTTCAGATAAAATGAGTGAAATCAAAGTATCAACAAAACATTATGCATTTGCACCCGCATAGCATCGAAAGACAAACAATGTACGCAGTACAGTAGCCTGAGCCTCAGCAGTGATCAAAGGCCATTGAAAAGAGATGAGTCTTGAGGAAAGGCCTCAATGGACTGGGCACTTTTGATGATAAAAGGCATGCTTGTTCCAGAGCTTATGGGGGCTGCAACCGCAAAGGCACGATCTCCTCTGGATCTTAGCTTAGTGAGATCATTATTATTCTGTTGTGTTTAGCCTAAAAGAATAGTAATTGTGCTCATCGTCACTGTCATCATGATCCAGATGTGCAGTATAATAATTCTGTTTATACTTACATATTTACATATATGATTGATTGTATAATGTATAATTTTCCTAATTTGAAACAATCGTACAAAGCTTGATAAAACAGTGACGTAGAGGTTTAGACCAGTGGTCCAGGGACCACCAGTGGTCCTTGAGGGGGTTCCAGGTTGGTAACCAAATGAACGCTTATAGATCTTTAACTCTTGAGAGCGCAAAATGAAACCATATATTTCGTTTCATTTTATTATTTGGTCAACGTTTGCGTTTACGTTTGGAATTGTGAGAAAACAAACGTTTTGCAACAACTAAATATTCTTTAGTTTTGTGTCTGAGAGGCTAAATGTCATCAAATGGTGGTCCTGTGGTCCATGGCTCAAATGCAGGACAAATAATGGACCTTGATGTGAAAAGGGTTGAAAACCACTGGTTTAGACCAACTGCATGTAGAGGAGCTACACCCAACAATACTACACCGTTTGGCCACAAAATAGTAACCCGGGCATTTATTTCACAACATCGACTTGGACCCCATGCTCTTAAGAACCAGGCGGCTATTTGGTGCAGGCTTTAATTTATCTCGCGTCCGACGTGCTTTGTCTTATTCTTTTGTTTCAGTCTTCTTTTGAGTAAGTGTCACGTCCATGACGCGCTGTGAGCAAATTATAACAAACGCCAATCCGCCCTTGAGGCCTTGATCATGCGGTCTTCCTAGATTATGAGATGTGTTGTGTGGACATTTTGGTCGACCGACATGACGATCACTACAGGAGGCTAATCAGAATTGATTTCTTAATAGAAGGTAGTGTCATTACTCTGGTGAAACTATGTGAAGTATAGGGACTAATACTATGGGAACTTTAGTGGAATGTGTGTGCGTGCGACGTGCGTGCATATTTCCCTGAGTGAGCGAATGTGTGCGTGCGTGCGTGTGTGCGTGCGTGCCTGCCTGCCTGCGTGCGTGCCTGCGTGTGTGTGACATCTCGCAGGGAGTTACTGTAGCACATAGCCTTGTTAGCAGCTCTCTTACCGGTGGAGCTGTCAGGTTGTGTTAAGTAGCCATGGGACAAGCCAAGTAGGTCAGAGAATACACACATTGTGCACGCACGCACACACGTGCACACACGCACACACAAATGCATCTTGGTGCTCTAGGATAGGGTCACACGCACACACGTACTGTATGCATACTGTACAGAGGCATGCATACTTTCTCAGACTTGCACATCCACCTCACACGCATACACACGGACACACACGTGCGCACACGGATACACACAGTGGGTTGTGTGGAATGAAAAGTGCCTATGTAGCGTTCTCTGGAGCGGTTTCCCAGTCCAGAGTAGACTTGAGATGTAAAATCATTCCTGTATTACATAAGGTCAGTATGAGGGCATTTCTTGCAGAGCTCTTACTGTATATACTTTACCACACAGTGACTAAACCAACGACCGGTGACATATCTTAACCAATTAAGACGTGAGGCCGGTTCTAAAAAATGTCTTCTGAATCCTAACAGTTTTCAGGAAAATGTATACTGTACGTGTCTGTGTCAGTGGTTCTTAAACGTTTTCATGTCAAGGACCCCCAAAATTGTATTTTGCCGCAGGCTCCCATTACATACATCTCAAAATATTTATTCCAGGGACCCCCGAAGAAAAGATTTGAGTTAAAAATGTTCGCTTAAAAAATTGGTTAAAGGCAAAATTTGGGAATTGAGTATTTTAATATGCTGAAACTATCTTTCCAGTGTATCTACATTGCACTTACCTTAACTATTGCGCAAGGACAAAATCCTTGATACCAGATGAGTTCTTAGATGTCTCTTTCACCACAACTAATATCTTTCATTATCCACAGCGTACAAACATCTTAGATTTGCAACAGACCAAAATCTCATGGGAATGAATTCACAGTGCCTGTCCTAGTTCTGACGATACCATAATTCATGCGTGTACTTCATGCGTACTGTATAATATGTGACGTGTGTATGTAAGAAAAAAATAATGCACATCTACAGAGTGTGGGTGTTGAGGATGCATGTTATACATACTGTAGCATAAAGTGTATATATATTTTATAGGGAGAGCAGAATCCATGCATCCAACCAGACCCTGTGTGTGTGTGTGTGTGTGTGTGTGTGTGTGTGTGTGTGTGTGTGTGTGTGTGTGTGTGTGTGTGTGTGTGTGTGTGTGTGTGTGTGTGTGTGTGTGTGTGTGTGTGTGTGTGTGTGTGTGTGTGTGTGTGTGTGTGTGTGTGTGTGTGTGTGTGTGTGTGTGCGTGCGTGCACTGTATGTGTAGGCGCCTAATCCTCATCCTGCTATTTTACTGTAGTAATGATATACCTTTGATATCCCCTCGCTCAAAAAAATGCTTGCTGTTGATCGGCCTCTTATAGTAAAACATTATAAATAGCCATACTGATTAAATTTAACATCATTGTTTTTGTCTGTCATAGCTGTTGCACCCGCAACCCGACTATGTATAAGCAGTTGAAGATGGTTGAATGGATGTTTTTGTCCATATACTGTGTTGTGTTGTAGTTTTTACAGTAATGACCCTATTCACCCTACACAGAAAAACCCAGTGTTCATTTAAAATGGACTGCATTTATACAGCGTTTACATTTATACATTTACTTTCTCCAAAGCGCTATATTCTTCACATTCACCCATTCACACACCGACGGTGGAGAAAACCATGCAAGGCAGCAAACTGGTCATCGGCGGCAATTAGGGGTTCAGTGTCTTGCTTAAGGACACTTCAACACCAACCCAAAACCTTTGAACTGGGAACCTTCCGTTGCATGCAAGCTGCCACTCTACCTACTGAGCCACTGCCGCCCCTAAAAACAGCAAAAACTGCATCCGTAGGGGTCCTGTACACCAACCAACAAACTGCATCAGTAGGGGTCCTGTACACCAACCAACAAACTGCATCAGTAGGGGTCCTGTACACCAACCAACAAACTGCATCAGTAGGGGTCCTGTACACCAACCAACAAATGGACCTAACAGGTCCATTTTCAGGGACTGTTTCCTGTTCTGAATGGGGGCCTTTTAGTGAAATTCCCCCATTGAGAAAGGCATTGACCGCAGCCTTGCACGTGGTAGCAAGCAACAATCTGGGACCCCTGCGGCACTAAATGCCTCATGGTGCAAAAGCTACCACCCCCTGAGCCATTAGAGGACCTCAGCAGCCAATAATAGGCCCGTAATGACACACAGCCGGCCAATAAAGCCTCAGTAATGATACGGTTGGACGCTCATTCTCATCATCTCCTGTGGAGACCCGCCTTTTTTCCTGTTGCAGGCAAGCTGCTTCCTGGCGCATGTTGACGCCATTATGAGAGACATTACGACTTAACCCATTAAGACCTACAAAATGTCTTCAAAATCGAAAAGTGTATGTTGCTATATGAGTGGTGCTCATGTCAAGGACCCCCCCCCCCCCCCCCCCCAATATTATATGTATTTGGCCTCTGACGCCCATCTCAAAATATTTTGTTCAAGGGACCCCCAGAAGCAAATACAGTATAGCTTTATATACTGTATATATTATAATATATAATATATATTATAATATATAATGTAGTACAGTATACTGTAGCTTTGCACAAATAATCACGATTTGTGGCACTAAGTGACACTGATGTTTTTGCACTGTGCCCTTCTTTCCTCTGTTGTTTATGATGATGTGGTGGTTGGTGGGGTGGGTGGAAGAGGGTGAGCAAGCAAGCTACACAGTACGCATGTATCTGTGTATTATTTGTATCTGTGTACCATATGTATCTTGTTCATGTTTTATAGGTCACCCCTTGAAAATGAGACGCTGCATCTCAAGGGGCTATGCATTTAATACAAATCTGACATCTATATCTGCTCTTGTTGAATCGCCAAAGTATGAAATAATGGTTAAAGTGCTTAAAGGGATTGTGACATAAAAAAAGTTTTTGTAAGTTTTCTTATTCATTTAGTTTAGCTCAATTGCACCCAAAAAACCTGAACTTTTAACATTAAGTAGATTTTCTGTGGTCTGGGGTTTTCTGCTCAAACAAGTGCTCTGATTTTCCTGCCGTTTGTGATGTCACAGCCTGCAAATCCCATTATGCCTGTTTTCATTGCAGCTCAAAGGGCTTCCAAACTCCAGACCACAGAAAATCCACTGAATGTTCAGGTTTTTTTGGATGCAATTGAGTTTAAAAACCCCCCCAAAAAATGTAATAAAAATAAATAAAAATTAACTGGCTTATGGCCAGCCTAATTAACAGTGGATTGTGCCTTCTGCCTGCACTATTCATATGTTTAATTCGTCATTTTAATGCCAATAGAAAAATCTGTGATATACACTCACACGTCAATCCTATAGTATTAGACACTCAGTCCTGAAGGTGGCGGTAATGTCACCATTATGCCGATTTTGACCAAAATAGAGAGAATCTGGCGATGTCACTTTGGGTTTAAGGAACAATAACATCCGGTACTAGCTTTGGACTGTGCAGCACTATCAGATGTCTGGGATGCTAAGCGATCATTGTTTATTTTAATAACTAAGTCAAATTAAGCTCTAATCAAGCCCAGAATATCGCATTTACGCAGCGATGCACATAAAGACTGCGCACGTGTGTGATCGACCGTGCACGCACGGATTTCGGCCGGTTTTAGGTAGATTTCATCGGCTGTTAGCCAAACAAGCTAAAAGTTGCTACCTTTCAAATCTAAAATGCTTTCCTGGTTTTAATAGGTTAAACACTCACTTTGGAAATATATGCACACTCATGTTTATATTCAGTTATTCACATAAACATGCACCTGTAGATCTTTACACACTTGCACACACATAATACACGCACGCACATGCATTTGAACTGTAAACGCTGTATTGACCAAAACCCTTTGCTCTCACTATGCATGTCATTTTTAGCTCTCTCTCTCTTTCTCTCTCTCTCTCTCTCTCTCTCTCTCTTTCTCTCTCTCTCTCTGGCGTACATTGTTGATAGTGTATTCTGAACTTGATGGATCACCCAGTCATAAAAGGCAATATACCCACGTGGGATGTGAAATGTTAGAACACATTTACACATCCACGAGAAAGCAGAACGTGTGCACTTTGCATGTGTGTGTTTACATGTGCACGCACACTATGTGTGTGTGTGTGTGTGTGTGTGTGTGTGTGTGTGTGTGTGTGTGTGTGTGTGTGTGTGTGTGTGTGTGTGTGGCGGTTGTATTCATGGGAACTGTACGGCTCCAATCTAGATCAAAGTGTCTCTCGCGGTGCCTGCTGTAGCAGCTGCCTTTAGGGATGTTGGGAACACAGCACAGCTATAGGGACGACTCGGAGATGTGCAGATGTTCCATGTGCTGCTATGCACAAAGCATTCATCATTGATGATCTTAGAGAGCGCAGAGACGGCTACACTTTGTTCAGTGCTGTATACTGTACAGTACATCGCTGCGGTGTGCCACAGATGACATACATGGGTCTAAGTCTAAGATGTTTTCATAATTTGTTTCACTGAACATCCATGTGGGCGGGCGGGTGGGCGGGGCGGACAGACACCCGGTCAAAGAAGTATAGGGTTTAAGTGATTAAGAACTACTGCCGTCCGGAAAGGCGCATGAAGTTTGTAGCCTTATGACTCATTCCTGTCTCACGTTGCCAGACGGTTGCCTCTCACAACTTTGAAATGCTTCCGTCATACACTCAGGAGACCACGGAACCTCTGCTCATGAGTGAGCGATAAAGCGGAAGTGAAGCCTCCTCCCCACTTCCGTTTCATCTTTACAGTCACGCAAGTTTATCCTAATATAAATCAAATTCATCATAAGCATATTATAGCTGGAAATAAGAAAATAAAATGTAAAGATATTTCCATGAACCGAAATGGGAGCTTTCTTGTTTTCTGGAGGTGTAGTTCTGATGAGGGTTTTTGGGAAATGAAGAACACAAGAGTTGGTTATCTTTTGTTTGTTCAGTGACAGCCATAGCACAGATTCCAAGAGCCCGGAAAGGTGTCCCAGACCACCAGCTCTATTTATCTCTCTGTGATGTTCACTCCGCTCCCACCAGTCATCCTCCTCATCACGAGAGCTAAAGTCTTTATCTAAAGTTGTCAGATGTTTACAGAAATATTCATGTCCTTACTAATAATACATCATGTAGTTCTCTCTATCCCTTTGGCCTTTAAGCTGATTGGCTAATACACATCTCACATTTGTGTGATCATCATAACAGATGAGACTTGAGACAACATGCATGGTCATTGGATCAAAATGGTCAGTGTGGTGTTAGCTGTGCTCTCTGCACGCTGTCATATCAAATGCTCAGTGGATGATAGGCATTCTCGTTCTTAATATAGTTCACAGCATGGACATGACACAGCCTCTCTCTCACAGCTAGAAGTATTGAACACAGCTTGCATATGTATTATGTACCTAATATGAAATATTTCATGACATCAGTTCCAGACTCTAGCATTCGGAGATTGTTGAATAGTTGTCTAGCTATGCGAGACTACCTTATGACTGGATGTCAGTTCACCATCCTGAGACAGTCCTGCAGATGGTGGCTATTTCCACAGTGGAAATGACGTTTTCAGATCGCCAAATAGCCAGGTTCCAACTTCCAAATAGCCCCTTACAGGTCTGTAACTCTGAGAGTTATGGGGGTCCTTGAAAATAAAAATCACACTTCAAGTGAGGGGTGCCCACTGTGCCCGCCACATGACATCATGGGGGACATTCGTTTTTTGGAAAATTAAGCATCATTTTGACTTTCAGAAGCCTGCACATGATGGCAGAGTCACTAACATTCCTTGCATATTCACTGCCACTATACTGTATATACGTTACGAGACAGAACCAAATCAGTCACAAGATGTATAGAATATTGGCCACAGGACGTCTCACGTCGTCTGCCCTTTCAACAGTTTATGTACAGTAACTGCTGCCATAAACAAACAGTCCATTTGTCTCCAATGCCTTCAAAAGGCATTGGAGGAGCTAGCACTCCTCAATAAGATGGATCATGTTGGGTTGTGATGCACTGTAATCTTGTAGATCAGCTATTTGTTTTGCACAGACATTTGCTGTAGAGTGAAAAAAAACGTGGTGGGGGTGGAGGACCTCGGTCTACGAGGTAATCAGGGTTTAAGTGGTTAAAACCCTGCTCAATTAACACTGTGGTTTGTCATCTCCCTCCTTGTCTTCCTCAGACTCTGCAGCACTCCTCTCAGGGACAGTCCTCTGCCTGCAGCACCTCTCTCAGAACACCGGGGGCACTGCCTGCAGGCATCTCTCCTCGCATCCCTCCCTGCTTCCATCCGTCCCTCTCTCCCATCTGCGCCTCGTTGCTCCTTCAGCCATGAAGGGCTTGTCCAGTAGCCGGAGTCACCACCACGTGCTCTCCTACGAGCCGTCCTACAACCCCCTGGGCCACCACATGGAACGCAAGCCATATCTGATCAGCCAGATGGACATCCCCGTGCCCGTCCCCATGCCCCACCACCCGGCCGACGTCTCCTACTACAACGCCCAGCGTGGCCCCTACGCCTCGGACAGCAGCAGCGTGGTGCCCTACGGGACCTTCCCCCGGAGGTGCCACTCCACGTCCTCGGCCTCCCACCATGCGGAGTCCAAAGAGGACTGTATGGCCCTGGTGCCTTACACGGGAGGAGGCCCCAAGGCGCCCGCCTGCGTGCCGTCCGGCTTCTCCGACCCGTTCGAGCAGTCGCAGTCGATGTTCACGCGGGACGGCTACCACACGCTGCAGTACAAGCGCAGCGCCATGGCGCACGGCGGCTCGGCGGGCATGGTCCTGACGAGCATCGGCAGCAACAGCGACAGCCCCGGCAGGATACGGCACCTCGTCCACTCGGTCCAGAAGCTCTTCACCAAGTCACACTCGCTGGAGGGGCCGCACCACGCGCCTCCCTCCAAGGGGAGCAGCAACGGCAGCGTGAACGGCGGCGGGGGAGGCGGGTCCCGGACCAGCCCGGAGGGGGAGGCCCCTCCGCCGGCGGGGGGGGGACGCCACCACCGGAAGCGCAGCAAGAGCCGCGAGCGCTGCCGGTCGGCGGAGCCCAAGCACCGCAGCCACCACAGCCAGCACCACCACCACCATCAGCACCAGCTGCTGCACGGCTCGGCCTCGGCGCCGGGCTCCGGCTACTGGAGCTCCGACGACAAGCTGGAGCGCGAGCTGTGCCTCTACCACCCGCCGCACCCCCACGCCCACCACTCCCCCTCCTCCCCCTCGCTCTCCCCTTCGCCCATCTCCATGACGATGGGGCGCCACCTCGACCGGTTCCCCCAGACGCCCCTGCCGGGCCTGCCGCCGTCCCAGTCGCAACAGTCCTACTTCATGGACCCGTACGGAACGCTCAACGAGCAGCAGCAACACGCGCAGCACGGCTACACGCAGCATGGCCACACGCAGCATGGCCACACGCAGCACAGCCACACGCAGCACGGCCACACGCAGCATGGCCACACGCAGCACGGCCACACGCAGCACGGCCACACGCAGCACGGCCACACGCAGCACGGCCACACGCAGCACGGCCACCACCCCTCCCATCATCACCACGCAGCGCTCAAGGGCTCCAGGAGCAGCAACGACATGAAGTATGCAGTGTCGTCGGCATCGGCGTGCATGCCCGTTAGCGGCAACAGCAATAACGGAGGAGGCAGCGGTCCCTTGCTGCCGCTGGGGGCCTCAGATGGGCCCCTGGTGAAGAAAGGGGCGTGGTCTTCAAGCCTAACGGTGAGCAGGGCCCGAGAGCTCTACAACAACCACGATGGTGGCGAGCCGCGGGCCGGTGCCGCGGGATGCGGTAACCTAAACCTAGATAGAGCGCTAGTCAAATCTAAGGCCAGTCAGCAGCAGGAGCGCACATGCCATTTCCTGCAGGTAAATGATACCTCCTTGCCCGCCCCCCCCCCCCAACCCCCCCCTTCTCCCTCACTCACTCACCTCTTTCTCCACTTTCATCACTCAAATATCCCCCCCGACTCTCTCCTCCAACCAACCGCCTCCTCTGCAGCCTCCTTACGTTCCACTTATAAGTTATAACCCAACACACCTGCACGCTGTTTGGCACCTAACCTCCCCTTCCCACCTCCCCTCTAACACCCCACCACCACCACCACCACCACCCCTTGGTTTGGAGCGTCTCCTCCCCCTTCCTCTTCCTCCTTCCTTTTGAGTTGAAGAAAGAAGTAAGTGCAGAGCCAGTAGAGGCCTTACTCTCTGAAACGCTGTGAGTTTTAGAGGAATGACATCCTTTCTTTCTCGTTTCTGTAGACCTCACCTTTAATTTGGTAGTATTTCCCTTCCTGGGTTTTTCCTTCACTTTTTCCTCCTCTAATTCTGTGTTTCGGTTGTTGACTTATGTTGTTTTATGTCGTGTCGTGTCATGTCGTGTCGTGTCGTGTTTGGTTGCATTGCGTCGTGTTGTACAGTATATTGAATATTGTGTTTTTGCCGTGCAGTTTTGTGGGGTGGTATGTTATTTTGTATTGCATGTAGTGTACTGTGTAGCCATCTAGCTGTGTGTGTGTGTGTGTGTGTGTGTGTGTGTGTGTGTGTGTGTGTGTGTGTGTGTGTGTGTGTGTGTGTGTGTGTGTGTGTGTGTGTGTGTGTGTGTGTGTGTGTGTGTGTGTGTGTGTGTGTGTGTGTGTGTGTGTGTGTGCTAATAATGTCTGGCTATTTATATAGCGCTTTTTTAAGTACCCAAAGATGCTTTACATTGGGGAAGGGCGATTTAATCGTGACAAACGGGGATGGCCACAATTTATGACGAAACTATTGTTACCATGAACGCCTATAATCCCCTAGTGACTGAATTCCCCCCACAGGATCAATACAGGTCTATCTAGTAGTATCTACAATGTTGGTATTCAGATTATCCTAATTATTGGATTTGTTTTATCTTCGTACATAGGATAGATAGTCTTAAAACCATGTAATTGGTGTCATGTTCGACACTGCATCAATACATGTCACTGTGACCAACGCTGAGCTGTGGGATAATGATCCATTTCATTACACAACATTGCAAGAAGCATGTGGGCAGGGGATAAGGAGATAATTGGCCATGTTGGCGTTTAACATTTGCCCTCGCAATGTCTTCTTCTGCTTGACTGCTTGACTGTCATTTTATCAGATGAGATGCTTTACCAAAGCAGGCCAACACATTTATGTGATGGTCATCGCTTAAGGGTCTGTTCAGGATGTCACACCGCGACCGCGTCATCTCTGTTTTTTAAAGACAGTATTAGTAATGTTAATAATATACGTAAGTATAAGTAAAAGAAAACTGATCCGTTTGATTTCAAACTCGGAAACCTCTACATACAGTCTTGCAAAACGTGAAGAGGGAGCTGAACCTGAACAGATGATTAGCTTACGACTGCAATCACTGAATAGCTTTAGAAAAACACAGCATGACTTCCCTATGTAATCCGCAGCTAGAAATAGCAAATGCGCTGATTGAAACGAAGCACCAATGATAATGAATTCAAGCAAATCAAGCTAAATTATAGGAAAGGCTTCAGCTCTGAGGAGATCCACTTGGGCACGCATGCAACTTGAGGACGCACACAGGTTGTGACTCGTTTTTGGAGAAAATTGGATCATTTTGGATCCCATTTTGGATCATGGGCTCATTTTGGTGCCCCCCGCACCAGATGGAGTTGCTCCATCGCAGGCAACAACTATAGTGTCCTACTGTTAGGGCAAACACACTAACTAAACTTTATCTTCAAAATAAAAGAATGGTTATTGGAAAAATAGTAGTGGCAGTTGAAATTCAATCCCAGGAGGTTGAGACGGAAAGTCTATTGATTTGCGAGGCACACTACCGCTGTATTTGAATGTGACCCCGAGCGGTGTCCTTGTTGACTCGTTCTTGGCAGGCAGGGTGGGGCTTGGCAGAGTCTAGTTACCCATTAAATGATACGCTGCTCAGTGCTCACACTCACAAGCTGTGAATGAAAGGATGTTTGTGGATGAAAGCGTGCGAGAGAGATGATATGATATAGCACTTTATAGTCAGCTTGCACTAACATTTGTCTTGGGACCCATGAGCTTATTCCTTATTGAATTTACGCTTAGAGCTACATGTTAGAGCCTAACATCCATGCAACCTCAGATTTCTGTCATCACATTTGATGTGTAATTTGCTAAGAGACAGTGAAACATAATTTATGAGAGCCTTTGCAGCTTGTGTGTGTGTGTGTGTGTGTGTGTGTGTGTGTGTGTGTGTGTGTGTGTGTGTGTGTGTGTGTGTGTGTGTGTGTGTGTGTGTGTGTGTGTGTGTGTGTGTGTGTGTGTGTGTGTGTTGTGTGTGTGTGTACTACTTTAGGGGTCATTACTGTACTTTACATTGTATGCGCAGTATATTTCATACATAAAGGGAATTAGACAAAATGGTAAATGGTGCATTTATATAGTGCTTTTATCGAAAGTGCATTACATTCACCCATTCATACACAGATGGTGGAGGAAACCAGGCAATCCACCAACCTGCACATGGGGAACCATTAGGGGTTCAGAGTCTTGCTCAAGGACACTTTGACACTAACTCTGGGTGAGCCTGTGATTGAACTGCCCTTGTGGTTACCATCTGGCTGCTCTACCGGCCACTCTACCGCTGAGCCACTACCGCCCTATGCAGTCAAAACATCATATAACAAGACAAGGCTATAATGATGACTTTGGCTCCCTGTCCAACCTTCTATCCATAGTAAGTTATGTGTGTGGTTTGTGAACCAAGACACACAAATCCCATGGCGACGCCGCAGTGCAGGCTGGCTGCTTGTATGCAAGTCAACCGTGGCGACTAATTGTCTCCACCAGGCCGAAGGCATGGGGAGAGAGTATGTTTTGCACTCTGTCCGTGTGTGTGTCCGTCGGTCCGTCCGTCTACAGCTAATAGGCACTGGTCGATGCCAAATTTTGCATACACACTCCCTGGATGCCAACGATGAACCTCTGCACCATATTTTCCGGAACGGCCTGTTATAGCGCCACCAGGAGGCAGACTTTTGTACATTTTTTTTTATATTACTACTCCAGATTCTGTCGCAAATCGTTACACAGTATCTTTATAGTAATGTTCTCAAGACGGATCTGTCCTACATATTCCATCCTAATTGGCTAACATTGGCTTTCAAGGTTTTCAGGATTGGCCCGTTTTGAACAGGTGGAATTTAGCAAAACACATTTTTGGAACAAAATGCCTCAAATCATCCAATTGCCATCCAAGGCGTAAGAAGAAATGTCACCCTTTTCACGTTGGCCTATTATAGCGCCACCAGGAGGCCACAACCTGACACTGCCCTGGTGGAGACCTGTGCCCTGAGGGGCACCTTTTCTAGTTGTGATCTTTAATCATCATTTAGTTTTTACGTCTGGAGACTCCCGTCCAGGACAGGCTTCAGACCAGGGGGGGCAGTCAGACAGATATTTTGTGAAGCCACTAAGGAAATGAAAGTTCATATAATGGCCTGTTGTGGCGCTGTCATTGGACCCAGAAAAACCCATAGCCCCATAGAAGTCCATGTATTTGGGCCCAACTTCACCTAGACTGTATTACCTTAATACACATGGTCATGAATACTTTCTTCTTCCAGTCACTAGTTTAAAGTCTCATTTATATATAATATTCTATTTGGAAAATGATGGTCCCATTAATTAAAAAAATGACCATAAAGTCGCGTATGTTCTGAGGGGCGTGGCTACCGTTACAGTCTATGATAGGGATTCCCCTCCCACTCGAGTCAAAATAAAAACCAACGGAGAAGAAGGGGGGAAGTCCCGCCTCGTTGTCTGGGCCAGCCAATGGCCAGCTGGACCAAAACGGATCTAGAAAGATGGCGACTATACCATTGCAAGGACTGACAGGCTTCATTTTACGTTCATGTTAGACCCGGGGAACGCTTTGTCCATATTTTTTACAGTCTATGCTTCAGACGCTCCTCCTGCAGGAGACTTGGCTCAGGTCTGTACCCATTTGATTTGGCGTATCTAGCAATGTTGGTGGTGTGGTTCTGTTTCGTAACGACACAGATTCACTTGTAGCTTCTGTTGCGAAAACATGATTTATTTATTGAATAGGACAAGGAGAACTTCAGCAGCAATTAGGCTGTCTTCAGAGTTGAGGAAGCCTTGCTGTCAAGGTGTTGTCTTTTAATGGTTTACTGCCGTTCTGCCACTAAACTGAAAGCACTTTTGGAGATGCAGTCTACGACGTGTATAATCAGTAACAATGCATAAAAACCCTCCAGGGCCTTGAGAAGTGGCATTCTCCGGGAATATTTGTAATATCTGCCACATAAAAATAAGTGAAATGTGAGTATTTTACAAAACTGCCTGGAGCTGCCTTGGCTGTATATTTGCCTGTGTTTCAAGTCTGCAGCCTTCCCCATTCTCAAACTCAGTGTTGTCATGCCCACTTATTATTAATCACTTTGGGCTTGTTTTTCTGTAAAATTGCTTGTAAATGTTGGTAGTTGCGGGTTGCTGGTTTTAGGTCTTGTTTCTAAAGTGTAGTTACTCATTTGAGCGTGCTTCTTAATGCTGTTTAAACCAATGTTTCTAAAATATTTTCATGTCAAAGACTGCCTATATTCATGAATTAATTAATGCTTTTGTCATCCCCAGTCAGAAAATATCTCACAAAAAAAAGAAAAGAAAAAATGCAAGATTGCCAACGTGTTTACAATGCTCACGTAGCCAATATAGTCGCTTCTTTTGAGCTTGTTTTCATTTACCTGGTTGCTTATTATTTATCTCGCAAAATCTAGCAAAAATTCTCAAAGGACATGGCGCTCCACACGGACCCCTGACTGTACAGTCGGCTGAGGTGGTGCAGTGGAAGTGAGGCCTTGTTGTGTGTGTGGGGGAGATAGGCTCTTCTGTTCTGTTGCTCGCTACTGCAGCTGGTGTGTATTCCCCACACTTTCTTTTTATAGCCAACCTGCTCATTTGTGTGTCTGCTTGACGTCAGTCACACACGCGCCCACGAGCACGCACGCACACACACTCTCAAACGGAGATATACGCACACACATGTACGTCATGCTGCTCCCTTTAGTTTCTGTATCTTTCTCTCTCTCTCTCTCTCTCTCTCTCTCTCTCTCTCTCTCTCTCTCTCTCTCTCTCTTAAGCAATTCATATTGTTTGAATTTAGGCTGAGAAGCAACAGGATTTCTCACCGTGTCTGTATTTCTCTCTGACTGGCTCTGTTGTCAGTTGCGCGCACGCACGCACGCACGCACGCACGCACACACGCACGCGTGCGCGCCATCTTTCTCTTCCCCTCAGCGTGTCTCCATTTTCTACAATACAACTGGAGTGATTCCGTAAGTGCAACAGGTACACTGTACCTCTCGCCAACGCTCAACATCAGCCGACATTGAAAGATAGGAACCAGAAAAGGCTTATTTCAGCACAGTGCAGAAAAGCCTTTAATGATAACTAGGGCCTATCAGAGTAAAATAATGTCGGTTTGGGATTCCTTTATGCAGATTAACTTCCTAAACTTTTGCAGTCATCTAAAATCTTGCATAATTATGCTGTGTGTTGCTACAGTATTGCTTTTCACAGCAGAGGGGATTTTTTTTTATTAATTAAATTAGATAACCTGAAAATTAAGATTATGTTACCTAGATTCCACTTGAAGCATAATATGCTTCCAATATTATTGTAATGAGGAGCACATTCAAAATTATTATGGTAATTCTTGCCCTATTGGCACCAGTTATTGCTCCCTTTAATTTAATTTTGAGATTTATTTGGGCATCCTGGCCCTTTGCCCCAGTACAACACTTTTTCTAAATGTTATATTCATTCTGCCTTTCACTTTTTATAACTCCACCTACACGCATGCTCTCTCTCTCTCTCTCTCTCTCTCTCTCTCTCTCTCTCTCTCTCTCTCTCTCTCTCTCTCTCTCTCTCTCTCTCTCTCTCTCTCTCTCTCTCTCTCTCTCTCTCTCTCTCTCTCTCTCTCTGGCCACAGTATAGTATCATCACACCTTAGAAAGTGTCTTTGACTGATCAGTCAAAAAGTGTTTGACTGGGGGGGTCATATTTTGACGGCAGTAGTTGCCTGTCATAATTTCACCCCCCTCCCTATATCTAAGTATTGGACATTATTAAGATGTCGATATAACTTTTGTAATCTTTATCACTAACTTTCTATCAGAAACCATAGTCAAGTTAAGCTGTTTTCTAAACAGACTGACTCATTCCCAGAGGGATAAAGCTCCCACACTCAAACACCAATGAAGGTAACCAATTAGCATTCAGTGCCATAAGGCTATCCACCTCACAACCCAGCTTCCACTAGAACAGATGGCACGTTTCCATTAGAGGATACAGTACGGACAGTGGGCCAATAACAACTACTGGCAAAGTTCATCTATATAATATACACTCCTTCGGGTGTGTTTTTGTCACTGTATATTTGCATACGTGATATGTGTCCCCTGCATTTTGAATAGCAAGGTTGATCAAGACGCAAGGATGTACTTTATTTTTTACATCTTGTGTACAGGTATCTTATTTTTATTTGGCAGACTTTGATGTGACAGCAGCAATTTAGAAGATAATGATTTAGAAATATGTTTAATCCCTTCCGTTTGTCCTTGACATTGCTTATGACAGCCCTCACCCCTTTTGAACATTTTCACATGTTGGGAAAATTATTCATGAACGCCCACTGCAGTGGAAGAAAATGCCACCTGCACCTGGCCACCTGCTATGCATTTTAGTCAGGTGCAATATTACAGCTATTTCTGAAATAGGTGTTGTATGTGATAGAGTGGTTCAATATTACCAGTGCTCCAACACATTATGTTGCACGTTGCCACAGGCTACCAGCAGGCTGCCTTTAATGAAACCTTACCACCAAAGTCTCCATATATGCAGTAAAGACGAGTTTATGTGGAAATGTGCCTCCCGGCCCACTATGACAGATCTAAGAAATACTTATTTCTTACATAAATCAATGCTAAATAAAGATTAAAAAAGAAAAAGAAACACAACCAGAAACACAATTCACATTGGTAAGAAATTCATTTTGTATTAATTCAGAGTGGAAATGGCATGTAGGAATATAGGAATATAGGATCAAAGATTTGTTGCAAACAAACATTATTTGTGACACTAGATGCTACAGTGCTGAGCTCCCGCATGGCGCTTTATCTAAATTCACTTAGAAGACAATGTAAACAAATACATTGTAAAACGACTGTTGTCTCTTGTGGTTCACCACCAGTGATTTTACTATAGCAATGTTCACATTCTTTGCCAGTTCATTTAACCAAACATTAAACATCTCAACACCTTTGATGAGGCTTTTGTATACAGTGCCACTGCCAGCAACTCCAGTTTTTTGCTCACAGCGACTGTTTAATAATCCTCAGAGGCATTGTGTGAGCTGTGTGATCTGATCTGTGTGTCTATCACACACAGATCACTGGCACGGTAATTAACAGGCCCTAATTAACAGTAGAAGGGAACAAGTTACTGTATTGTGTTGTGAATGTGCCTGAAGTGTGGTGCAGAGGTCACAAAGTTAGTATGTCTGGCTTATGGAATTCCATTCATTCAGAGAAGCCAATTATGCTCTACATATTCACATGTACACATTTACACATTTCTGTAATTTAGTACACACAGACACACACACACACACACACATGCACCAAGCGAACATGCCCTGGGCCCTAGTCAACCCAGGTGACCAGGGAAACAGATGTATTAACATCCCAGAGGTTAATTAAAAACTGAGCAACCATGCAAACACATGGACGCGCACACACACACACACACACACACACACACACATGCACACACACACACACACACACACACACACACACACACACACACACAGACACACGCTGCACATCATTCTAATTAGCTGACACACTTTTACCAAAGCAAACTGTGTGTTTGCGCGTGAGTGAAAGAAGAATAATGTGCACTCTTGTCTAGTGTGTGTGTGTGTGTGTGTGTGTGTGTGTGTGTGTGTGTGTGTGTGTGTGTGTGTGTGTGTGTGTGTGTGTGTGTGTGTGTGTGTGTGTGTGTGTGTGTGTGTGTGTGTGTGTGTGTGTGTGTGTGTGTGTGTGTGTGTGTGTGTGTGTGTGTGTGTGTGTGCGTGCGTGCGTGCGTGCGTGCGTGCGTGCGTGCGTGCCGTCCTGTGTATCATTCCATTGCATGTACAAGTCGTGGTGTGCTTTTATTAGTCTGCATGTACCTTCGGGACAGCTTAGTCAGCCAGGACGGCTGTGAGTGGGACTCAGACGGTAGCGGCTGGGGTCGTCACTGTGTCGGCGGCGACGACCTCCAGTCGTGGGTGGCCCCGCGTGACGGCGCTCCTCCTCCTTTCTCCCCTGTGCGTGGCCACCAGGTGCCTCAGGACGAGTGGAGCGGCTTCTCTCCCCTGGGCAAGGAGGACGACATCCCCTGCCGGCGGATGCGAAGCGGCAGCTACGTCAAAGCCATGGCGGACGACGACAGCGGCGACTCGGACAGCAGCCCCAAGCCCTCTCCGAATAAGGTCCAGGCGCGACGGGCCAGCTACCTGAAAGCCACGCAGCCCTCCCTGACGGAGATGACCACTTTACAGTAAGAAAATGTCTTTAGTTCTTTGCTTTATTTTCTTCAATTTGTGTTTTCTTTACCTCCCTCCGTGTCGCCTGACCTTTTAGTGCGTTGTCATTATGTCTAGTACTTATCCTTCCTTCCACCCTCCATACTTGTTTGTGTGGTGTTTGTTATTGCGTGTCAGATTCTTCTCCATGACTACTCACCTCTCCTCCTTCAACCTGTCCTTCCTCTGTATGTGTTTTATCAGATTCCTTCTTTGCTGTTCACCTTTATCCTTTTTCCATCCTTCTTTCATTACATGGTTATACTTTTGACCTTAGCATGAGTCCTTTGTCATGAGCATCGGAGTCTAACAAATGACATTAGCAAGTTAATAATTTCACTGAATGTTAATTTGCTCTCATGCACTCCACTTGGCATGGATCCCTGTCAGACGGCTAATTGGTTTTGACAGTATGGCTACTGTATATTCAACGTGTGTGGTGCATAACAGTCGCCTGGGATTCTCAGGACCTCGATCGAGAAACAGTGCAGTAGTCCAATGAATGTTTGTGAGAGTGAGCTGTTTGTGGTTGGGGACAGACCAGGGTGCCTTGACATCAGTTAGCTGTGGCTAACATGGCTGAATTTATTTTCTTCTCACAAAATAAATAATTGAGGGGAACATATTGAATTCATCAGTTTGTTGTTCTCTCACCCCAAAGCCTGGTGTTAGACATTGGAGTGGTGCTTGTTATTATCAAAGCCTGTTTTATGTTGTTGGTTTGTTTTGTTTCGCCTGCTGTTTGGTTAAAGGACAGCACACCGTACCAATACCATAGCTACCATCTATCTACCTTCAGCGGGACTGAACAAAGTTACTGTACTAGCTTTATGTGGAGCGAGCCTTACTGTATATGCTTCCATGAAGAGTCTAATGGTTTGCTGAAATAACATGGTGGTTTGCTGATCTCCTTTTTAAAGGTAAATGAAATAACATGGTGGTTTGCTGATCTCCTTAAAGGTAAATTAAATAACATGGTGGTTTGCTGATCTCCTTAAAGGTAAATTAAATAACATGGTGGTTTGCTGATCTCCTTAAAGGTAAATTAAATAACATGGTGGTTTGCTGATCTCCTTAAAGGTAAATTAAATAGCATGGTGGTTTGCTGATCTCCTTAAAGGTAAATTAAATAGCATGGTGGTTTGCTGATCTTCTTGCCATCCATGCCATGCCATGCCGTCTCTCTTGTAAAACAAGAATGACTTAGTCACAATTGCCAGCTGCTGCATGCTCTCATTTATGAACGTCACAGCTTAACTGTTACATTATTATCCTATACTATTATAATAATAATGAGGCAGAGAGTGAGGTTACGTTCAGTTTACTCATGAAGCCAGCGTAACATCACATTGCATACACTCTGGTGTTCTGTATAACAAGCATTCTCATTGGCTCTCCAACACCATGCAGCATTCAGAGTATGCAGCCAATGCGGCTTCACGTTGCGGAATTCAGAATATCGTTTTTTATGTCGTTCACACTATGAGTTTTATGGGTAAGTCTCCTATTGGCTTCGAGGCAGCCAATCATGAAAAAGTGTCCACCACGGTCTCCACTACGGTCACTATAGAGCATATGTGTCAAAGTCACGGCCCGCGGGCCAGATCAGGCCCGTGAAGGAGTTCTCACTGGCCCGCGGGATATTATTTAATTACTATTAAAAGCGGCCCGCAGCATTATGTGCCCGTAGCACCATAATACTACAAGTCCCAAAATGCACTGCGAGTGCATTGGCGCCTATGATTGGCGCGTATCGAGTGCCCGTGAGCGAGCGCGACCCCGCGTCTTCTCTTCACTTCAATACTAAAGTCAGCACATGCAGTCAAACAGTAGCTAAGCCTGTGGATATAATTTCATCTCCGTCTCTCCCAAAATGGCAAAACGAAAGGTAGACGCTGAAAACAGGGGGTTTCAAGACAGGTGGGAGGCACAATACATGTTCACCGAAGTAAACGGGAAACCTGTGTGTCTTGTGTGTGGAGACAGCGTGGCTGTAATGAAAGAATATAACTTAAAAAGGCACTATGAATTATCACCGAAACACCCAGACAAATACAAGAATATGGACACAGAACAAAAGCTACAGAAGGTACAAGAATTAAAAAGAAATCTGAAGTCCCAGCAGGCTATGTTCACAAAAGCCAAATCACAAAGCGAGGCTGCTGTCAAGGCCAGTTTTATTGTGGCAGAAGAGGTTGCAAAATCAGCCCGGCCATTTACAGAGGGAGACTTTGTTAAGAACTGCATGCTCAAAGTTTGTGACGTTGTGTGCCCAGAAAAAAAGCAGCTATTTTCAAATGTGAGTCTGAGCAGAAACACAGTTGCTGACCGTGTAAACAAGCTTTCCACTAATCTTAAACAACAGCTTGTGGGAAAAGGAAAAGATTTCATTGCATATTCCCTTGCTGTGGATGAGAGCACCGATACATCGGACATTGCTCAGCTGTCCATTTTCATCCGTGGAGTGGACTCAAGCCTGTGTGTGACAGAAGAGTTTTTGGGATTACGTTCGATGCATGGCACAACTACAGGAAAAGATCTGTATGAACACGTATCCGGGTGTGTAAATGACATGGAGCTGGGATGGGATAAACTTGTGGGAATGACAACAGACGGAGCACCCGCAATGTGCGGTCATAAGAGCGGCTTGGTGGCAAGAATGCGGGAGAGAAAAAAGGAAGAAGACGGCACGGGTGAGCTGATATCTTATCACTGCATCATACACCAGGAGTCGTTGTGTGGCAAAGCTTTGAAAATGGCAAATGTAATGAGCACCATAACACGAGCAGTTAACTTCATTAGAGCCAAAGGTTTAAACCACCGCCAGTTCAAGACGTTTCTGGAGGAGATAGATTCCGAGTATGGTGACTTGCCCTATCACACAGAGGTGCGGTGGCTAAGCCAGGGAAAAGTGTTGAAAAGGTGCTTCGAGTTGCGTGAGGAGATCTGTCAGTTCATGGAAAGCAAAGGGAAAGACACTACAGAGCTCCGAGATAATACATTCCTGTGTGAAGTGGCATTTCTGTGCGACATCAGTAGCCATCTGAATGAATTGAACCTGCAGCTGCAGGGGCGGGGCCGCATTATCTCTGACATGTATGCTACTGTGAAGGCATTTAAAATCAAGCTAAGCCTGTGGGAGACGCAGATGCGGAAAAATAACTTTGACCATTTTCCGTGCTGCAAGACCATGAACGAGCTGATCTCTAATCAGCCTACTGAGCCTACCGTTGTGTTCCCGAGTACACAGTTTGCTGACAAGCTTGTCATACTTGGTGCCGACTTCAGGCGGCGATTTTCCGACTTTGAAGCCCAAAAAAGCAGGCTTGAACTGCTCAGCAATCCATTTTCAGTTGACGTGGAAAGCGCACCAGGAAATCTCCAAATGGAGCTGATTGAGCTCCAGTGTAATGACACACTGAAGGCAAAATACGAATCCGTGGGCGCTGCTGAGTTTGCACGTTTCATCCCCGTCACAATGCCAGAGCTGCGCACCCAAGTTGCACGGACGCTGTCTATGTTTGGCAGCACATACCTTTGTGAACAACTTTTTTCTATAATGAAGCTAAACAAAACCTCACATAGGAGTCGTCTTACTGATGAAAACCTTCACTCAATCCTGAGGATTTCCTCAGCTCAGAGCCTGACCCCAAACATTGATGAACTTGTACTTAATATGAGACACCAAGTATCTGGCTCAGCCTCAGACAAGTGAGCATCATAGAGCAGCAGAAAGGACTTTGATTAGATTTTTCTTTGAAGGGAATTATTATTATTTTCTCCAGTTGAATGGACTCAGGAAACGTTGCCTAAAAAAATGAATGCACTGATTTAATTTACTTTCTCATTTTATTATGATTAATAAAGACAGTGATTGGTGAGGATCAGAGCAGCAAACTTAATGCATATTTTGTTTTTAATGCATGCTGTTTCATTCTTGCATTTATCTTGCCATTAAGGGACATATTTAAACAGAAAATAATATTTAGCTGTTTACCTGTTAAAAAAAAAAATTTACTGAAAGAGCCTTGAGAAAATATTGCAAGTGATTTTATTTATGTTTTACTTTCATTTAATGATGTGCAATACTATTATAAATAGGCTGTGTTATTGGTATTGGTTCAATAATTGCACGTTTTAATAAACATTGAACCAGCCCGGCCCTCCACTTGTACCATTTTTTACATTTTGGCCCCCTGTGTATTTGAGTTTGACATGCCTGCTATAGAGGTACTGAATGTGTAAATGTTGTCCAGTCACTTAACACAAAGACTGCTAACCATTCTGATTAACTGCATGGCCCTCACTGCTACGATGCTAGCATTGGACGAACAAACTTTTCCTAGGCCGACAGTAAATGTTCTCTTATAGTGAGAATCACACAGCATACCTCAAAAGAAAGCGTAACTTATCCACTCTAAAAAAATTACCATCTTCCATTCTGGAGATATGTACCTTTATGTAACACCTGCTTTTGTAGTAACGTACTATTCTTGAACATCAAGCCTAATTAGGAGCGGTTTTATGTCAGACGCCGTGTATCGTTCCAACTCGGCTAGCCGAGTTCGCCGAGGGACGGTGGTGTTTTTTCCTCCGAGGTGGAAAGACTGTTAGCAGTTAGTGTTGCTGTCAAGCCTGCCCAACTCTCGTAACAACACAGCACATGTGCAATGTTCCATCTGACCGGCGTTGATCATCATAATAATGAAATAACCGCTTGCCGAGGGACGATACAATCCGTGATTTTTTTTTCTTTGAATATGAAGAAAAAAGGAGACAGAAATCTGACGAACAGACACTCTCGTCACACTCGGGTCATAGTACACACACAACCCCTCCGCTGAAACACACAGGAGAGAGCCCTCCCCTCCCTGAAACAAAGAGAGATAAATCACATGCACCGACACGATGGGCTTGGTATGCAGCGATTCTGTTGACCTGAGTGTCATGGGAGTCTCCGAGCCGCCATTACGTGACAATACGGGGGTTGCCTCCCATCCTGTTTTCAGGAAGGGAGGGGGGAGGCATTTTTTTCTTTTTTTGGGGGATCAGGTGATCGGAGTGTTGTGCAATGAATCAGGACTGCTTGAGGTCTTGTCCGGGTGTGTAGAAAGGCGATTGAAAGTAATCAATAAAGAAATGCGGTAAACGTAGAAATCCCTTTCCCGCACCGGACCGTTGGGATTTGAACCACGTAGAAATCCCTTTCCCGCAATCAAACGGTTAAGCAGCTGGCAAAACTAGCCTAAATTAAGTAAAGTAAGTAAAATGAGCTCACATCAGCCAGCTCTCTATGTATCATCAGTTGGTTGCTCAGCCCTACTTAGCAACCAATGTGGAATAAGCGTGGGTGTCTTATCAAAAGACAATATTCGAAACATGGAAATAAGTAGATTTCTCCATACTTTTATTTGTAGGCGTCTAGATGGTAAAATGTAGGGACGATTAAAAGTAGTTTTTGAAAGTTGAGTAAGGGGAATGATGCGTCATAATGACGTAATTCATTACTATGACTGCTGTGCAGCGGCTTTGGCCTCCCACACAAAAGCCTGAATTATTGTTCTGCTTCGTGTCACTGTTTGTCACTGTGATTTATAGTTCTTTGTAGGCTTTACCCGGTGCATAACTGGATAGCAGTGCTATGTGCATTAATTATAGAAACCCCTCAAATAATTGTGTTTGTGCTACAGACTGGGTAACAGCGAGTGTGACGTTTGCACTGCATATGGAAGTGAACAGTTCATTCGTCAAGCATTGCTGAAAAGAAGATTACGCCAGAGGAGTTGTTCCGTCCAGACCACTAAACATGCCAAGGCAGGAGGAGACATCAGAAATCGCTGTCCTCGTTCGTCAAATGCAAATAGAACACATTCACAGTGGTGGAAAAAGTACTCACATTTTTACTTAAGTTAAAGTACCAATACTGCAATGCAGAAATACTCCGTTACAAGATAAGTCTCGTTATAACAATTTACTTGCGTAAAAGATGCAAAAAGTACTAGCTGGCATGAAAATATACCTAAAGTACCAAAAGTAAAAGTACTCGTTGTGCAGAATGTCCCATTTCACAAGTAATCATATGCATAACATTTATGAAAAAGATCTTCTGAGCAACATTGGTGTGATTGTGCAATGTATTTATCGGTTAAGATCAATTTTGACATTGAGATTCCACGCTCGGTTCTGTGGTTTCAGATACAGCCACAGTGAGGTGTGAATATACCATCTATGTCTATGTCTCCCCAGACCTACAGTAGAGGCTAGAGCGGAAGGCCAGAAATATCACCTCCCCCTAATTAACGTCTCACAGCCCCCCAGATAGTTAAGAGTAATTACAGCCAACAGCCTGGGGACTACAGTATGTAGCTCTCTCTCTCCTTCTGATGGCCTCCTTCCTTTTCGGGTCCTTTCTCTTTTATCTCTTTTGCTATGTCTTACACCCTCTCTCCTTGTTTCTATCTCTCCTCTCCCTGTCTCCTTGTTTTGCTTCCACTTTTCACACGGACATATTTGCATAAATGCTACTTTAAACGGAGACACTAGCCTACATATAGGATTCCACTCGGATCTCGGTTACTACATTGTAGCCCCGGAGCTAATCGATAATCTATACAAAATGCCTTTTCAATTGAGACTGTAGCCTGGGGGCAATTATGTGCTTACATGAACAAAGTATCACCGTTTTCCGTACAATTCTCTAGCACCAACTACAAAGACATCTGTACTTGCAATATGTGCCAATGCTCCTTCTTAGGAAATGGGGGGAAATTATATAATATGGTGAATGCATCTCATTATCAGCAGTCAACGTATGTAGTGTACACAGTGAAACCTTCAGCGTCATCCATTCGTAACCAAAATGGATACAAATTGATGCAATTGTATGGTGTTCAAATATACATTCACTTTAGGGGTGGTTAGTTTTTTTGTATTAATTAAAAAACTATTTAAATAGTGAAAGCGCCAATATGCAAGCTCTCAATGTGGCCTGTTGCGTTGTGTGCTTGTAGATCTGCTATTTTCACTACGTTTGTGTGACTGACACTTGTGTGGTGAAGTAGGGCATATATTTACACAGGATTACAGGATTTCTGCCCAACAGCAAGGATCCATACACTTAACACTGTTTACAGTTTAACACAGACGTTTGTGCAGTGTTGTAATGGAATGCTGTGGAACAAAAATAGTCTTGCTTAGTCTGACTGGGAAATCTTCACCTTACAATTTACAATTTAGGCATTTAGCAGACGCTCTTAATCCAGAGTGGTTTACAGTAAGCAAGAACAACATATGGTAATACATCAAGTAAGCTAAGAACCTAACATCTCTAACAGTAAAGGTGGTTGCACACTGGACCGCCGCTAGGTGTGTGGGGATCTTACCACCTTCAACTCCTCCCCATTGTTGCAACAGGATGCTCATTAAAGGTTGTCATTTCAAATTGCCGTGAACAGTAAAGATCAAATGGATTGAATTGAAGGAGCTCTGACCTCTGACCTCAGCCACGCCGTGTTGCATTTTGAGCACCTTGCTTTTGTCATGCAAGACACGCAGCCGTCACCTGGAAAATCAATAGCAATCAATCAATAACAAATCAATATAACGAATTCATTCCAGCTGAAAAGTACCTTGAGGATTTATAATCCTAAGGATACAAAAACACAGTCCCATATGGATATATACAATGTGTATGTGCAAACATAGTAACAACTGGACCAGAAAATGAATAATATATGCATAAAGTGTAACTGAATAGAACATAATCTAGAATATTGGATGATACTGCAAAAGTGCATTAGAAGAAGAGTTGAAAGACTGCTTTGTGCATGGTTTATTGACCATATGCACTGGAGGACGGCCATTAATGCCCTTGCCTCTTACTCTGGGGTGTTTCCCTATGAATTCCGGTTGTCTTTGTAACTTCCCTAGCTCATATAGCGCGTAGATCGGCTATTATTATATATTTTTTATCGTGAACATTTTTGCAAATCTTTAATAATACATATATTTTTTAAACAAACATTTCTAACTTGCTTCTGGAGGTTCTGGAACTAAATATTTTGAGATGTAATCTGGGGGCCATAAATATAATTTTGTGGGACCTTGCCATGAAAAGGTTTGAGCATCACTCTAGAGGCGTACTGTAGCAGAAAATACATTTGTATAATTGGCCTCAGGTCTTACATGGGTTAATATCACACACACATTGGGAACGCAAGTCTGTCTCTTCATCACCCTCACACATGCTCGCTGACTTTCACTAACATACCCGTTTGCACTAACATACTATCATCGCCGTTGGGGAGAAACCTTGTGACTCCATGTGTCAACTTTTCATGTTTTCGCTAATTAAATGCCCAGTAGTTGGTCGCACAACAGTGTCACACTAAAGTAGCGGAAATAGCGGATCTACAAGTTCACAACGTGTCACATTGTGGTGCGTTGTGAACTTGAAGATCTGCTATTTTCACACAGAAAAAAGTGGGTTTTATAAATATGTATGTTTTTGGACATGGAAGGTTCCCACCCAACAGCATCTATATAACGACACATAAGCGAGCCAGCCGCCATGCATTCCGCCCCCCGGAATCAAGGTGGTGCGTGGGTGGTTATTCTTAAGTGAGTTTATGTGTTCATGGCGGTGGGTGAGGCGGTATGACCAGCACAGCAGGAGAGAGAGAGAGAGAGAGAGAGAGAGAGAGAGAGAGAGAGATAGAGATAGCCTGCAGTAATGGAGGAGCATCTTGTCACAGCTGCCTCTGACGGCACAGCCCCCTCTATTCCTGGACCTCCACATCTATTATGCAGGAGAGGAGATGACAGACAGACAGACAGACAGACAGACAGACAGACACGCTTTAGTTGTTGTTGGGTTATTGGTCACTGTAATTTGCACATGTGTGTAAATCCTGCATTTCCCCATCCTATAACTATTAATTCAGCACCTGTGGAGCAGTTAGGGTTTAACCCATTGAGACCCGAGGCCGATTCTACAAATGGGAATAAATGAATAGCCAGCACACAAGAAATGTCCTTTTTTTTTTACATGGTTTATGTACCTCTGACGGGCAACGGGCGTGTTTCCTTAGACAGTTTTTATAACTTTTTTTAATAACATGCATACACAGGCAGGCAGGCAGATAGATGGATGGCTTTGGAAACGCTGTTGCCTATACGAAACAGCCAGGAGTCATTTGCAAGTTGCTATGACAGGTTGACAGCATACAGCACAGGAAAAATGTCACCGGGATAATTGCAGTTCCAAACATGAAGGATGTATGAAGTCATGCACCTAATGGTTCAGTGCAAATAACCCTATTACAGAATATGCCCGAGGCTGTGATTATTGAAAATGTGTCCCATGTCTCCTCTGCTTCTTGCCAGGATTTCAACCGAGCACTCGCCCAAGCTGCAGATTCGGAGCCACAGTTACCTTCGTGCGGTGAGTGAGGTTTCCATCAATAGAAGCGTGGACACCCTGGACCCCAAAACCCTCCTGGACCCCAAATCGCTGTTGTCCTCACCCCAATACCGCTCGCGCAACGAGAGCTACATGAGGGCTATGAGCACCATCAGTCAGGTTGGTTGGCAATGCCGCCGCTGTGCCGACAGTCGGACGTGCCGGCAGGCCCCTAGCTGCCAGAATTGTTTGTGCCCGCGGTGGCACAATAGTGTTTGAAACCGTCTTTCCAAGCACTTTGTCGGTAAATGTGTACCGATTCCCCATATTGTACAGTATATTGTTTAATGTATATCACAATCTGGGGGAAAAAATTAATCCTTGATTTTCAAAATCCCGTTTTACTGTAGCCATTTTATGTGCCAAGTTGGCTCATTTGGGACGGCAAAAGTTTATCGGATGATTTGGTTTATAGACTGCTTTGCACCATCGCCTGTTAGAGTATATTGTTCCCCTTGTTTTTATAACGTTATAACTGGTTTCAAACACTATGTCTGCATGTGTGCCCCATAAGGGCCATGCGGAGGAAGAGGGCCATGTCCATTTCAGTTCCTGTTCCAGTCCAATCAAAATCAGACCCATCCATGACGTCAGACTCGACAAATTCATCTGACAAGATGAATTTGGACCTTTTTCCGTGTTTCATACATTAGATCAGTGATTCTCAAACTTTTTTTAATTTCAAGGACCCCCAGATTCTATATGTATAGGGCCAAGGACCCCCATTTGAGATACTTTTCTAACTCTGGGGCCACAATCTACATTATAAAACCCTAACTCTGAGAGTGTACATTTGTACCAAATCCTCAAGGACCCCTGGAGGTCCCTGGACCCCACTTTGAGAACCACTGCCTTAGATAAAAAAAATCAACAAACAAACCCTAAAACAACTTGTGAAAGGAAGCAGTGTAATCAATCAACAAAATGTCATTTCATTACTCATAATACAGTGTCTGTTCGAAACATTGAGTATCTGTTCATCTGCAAATTAACTTTTACACAATTCTTTTTTTTTTTGCTGTACTACAACTAGACCATATAAAACTGGATGTAATACAAGAGTTCGCCAGGAGTTTGTGCTCTAGTAATAATAAACACTAAATAGTACACTGCGAGTGCAGAAATGTCTCAAAGAATATATATAATAAAGTCACTGGATAGAAATCTGAAAAATTGAAAATGCTTTGAAAAAATGGACTCCGGTCACCATCAGTAATAGTCCTCCTAGGTTGATGCCCACATCATGGCAGCGAAGCCCAGAAGAGGCATGGAAATTGCAGCTTGTCAGAAAACAGCAGAGAAATCCCTCAACTTCAGCCCGCAGAAAGAAACATCCCCTTTGTATTCTGACAATAGCTTTTCAAACCGTCACTCTTGTAAAGCCAGGACGGTTGGAGCGAACCAGTAGAAAACTAACAGCATAGGAGGCTGTGTATGGGCAGCTGCCAAGTGTACTGTATGTGCATGAGTGAATCAAGAACACAGAGATGTTTATGCGTTACTCACGTACAAGCATCGAAACATGTGGGACATACTCCACAAAGACTGTGCTAACATAATAATAATAATAATAATACAAATAATAATAATACAAATAATAATAATAACAATAATAACAATAATAATAATAATAATATTTTTTTGGCACAGGCTGTCAAAATCCAAAATAGACTAAAATGTTAGGGGGGGGCTGATGGAAAAGGGATCCAGTAAAACAAAAAGTAATTTTATGGTCGGTTGTGCTCTGAAAATAGCCGATATGCTATTTTCAGTGTGCAACCATGCAGTGTAAAATACGATGCCATCAAGTCCCGCCAAAATACATTTTAGCCGACAAAATCAACTTTAGATTTTGACCAAAACTACTGTAAATCGAAATTTGCTGTCAAAGTCAACACTATCAGGAACTCAAGTACTAGCTTTATATATTTTTTGATACGTTGTTCGTGAGAAACAGACACCCACCAGTGTCCCCAATTGTGGATGGCAGATTGGCACTATATGACCATGTCCCAGAGCTACAGTGAAGGGGGGGGGGGGGGGGGGGGGGGGGGGGAGGGGGGTCAGTGATCTGACGGCTGGGGGGGGAGGGGGGTCAGTGATCTGACGGCTCTGATGGGGGCGACCGTACAGCTGAGTGTGGAGGGAAGAAGCTGCTCATCAGTTTGCAACCTGGACTCACCTCAGTCCACAGTGTTCCGCTGAGCAAGAAACTTCACCTCTATAAGTAGCTACTGGTGGAAAGTCACCAAGTACATTAACTCAAGTACTGTACATACTTGAGTTTTACCAATTTTCAACACGTTTACTTCGACTCTGCTACTTTTCCTAGACAAATAGAGTATATCCACTACAATTATTTTAAACTTTAGTTAGTTTTCTTTCTAGATTTTGATTATTATTACAAAACATGCTGTAACCACTTTTGAAAATTGCCGATCTACAAGCTCACAACACTGTGAGCTTGAAGATCTGCTATTTTAATTAGATTTTCTTTTACATTTTACTCAAGTACATTTTTTTATTCCGGACAGAGCATTCTACATTGCAGTATTGACACTTTTACTTACGTAAAACATGTGAGTGAGTACTTATTACACCACTATCTGTCCCTAACACAACAGCTCTCCTGTTGCACTGATTTTAGCCAGAGTGGCCGTCTGCTGGGTAAAGCAGTAAAAAGTAATTTCCCCCCCCCCCCCAGGGACCAGAAAACACTCTTTCTCCCTTTTCCTTTCCTTTGGTCGGTAGCCATTTAGCGGAGCTAACCCTGCCTTAGCCTCAACTTGAACCCATGCAGGCAGGCAATTAAATCTTCGTTGAACGTATAGCCATCCATTAGTCTGTTTGATCCTGATTAATAATTATTAGTATCTTACCTGGCATGGATCTTAGCTATAAAGCATCCATTAACCTGCACTCACTGTTCTTAAACAGGTCCTCGTGTCACGAACGAGGTCCGTTTAATTTTAATGCAGTCGGTGTGGAAATTATCTCCTGTCATGGGAAAATGAAATGGGTTGAAACGTGCTGTTAGAGGGGTGGGCGTGCACACACACAGACACAGACACACACACACACACACACACACACACACACACACACACACACACACACACACACACGTGCACTGCACGCGGCATCAGAACGCTTAACGTGAATGGAAATTGAAAGCCCATCTCTTCGCCGTGAACTCTGTGACCACCGTACTACTAACTATGTGAAAACATCCTCCAAAGTCTTCACCTCTCAGTCTTCACCTCTCAACCTCTCTAATTTATGCTTTTTCGTACGGCAGGGCCGTGCGTCGAAAGTAGACATTCTACAAACTCAGTGAGCTTGTAGATCAGCTATTTTCAGCAAGAGACGTACCACCGTACGACAAAGTATGAGTCAGGTTTCAGCCTCACACACCTGTCTTCTCTTTTGTATCATCCCTCCACTCTCTCTTCCTCTCTATGCCTGATATATACTGTATATGTACAATACCGCATATCACCTTTTGGCGTATATGCACATAATATTAATGAAAACTTTTGATCTCAATACATAATTCAACTTCAGTATCAACTTGGGCATTACATGTAGGCGGAAAACCTTCCCCCGAAAATTGTGAATCTAAAAGCTCACAACTCAGATTTCCTTTTGTTCCCCTTCTTCTAATACAGTGGTAACTATGGTGTGCTCTAGTATTAAATATCCACAATTGTGTCGTTTTATTTGGATTCCCCACCATCATGAAAATATACGACACCGGGTCCCTATAGACTGTGTTGATGATGACATTAATACTTTCGGCCCTATTTATATACTATAGCCTTGGGCACCGTGAATCTACACGACGGCCCTGACTGCAACTGCAGCTAGCAATTTATGGTCAGCTTGCCAGGGCAACGTTAAGGTATGTTTCACTTTGGTAGAGTGCACTGTCATCTAGAATGACTCTAGTATTGGTGATATTTTGTCTGCTGTCAGATATACAGACAGGCCTTCTTTTTTTTAATTATCTGCACTTGTACCTTGTGATTGCCTCACAATGTCACAAATGTGTTTACTACCAACTGTCAGTCGTATTTATAGCTGAACAAAGTATTTATAGCTGAACAAAGTATTTATAGCTGAACAAAGAACATACAGTCATATTTGGTTGATGTACTTGGAGAGGAAAGAAAGGAAAGGTGATTGTAATTTCATATATCCTTAGGTTATAGCATGCATAGTATTATTTAATGCCTAATTTATTCTTTGTGATTTCATTAACAATATATGCACCTATATTACGTCTAGTACTGCAGTTACACCATACGAAAGAAACACCAAAAATGTTGATGCTGCATTATGTACTGAGATCAATGCATGTATTTCTACTGCCTATATCATCATGCATATACAAGGTTTTAAATACATGAGATAATGCTATACAGTTATAGTATTTTAAAACAAGGAAAGCTAGATTTACACAAGTGGCACATCTTTCTGGCTTTACTTGCCTATGGCGAAGACACATTAGGAAAACACTTGGGTTTGTAAAACTTTGCCAACAATGTTTCTATAGCATCATCATATCAATAGCCACAAAAATAACTGAAAAACAAGAATGTTATTGTGCCTGTGTGAATCTAGACTCTATGGTCTAAAAATCACTGTGGGTATTCATTCAAGCATAGTGCCTCTGGGACATCAGGATGCACTCATTAGTGCTTCGCTGTTGCTTCTCTCTGTGTCTCTCTCTCTCTCTCTCTCTGTCTCTCTGTGACTCTCTCTCTCTCTCTCTCTCTCTCTTCCCCCCTTTTTTAAGTATGACAGGTAAGCTCTAGGGGTAAGTAAAGTGTCTATATGATGTTTTGTTTTAAAATGAATTGTAAATGAGCTTATGAAGCTCATGAAGTGTTTGTATAAAATATGTATTAGGTGAAAAATGGAAGTGGGATAAAACGTGAATTGATTTCCGATGGGCAAAATTACAGAGATGAATAATAGAAATGTATGTAAATTATGAACTGTTTAAAAGTGGTCTCCCTACACTAGACTGAGAAATGTATATAGGTGTTTAGGACAACGGCCATTACTGTAATCTAGCAGATTAAGCTTTAAAGACTGCTTTTCAGTTTTTGTCAAGCTAATGACCTCACTAACATGGAGTCATGAATCTAACTCACTAACTTCACAATCCTCAAATTCTCATTTTCAACTTTAGCTCAGCCAAATTAAACTGACCGTCTCTTCATACCTCAGCTTTTTGATTGTTTTGACAGAAGAACCTCTCATGTCTGCATGAAGACAAGATGGTGCCTTAAATGCTCATTCTATTAAACCTCTCTTATCTCTCCTCCTCTTTACCCACCTCCACTTATCATCTTTCCTTTCATACCTTCCCCATCTCTCTCATTCGGCCTTGCTTCATCCTTCATTTTTTGGTCCTCCTTCCTTTCCTTCGTCCCTTCCTTTGTCCTTTCTTCACCTTTCCTTTTCTCCTTCCGTCATCCACCCTTCATCCCGTCTCCAACTCCTCTGCCTGCCGTGTGGTGTCCTCCATGGTGTCCTGCTGTCTCTCTCCTCTCCTCCCCTCACCACTCCTCTCCTGTCACCCTATCTATACCTTCTCCTCTCTCCTCCTCCTCTCCTCCCCTCACCACTCCTCTCCTGTCACCCTATCTATACCTTCTCCTCTCTCCTCCTCCTCTCCTCCCCTCACCACTCCTCTCCTGTCACCCTATCTATACCTTCTCCTCCTCTCCTCTCCTCCCCTCACCACTCCTCTCCTGTCACCCTATCTATACCTTCTCCTCCTCTCCTCTCCTCTCCTCACCTCACCACTCCTCTCCTGTCACCCTATCTATACCTTCTCCTCCTCTCCTCTCCTCCCCTCACCACTCCTCTCCTGTCACCCTATCTATACCTTCTCCTCCTCTCCTCTCCTCTCCTCCCCTCACCACTCCTCTCCTGTCACCCTATCTATACCTTCTCCTCCTCTCCTCTCCTCTCCTCCCCTCACCACTCCTCTCCTGTCACCCTATCTATACCTTCTCCTCTCTCCTCCTCCTCTCCTCCCCTCACCACTCCTCTCCTGTCACCCTATCTATACCTTCTCCTCCTCTCCTCCCCTCACCACTCCTCTCCTGTCACCCTATCTATACCTTCTCCTCTCTCCTCTCCTCTCCTCCCCTCACCACTCCTCTCCTGTCACCCTATCTATACCTTCTCCTCTCTCCTCTCCTCTCCTCCCCTCACCACTCCTCTCCTGTCACCCTATCTATACCTTCTCCTCTCTCCTCTCCTCTCCTCACCTCACCACTCCTCTCCTGTCACCCTATCTATACCTTCTCCTCCTCTCCTCTCCTCCCCTCACCACTCCTCTCCTGTCACCCTATCTATACCTTCTCCTCCTCTCCTCTCCTCTCCTCCCCTCACCACTCCTCTCCTGTCACCCTATCTATACCTTCTCCTCCTCTCCTCTCCTCTCCTCCCCTCACCACTCCTCTCCTGTCACCCTATCTATACCTTCTCCTCTCTCCTCCTCCTCTCCTCCCCTCACCACTCCTCTCCTGTCACCCTATCTATACCTTCTCCTCCTCTCCTCCCCTCACCACTCCTCTCCTGTCACCCTATCTATACCTTCTCCTCTCTCCTCTCCTCTCCTCCCCTCACCACTCCTCTCCTGTCACCCTATCTATACCTTCTCCTCTCTCCTCTCCTCTCCTCCCCTCACCACTCCTCTCCTGTCACCCTATCTATACCTTCTCCTCTCTCCTCTCCTCTCCTCCCCTCACCACTCCTCTCCTGTCACCCTATCTATACCTTCTCCTCTCTCCTCTCCTCTCCTCACCTCACCACTCCTCTCCTGTCACCCTATCTATACCTTCTCCTCTCTCCTCTCCTCTCCTCACCTCACCACTCCTCTCCTGTCACCCTATCTATACCTTCTCCTCCTCTCCTCTGCTCTCCTCCCCTCACCACTCCTCTCCTGTCACCCTATCTATACCTTCTCCTCTCTCCTCTCCTCTCCTCACCTCACCACTCCTCTCCTGTCACCCTATCTATACCTTCTCCTCTCTCCTCTCCTCTCCTCCCCTCACCACTCCTCTCCTGTCACCCTATCTATACCTTCTCCTCTCTCCTCTCCTCTCCTCCCCTCACCACTCCTCTCCTGTCACCCTATCTATACCTTCTCCTCTCTCCTCTCCTCTCCTCCCCTCACCACTCCTCTCCTGTCACCCTATCTATACCTTCTCCTCTCTCCTCTGCTCTCCTCCCCTCACCACTCCTCTCCTGTCACCCTATCTATACCTTCTCCTCCTCCTCTCCAGGTGAGTGAGGTGGAAGTCAACGGACAATTAGAGCAGGTGTGTGAGCAGGTGTACAGTGAGATGCAGTCGCAGATGCAGTCCCAGATGCAGTCCCAGATG
>NC_137873.1:27461391-27526391 GCF_963924005.1 Protomyctophum bolini | reverse complement strand
CATACATGCATACACATAAACCATGTCTGTATCCTCTCTAAACGGGATTGCTAGTGAGTAGCTTCGTGAATCAATGAATCAATAAATGAACATCCAAACCTAGTTGTGATACGAATGCCAATTTACTAATGACCGTGCAAACATTTGGAAGAAAATCTACCTCTCCCAGCTCACCCTACCCCCACGGTCAACAAAATATACCTCTCCCAGCTTACCCTAACCCACGGTCAACAAAATCTACCTCTCCCAGCTCACCCTAACCCACGGTCAACAAAATATACCTCTCCCAGCTCACCCTAACCCACGGTCAACAAAATATACCTCTCCCAGCTCACCCTAACCCACGGTCAACAAAATATACCTCTCCCAGCTTACCCTACCCCCACGGTCAACAAAATCTACCTCTCCCAGCTCACCATAACCCACGGTCAACAAAATATACCTCTCCCAGCTCACCCTAACCCACGGTCAACAAAATCTACCTCTCCCAGCTCACCCTAACCCACGGTCAACAAAATATACCTCTCCCAGCTCACCCTAACCCACGGTCAAACCAGCCATCAGGTGAGCGGGTGAGTACTTAAGGCCGCTGGAGGCCGCCCACAGAGACACTCACAGTGCCAATGAGGTGCCTACATCTATTCCATCTATTATAGATCCAATAATCCAATCCAGTGCTCAAATACAAATATAAACCCTGTAAAGAAATAAAAGCAGGTGCGCTTGCAGCGCTTCCTCTGGAAACCGCCTTTGGTTAAGGCAGTGGGTGCTCAGCTTTGAGAATAACTTAACTCCAACTCTTAAAACCAACTAAGTGGGAAAAAGCGGCACTCCAAAATAAGATGTTTATTTGACCACACTGTCGCTGTTTTCCTAGACGCGTTCTCAAATTAACATGACAAATAGAAACCCTGTTTGGCTCCTACAGAGGTTTAAGTGGTACTGAATTTGCAGCTCAACAAAAGTGTCTGTGTGTGTGTGTGTGTGTGTGTGTGTGTGTGTGTGTGTGTGTGTGTGTGTGTGTGTGTGTGTGTGTGTGTGTGTGTGTGTGTGTGTGTGTGTGTGTGTGTGTGTGTGTGTGTGTGTGTGTGTGTGTGTGTGTGTGTGTGTGTGTGTGTGTGTGTGTGTGTGTGCGCGTGCGTGCGCGCGTGCGTGCGTGCGTGTGTGACTCCACACACAGGAGTCAGACACACATTTCCGATTTCCAGTATTTTTTACTTCACTACATCTCTCATCGCAAATATTATACTTTTACTCTACTAGAATTATTTGAAAACTTTATTTAGGCCTATAGTTACTTTATAGAATTTGATTTAGTTGATTTTCCCATTTGGGACATTTTACATGGAGTATTGAATACTTTCTAATTTTGTCTCAAGTAAATTTTGAATAGCGAACTTGTACGGGTAATTCGAGGCGTGGCCGAATCCGCCATTCCTTCATGAGGTGAAAACTAAAAGCATAGATATTACAAAATATAGATGCCTCGTTGATTGGTCGCTGCAGTTCATTGGAGCAACCTGTCTCCAGTGGGAGGAGGAAGTTGAAGAAGCCAATCACAGCACGACTTTTCCGGGACTTCATAAGGAATCGGGGGAAAGCTCGCCTCCATGTTGCCTTCCCTTGAGATACAGACGCCACCAGAGCCGGAAGAGGCGTCTACAGTACCTTTATTCAGTATGTCTATGGTGAAAACAACACAGCTTACCATTGGAATTGCATTGGGGAATGTACATTCTTTTTCCCGTCATAGCTCAACATAATGCTGAAGTATTGTAGTGCAACAACCACCGATCTTGTGAAAACTTAAAACGGGACCGCCAAATATTCTAAACTTACGGCGATTCTGCCAATAGAGGGTATGCGCATGCATAAAGTGAGTGGCAAATCGAGTGGCAAAGTGACAGGAAAAGTGAGTTTAACATTGTTTAATGTCGTTTAATGCAATTAGATATTACTTTTCTGTTTGGATGTATAGACTGTCAAGGCCAGAAAGTAGTTTTTAGCCACTCAGTAGGCATTCCTGCATAACTTCCTGGTTTGATGATGTCACTCGCATACACTCTATAATGATATTCTTTGAGACACACATCCGAGTGTTTGTGGGGTCAAGCAGAGAATCCTGTGACGTTGATCCCCTTCCCCTGTTGGCTCACACTAGGACATGACGCATGTGTAGTCAGAAGAATAAACAATGGCATAAAGTGCTTATAACATTCGGGTGCCTTGTTCTATAACAGGAACATTGAAGCAGCTGTACTTTCAAACTGAACAATTTGCGTCGCTTGTTGTTGACGGAGCAATTCATTACGGTTGTTTGGTGCATGTTAATGTTTGAAATGTCATCGTGGTGCTCAGTCAAAGTCCTTGTCCCTCCCTGACACCAGAGGAGACCAGTGTGACAGCCGAGGCATAATGAGGCCATTTGGTTTAATGAGCAAGAGAGAGTGAGTGAGAGAAACACCATCGCAATAGACAGAGACAGTCAGAGAGAGAGAGAGAGAGAGGCCCCTCCAATGGCTTTCAGACGTGACATCATGTGGCAGTCTATGGACTGTTTTAAGCAGCCCCCAGTGACGTACAAAAGCAAACAAAGGTACGCCTCACTTCACACGAGTGTTTTTTTTAAATATTACACCTACCGGTACATATTTTATCCAAACATCACGCACATTGTTCCACATTATCTCTATACTCATGTGATCGACAGAGATCTTTAATTTTCCATCATGATTGGCTAAGGGGCTTCCAGAGTTTGCAGGAGTGGCACGTTTTGTACAAAATGCGGCAGATCATGAACGCAGCTTCCAAATGGCGTGAAACTTTCCCCACTAGGCCAAGGAAGAAATGCCACCATACATTTTTAAAACCAGAGATATAATTTCAAGGGCCCCCCAGTTTGACATGAATTAAGCTACGGACGCCCCATATAATGGCTTTTTTTTATTTTATCTCTGGGACCCCAATTTATATCGTGAAATCAATGTTAATTTAACTCTGAGAGTGGAAGTGGAACCAAACGGACCCGTTGTACACTCTCAGAGTTACAGACCCATCATTTAGCTGCAGGGGACCCCCTGGAACTCCCTCAAGGACCACAGGGGGTCCCCGGACCCCACTTTGGGGGGACCGTGGATATACAGTACTGACATAACCCGGCTTTAAATTACCATGGTACAACATCCTCTTTGTTGTCATCGCGTTGGCTAGACTAGCGAGTGCAGTAGGTAGTTGGAGGGTCAAAGCGATGCATGCCAACTGGCTGTCAGTGGCCTTGTGAGCACAGACACACTGAGGTGGCAGAGTGCTGTGAATGCCTGACACCGATGGTGCTCTTTGGCGCAGGCCTGGCGAGCTGCTGGCAGGTAGCCAGGATGGCCACGAATGAAGAGAGAGGGAGAGAGAGAGAGAGGGGAGGGGAGGAGGGGGGGGGGGCACTGTTGCCATTAGTATGAAAACGATTCAGATGTCTCACTGACTGGGGGCGGTGGCTCAGGGGTAGAGTGGCTGGATGGTAACCGCAAGGTCGCCAGTTCGAACCCGGGCTCCCCCAGAGTTAGTGTCGAAGTGTCCTTGACACTGAACCCCTAATTGCTCCTGATGTGCAGGTTGGTGCCTTGCATGGTTTCCGCTGCCATCTGTGTATGAATGTGTGTGTGAATGGGTGAATGTAATGCACAATCTCTGTAAAGCGCCTTGGATAATGCAAGCCACCATTAAACTGACAGAACAGACAGGATCAGTAACTATTACAGGAATTATGGTGTGTGTGCACGCACGCGCATGTGCCTGTATATAAGAATATCTGTACAGTATGTTATGCACAGTATCATTGTCTCTAAAAACCTACACATATTCCTCTACGTCTACACATATTCCTGTACACAAGCTAACTGTACCGGTACGTGTGTGTGTGTGTGTGTGTGTGTGTGTGTGTGTGTGTGTGTGTGTGTGTGTGTGTGTGTGTGTGTGTGTGTGTGTGTGTGTGTGTGTGTGTGTGTGTGTGTGTGTGTGTGTGTGTGTGTGTGTGTGTGTGTGTGTGTGTGTGTGTGTGTGTGTGTGTGTGTGTGTGTGTGTGTGTGTGTTTTGCCGGTACAGTAATGTACTCAGCGACTGCGTGACATTGAGAGGACACCTCATAAGCTCTAGTTCTCTACCCCCTCCTAACGGCACCATCTGCCTGAGTGAATGACAGGCTGCACAAACATACATCAGCTTCTAGCGCTGAGAGAGACGGAGAGGGAAAACACACTGCACTTTTAATTATGGGATTTTCTTTTAAAGCATTTTGTGGTTTCATTTGCCAGAACTGTGGAGAAAGTGAGACAGAACAACATTCTCTGAACAATTAATTACAAAATAATTGCAATTTCCAAGTTAGAGATTTCACTGCATTAAAGAGAGGGGGGTTCTAGGCTTTTGGATAACAGTTGTTGGTCCATGAATCAAGTCCAATGTTGATTTCACTCTCAAACTCTCTGTACTGTAAAAGGACTGTATGTTTTTGCATGTTGTTTAGCTCACTGTATTGTGTGTAGAAGTCATATTCTCTATTCTTTACATTGCTGTTGACAATTTTCTGTTACAACTTACAGAGACTTGAAACTTGCTTGAGAACACACCAACACAGTGAACTCTATGTTATGTTGTCAAAGTTAGGTTACTGTTGTGTTTTAATGCAGTGTAACGTGAGGAATATAACAATAGCTGAAGCTCACAGCATATTGCGTTGCGAAGCATTTTGAGTTTGTAAATATGAATGGAATGGACTGCATTTATAAAGAGCTTTACATTGTATTTCACATTCACACACCGGTGGCGAAGGAAACCATGCAGGGTGCCAACCTGCTCATCGGGAGAAGTTAGGGGTTCAGTGTCTTGCTCAAGGACACTTTGGCATGTAGACAGGAGCAGCCGGGGATCGAACCTGGAACGCTCTCCCTCCTGAGCCACTGCCACCCACCCCCCAAGTGTAGATCTGCTATTTTCAATGAATGTTCGCCCCGGAATAGAGAGGCTAGGGCTCTACATCAAACCTAATTTATCCACAAATGAGCCATGGTGATATCCCACTGAAAATGATAGAGCACATCACAAATGCTTTCAGGCAGGGTGGCAGCTGGTCTAGACGGGGGGCCCAGTGTTCAGCGATGAAGCAAGTCCACAAAGTAGGCAATCTCACCTCACGCTATTCAACATTTCAGCCTAGCAGCCAAAGCTTATCTAAATATATACGGAACTCCACTTCTGCATGTTTTCTTTCATACCGCTTGTGATCAAAACCACTGAGTGTAGTAAAAAAGTAAATTAGTTAACCACATGAACCCTATTGCGTCCCTCTTCTGGGGCCAAACATCCAGTGAAAATAACACATCTAGAAGCTACATGCAGCAGCTTGTGGAGCTTATAGAGACAAAATACCTAGAGTTCAGCAATAGCATAGATGGCACTCAAGTAATACAATGAGTCGATCTGTTCAGGTTATAAATAGACTTAACCTTACTCCATCACGTTGCGTATGGGTTTTTATGCCATTAATTGGTTTTATGGGTAAGCTCCCAGCCATTGGTTTATATAGCGGTAGCAAATCATGAAAGTGTCCACTACGGTCGTGGTTATGGTAATCTTTACGGTTGTGGGGCGCCCGCTGGCCAAGTGGTCCAGGCGCATGCCACATTATAGGCTCTATAGCCTGACAGCGTGTCGCGTGTTCGAGTCCCGTTCATGATGACCTTTGCTGCATGTCTCTCCCCTTCTCTCCCTCCCACTTTCCTGTTTGTCCTCACTAATAACTATGAACGAAGGCAAAAAGCCAAAACCAAATCTTTAAGGTTGTTAGTAAATGTAGATCAGCTCCGCAACTTCCACAAGCTGATAAAAAGGAACGGAGCAAGTAGAGAGCCCAGGGTGACCTTGCACCAGTGTTTTCACTGACAACTAAATAAATACTAAGGTTTGAAGCCGACAACTATGACTAAATATATTGACATTTCGTCAACAAATTAAAACTAGACTAAAATGTCCTTGAAATTAAACGGGTTGAGATTGAGAATCACTGCTAGAGTCGTAAAAAATCTTCACTTATGGGGGGGTCCCTGCCGCATCTTTTCAAATGGGGGTCCGCAGGTTAATAAGGGTAAATTTGGGGGTGACATGAAAAAGCCTGGGAACCACTGCTATAACAGTTCAGCAGGGTGCAAAGAAAGAGCACATCAAGGCCATACTATACGCCAAAGCAATGACTATACTGAGAGGAAAACTCTATGCATGCTGATGTGTAAACTCACTCATTTGTTGGAATCCATTTCACATTTCAATTGGACCAGATTATACTGCATTGTGTATGCGCTCCCACACTGCTGGTGAGCTGGAATGAAGGGATAACACTTTGTCTGAGCCAGGCCCAAAGCTACCGCAGGACTCGGGAGTGCCTGCTGGCATTCAGATGCAGGCGGGTTGTTTGCGTTTCACAGTGTTATCTGTTATTTTGTAGTGTTATTATGGAACACTTTGATGAATACCAGTGGATGCAGGTATACCGTGTAACCACCGCCACAGTGAGAGGAAACTTAACCCATTTAGGCCTGACTTCGAAATTAAAAAAAATATCTTCTAAATCCTCCAGTTTTCTGAAATAAATATTTTCACGATTTTTCTAAAATAGCAGACCTATACAAGCTCGTAGCGCGCCACTCGGTTTTTCAATAGCTAAATTACAACATAAACACCAAAAGGGGTTCCCGCCCAAAATGGGTTTGCATTAAATAAATAGCAAAATAGCTTAATAGCTACATACATTGGCTATTTGAAAATAGATCTGCTATTTTCAAAAGGTCTCGAGAGGTTTTTGATAACACAAATTAAATCTTGTGTTGTCAAATGGGACTCCCTGGCACAAAATATTTTCAGGTGTGGGTCGGTGGCCAGTACATGACCATTGACATGGAAATGTTTCAGAATCACTTGTGTTAGAACCTCGGGAAGACTGGCTGACTGACAGAAAAGCAGCCATGTGTGACTTCAGTGGCCCGTGTTGCTCACTTTTCAAAATGGCCTCTGCCAAAAGCCTCAGCGCGTTTCACGCTGATGCGGCAGAAAGGCGGCATTGAGGAGCCCTGACCCCATCCAAAAACTGACGAGAAGATTATGCTGAAACGTTTAGAAATTTGACAGCTCAGGAGAGTGGAGCGAAAGCAGATGAGAGAGGAAAGAAAGCAGGGAAAGACGAGGAGTGGGGGATACTTTTAAAGATGTGAGCATGCAGCAGATATCAGCCCTCGCCCCCTGCCTTTCCCCATCACTCTTCCCGCTGTGTTTGTTTCCTTTTTCTTTCTTCCTGAAAAGCTGAACGAAAAATGGGTCCATGTTGCAATGGAGCTCATTGTGCCTGATTTATAGTCTCACAATGGTGTTACGCACCGAATACGACCGATCTGCGCAAGCTCACAACACGTCCCTCTGTGCTGCGTTGTGAGCCTGTAGGTCTGCTATTTTCACCCTTGTGTGATGGAGTATATTCTTTCGGCGTTAGAATGTTGGAAGACTTGTGGTCTCTTGTTAACTTGCGTCCTCACGCAGGCCAGAGGACATGTTGCTTAGCCCCGAGGCCAGTGATGGCCATACGGGATTTCCATGTATGTGCCTGACTCGTTCCAGAGTAGACCGGTCTAGTGCAGCTTGATTGGTTAATGTACGTCTTGTAATAATAATCTGTAAATAACTGTAGTACTAACTACAGCTGAACAGAAATCTAATCATTTTTGTGGAGTGAAAAGTACAATACGTGCTCTGAGATGTAGTGGTGTAGAAGTGTAACATGTTTTAATACTCAAGTAAAGTTAACTTTCCACCACTGCCCGAGGCAACCGTGCAGGTGATGCTGCAGTATGTATGTGTCCCACGGGCGGGGAGACAAATCACTTTGAAGTGTTTTTCAGGTAGCTGTTAAAAACAAACGTGACTGTGTCTTTTCAAAGTACTGTATACTTGTGTTATTTATTAGCAAACACGATTAGCGTAATCTGTAGTGTAATTGATCTGATCCTGCTCTTATCAAGCCTGCACCTTGGCAGGGTTTTGTGAAGTTGCAGAGAAAGCATGCATGTACTGTAAGCAAAACACCATGCAGCCTCTGAGCCTCAGATGTTCACAGCATCGTAAAGTTGGTCTTTGCTCTGTAATGGATTTGTTCTGCGGATGATGCTACAGTGTAGAACACAGTTTCAAAAACATCTGTCAAACAGGTTGAACCACTAGCATGCCTATCATATCAGTCGAATCCATGTCTCCTGATGCCTGATGGTGGGCTTAGTGGTTTAATCAACATAGCCATAGGGGAGGGATTATCCAAAAGTTCTGCACCGTAAAATCCATCTTAATTAAGAGAGTTACAGGTCCCTTATGGCTACATTTTTCTCTATGACAGCAAAGTTTACATTAAGGGTACTAATGTTTTATTAATTCCTGTTTTGCTGCTAGTGTGAACTCGAGAACTAGAGTCCCCATGCATTGCTGTGTGGATTAACCTGTAGACTTGATATACAGTAGAGTACTATTACACATACGTATACTATATCGAGGTCCATGCATGCTGGGAAACTGAAACCCATTTACTTTTGTACTGAAAAACAAACAACAATGTATTTGTATTGCACAGAATGTTTGCCTTTTGACAAAGCCACATGGTTCCAGTTCCAACCTGTGGTGTTGTGAGGCCAAAACTGATTAACCTGCTGATTAACTGGAGTTATATAAAATCTAAATGGTTTGCACAAAACAGGTCAAGCCAAAGCCATGATCAGACTTTACATGTTGGCCAAGACTACGGTATATGTCTGCGTGCGTGCGTGCGTGTTGTTTATCTTCCCAGCAGCATATTGATATTTAGCTGCTGATATGTAAGCGAGCTACATCATCCTGCGGCTACTGTACGTTCCGTACAGGAATACACAAGCGTGAATAAGTGACATTTCACGTCTGCGTTCAGATGTTTTAAAGCCGGTGGCTACGTGTACTGGACCGCAAAGTGAGGTCTGAGGACCCCATGGGGACCTTGAGGTGGTCCCAGGGGGTCCCCAGGGGACCTTGAGGTGGTCCCAGGGGGTCCCCAGGGGACCTTGAGGTGGTCCCAGGGGTCCCCATGCAGCGAAATGTGTTACTTTTGCATCAAAATCAGTTCAACCACTTTAACCCCCTATACATTTTGAAAATAGACAATCTACAAGCTCACCGTGTAAAATGTGAAACATTTAGAATGATTTTGAAACATTTGGACAAATCTTGTATGGGACAAAGTATTGTAAATACCTATAATTTGGGGTCCTTGACATGAAAATAGATTTTCAATAAGGAAAGTTATGGATGAATGGAAAATGTGAACCTGAACACGCTGTCAACATGTTATCTAACAGGGCAGACATGCTTTAAATCAGTGATTAATATTCACCTACCTTTACCAACAACCCCCAGTTTGTATGCATTAGGCCACAGACCACCATTTGATACAGGCGTCTAATTTATGGGATGGGACCCCAATCAATCTACAATGTGAAATCCTCAGTGTTCATTTACCTCTGAGAGTTAAAAGGTTAGTTCAGATTTTGGACTTAAGGCTGTAGGAAATACTTGCCATTAATATAGTTGACCCCTTCAGTGTCACTGTGCCAACAGCAGCACAAAACAGAGTGACAGAGGGGTCACATTTGAATGAAAGTTGTGCTATGTAGTAGAAATAGGTCAACAATACAAATGACGCTAGTTTTGTGGATTAATTTATTTTTAGTGTGTGGCCCCCAACCCAGTGCCCCCCACCAAATGACCGGAACTACTTAATATTCACTAAAACCAGACCAGAACTCCTACCACGAGGCTCAGGCAATCAATTAATACTGGCAAGACACGTAAGTAAGTACCGGTCCATTATGAAGCATTTACCCGAGGACCCCCTGGAACCCCCTACCTACAGTACCCCTGGGGGTCCCCGGGCCCAATGTTGGGAACCAGTGCTTTCAAAATGAATTGGAGTACGTACCATGGACTAATTACCCCCCCCCAACTCCCTAATCTCCGGCGCTGTCCGCTGTGAGACGTCAAATCAAAATCCATTAAAGTAAATTGATGCTCAGCCTTGTTTATTGAAATTTAATTCCCAGTATGAGTCCAATAAATGCAACAGAAATGAATTAAGAGGCTCATCACAGAAGAAACAAAAATCCTCCATGTTAATTTAACTCTTGAGAGCATATGGGTCCATCTCTCATTGTTACACTCTCAGACATCATTAAGAGGAGAGTTTAGCCTGGTACTGTACTTGTGTGCCATGATGACAGCTGCTGCACACATACACACACGCACAACCCACTGGGAATGTGTAATAATAAGTCCGTCTTTCATGGCTGTATGAAGGGTGTGATGTTACAGTACTGCTTGCCTTGGTCCCCCTGGAGGACTGGAGGTCTCCCTGGAGGACTGGAGGTCCAGGGGCAACACTTAGGGATTACACCGTCGAACCAGTCAAATCATGCTAAAGTATAATTGTCTCCACCAGGCCGAAGGCATGGGGAGAGAGTATGTTTTGCACTCCGTGTGTGTGTGTGTGTGTGTGTGTGTGTGTGTGTGTGTGTGTGTGTGTGTGTGTGTGTGTGTGTGTGTGTGTGTGTGTGTGTGTGTGTGTGTGTGTGTGTGTGTGTGTGTGTGTGTGTGTGTGTGTGTGTGTGTGTGTGTGTGTGTGTGTGTGTGTGTGTGTGTGTGTGTGTGTGTGTGTGTGTGTGTGTGCGTGCGTGCGTGAGTCCGTCCGTGTGTGTGCGTCTGTCCGTCCGTCCGTCCATCCGTCTGTTACCAGCTAATCTCCGGCACCTCCCCGGTTGATGCCTGCATATCCACCAATGATGAACCATGCCATGGATACAGTAGCTCTCCTCATCTCTGCTCATAGTCATACAAATCAAAACAAATGCATGACTCTCCTCTCCTCTCTTCCATAGTGTCGTCCTGCATCACCACCTATAAGAAGACAGCTCCTCCACCCGTGCCTCCCAGGACCTCCACCTGCTCCACTGCCTCCAAACCCTACATCTCCATCACTGCCCAGAGCAGCACTGAGTCTGCTCAGGTACATTATATAAACACTATAGAGCACCGAAGTCTGACGTCAATATCACTAGAGGGCGCAAATGCACAGGTTCGTGTACTTTTTATTTGCATTGTAATCCCCATAGGGGGATTTTAGATCGCCTCATATAAGAACTGTGTTTGAAAAATAAACATGTCACCCCGGCCGCTTCACTCATATGGATATGAAGAATCAACTGACTGAGAGAAAACGCTAATGTTACTGCTACTGAATTAGTTACATTTTCGCTAGAAGCAGACTGTATCATATATGAGTGAGTGACTGACTGTCGCAAACGATACAGAAACACCTCCCTGACAATAACGCAGAGACAGCTTGTTTATTTTTGGACCACAACGCTTATAGTAGACGATATTAAGATCACCCCATGTTATTCTCCATATATAAATTACTTCCGCGAACCAGGGGAATCGAAGGGATGAGCGAGTTACTTCAGGACTTCTGTGCTCTATATACAGTGCAAGTTTTATACTCGTCACTGTTGTGGTGCCATTATACATATGTATTTTGGTGGTCTGCGGCCTGTGTCGATGCTCGGAAATAGAACCGAGCCCTGGAAGATGCTTCAACAGGTTTTGAAGCGCCCACTTGACGCCTACTAACAGTTTCACTACAGCTGTTAAAACCCAGTCCTTGACACAAGAGTCTGGTGCGTTCTGTCTCTGTAATTAAATGCCAATTTCTTGAGATAGAAAATGATATGTTTATAAAAAAGGTTGACAGTGTTCTAGTAAGCTGTATTGATGTGTGAAGGTGTATTAATAAAAAGTCTTAACTGCAATCTTCTGTAATTAGAATGTTGCATGCAGATTAATTATAACAACCATTATCTATAACTTTTAATACTGGAATATATTCGGCTGGTTCTAGATAGTGTCTTTGCCGCTATCAGTTGAGGTTAAATCTGGGACATTATCCAAAATCTATTATTTAAAAACACATTTCATTAGCTTTATAGCTATAGCAACATGAGCAGAGTCAGAACAGTGAATCAGAAAGAAATGTCAGATCACAGAATACCTATTTTGACCAGGCAGAATCAGAACCTGCAGAATACAGGCTGCGAGCTTGTACTTTTTTTTTTTTTACACAAATCTTCTCTTAATTCTGGTGGTCCCTGGCTGGCACAAACCATTTTCTGATGGGGTTCCGCAGCCAAATACATATCAATTTGGGGGTCCTTGACTTGAAAAGGTTTGAGAACCTGCACTGCTATGAACATTGTACATGATCTGTCAAAAGGACAAAACGCCAAAGATCTCAAGAGCTTATCTCCACATAATGTGTCACAACAATCTCTTTTTGCTGCTGCCTTACATCTTACCACTCTCTCTCTCTCTCTCTCTCTCTCTCTCTCTCTCTCTCTCTCTCTCTCTCTCTCTCTCTCTCTCTCTCTCTCAAACCAATCAGGATGCCTACATGGAAGGGGAGGGACCAAGAGGAGACATGACCATCCAATCAGGGCTCAGTAACTCTACGGAGAGCATTGACAGCATGAAGGCTTTGACAGCAGCCATCGAGGCTGCCAACGCACAGGTCAGTGTGTTCACCCGGAAAGAAATATGAGGTGGCAAAGATAGGACAGGCTACCCCTTAAACCCCAATGTGTTGCTGTCGGGAAGAAACAGGACATGACAACTCTTGAACTGATCAAATGTTTTAATTGTGCAATATATTTATTTTGGTTTGGCGATTAATTGGATGTGCTGTTAGGTACTCTTTCTGGAGAAAGCAGATTACATCTCCCAAGGACTCCGAATCCCCCGGTACATAAAAGTAGATCTAAAACGACCAATAGAGGGTATGCGCGTGACATCATCATCTTACCAGGAAGTTATGCGGGAACGTCTACTGAGTGGCAAAAACTACTTTCTGGCCTTGACAGCCCATATATCCAAACAGAAAAGTCCTATCTGATTGCATTTAACAACGTTAAACAATGTTAAGCTCACTTTGCCACTCGATTTGCCATTATCACTTTATGCATGTGCATACCCTCTAGCAGCAACTGCACTGAGTTGACTGACAGAACTTGTCTGCCAATGTCTGTACATGAGTGCGATGCTTCTTCGTTAAGGCCCTACTATACTACAGCGTCACACAAAAGCACATGCTGTTTTTGATTTCAATCCTGAAAAGTATAACAGTTTTGGACATATGAAGTTTCCACCCGACAGAGACAATTTCCTAAAGAGTGAAAATATCAGATCTACAATCTCACAACCCGTCGCAACGCCAACACACTGTGAGCTTGTAGATCTGCTATGTCTGGCAAAGAGATTTGGTCTAGAGAAGGAAACAACAGCAGACCAAGTAAGTACAGTTGCAACCCAGGTCTGTTTCCCTCAGTGTGTACAGGGTTTTAAACCTCCAGCATGTAGTCTAATGTTTGTCAGTGTCCTTTTCCCCCTTCCAGATCCATGGGCCGGCCAGCCAGCATGTCCTTAACAGCAGCATCACTGTCAGCACACCAGCCGCCATGGCTCTCTGCAGACCAGCGCAGGGGGAGCCGGGCCTCAGGGACCAGTACAGAGCACATCAGGGAGACGTCCTGATGAGGGAGCAGTACAGACCGCCACAGGTGGACGGCCTCAGGGACCAGTACAGAGCACAACAACAGACGGACAGCCTGATGAGGGACCCCTACAGATCAGCACAGGTGGACAGCCTGATGAGGGACCCCTATAGACCAGCACAGGTGGACGGCCCGGTGAGGGACCCGTACAGACCAGAAACACACTGTGACCCCAGGAAGGAAGCACTCAGGCAGGGCAAATGTCTCTCCATAGGCATCCAGGTAGGTACAGGAGAGGAGAGGAGAGGAGAGGAGAGACTAGTTTTGGTATGTGGATTTCTTGCTTTGCCCTGCCCTCTTGTGGTGGTCGTTATAATTGCAAGACAACTCTACCAGATCAGGTTTCTTAGGAGAAGACATGCTCAACTCAAGGGGAGTTTTGAGGTCAGGTGAGGCATAGAGTATATATGAATAGAGAAGGCACCCAGAGGAAACCCTGAGGCGAAATGGACATAGTGGCCGAATGGAGGTATTGCAGCCTGGCCCCAAACACATGAACGCGCTGGTCCACGACGGCAGCACGCTCGTTTGCGTTCGTGCGCGTTCGTGCACGTTCAACGGCAGCGCGTTCATGTGTTTGGGGCCAATCCATCCCAGAATGCTCTCTGTTCCTACCCGGAAGGAGGAGTGAAATCGCCTCATGCGCTTTTGAGCAACTTAATGCAAGTGGATGGAAGGAGAACTCGGGTGCCATCTCTATTCATATATACTCTAAGGTGAGGTCTCCTACAGTGCGTCTAATTGAAAGACAAAGAATATAAGAAACTGCTCTTTTCACTGGATATTATAATTACACCATTTCACTTTAGTCGTGCTTTATCCCATTTTAGGCGGGAACCCCTTTTTGTAACCCTTCCCTTCTGGACGGGAACGGTTCTGTACAGTACAGTATTCAAACATATTATGCTGCTATAGCCTATAAATATTTGATGTTTTTCAGAAATCTCAGGATTTAGACAACGTTTTTAGAATCAACCTCTGTCCAAAATGGGTTTTTTAGATATGCTCATATGCAGTTTAATGTATGTTGAGCAATAATGCACGAGAGACAATATTATGTCTCGAATAGGTCACAGCCTCAAGTGTATTATTGGGTTAACACATACTGTAGAGTTATAAAGGATAGAGTGCAGACCGGAGCGACAGCCCCGCCCCCCCGCTCTTCATTTCAATGGAAGTCAGTGGCATTTTGAAGCACCCGGAAGAACACTCTACTTCCCTTTTTTTCGATTTGGACACCAAACTTTGGTGTATTTAAAAAACAATTATTATAAAAATATATTTTGAAATACCGGTATGTAATTTTTGTAAATGTAGAAAGAAATGATGGTATTTTCACTTGAGTCGTCATAAAAATTGTTCCGTGACCCACAAATGTTTGGGAACCAGACAACCAGTGCATTCTAATAGCTGTAATCAGTGGTGATTAGTGGTGATTGTCCGCTGCAGGTGGACGGACCAGAGGACGACCCTGAGGACCCGTCAAAGTTCGCCTCCATTGGGGTTCAAGTGGAGGATGGGAAAGTGTGAGTACATATTATACTATACACACCGTCTCTTTCCATCCATGTAGGCCTTGAATCAGAAATCACAGGTTTACAGGTGTAAATCAGTGGGTGAAATTCATTTTGTGCAAGCTAGATTATTTCGTACAGAAAAGGCTGCCTTTCAAACGAAACATAAGTCCCTAAGATAACATTATAACTTCCTGACAACATTTTGCAATAACCGTGAATGTATTCTCTTATATCTGATCAAAACGAATAGCTGTGTTAGCACTCCAACCCATAATGGAACATAACACATTGAGAACAACAGGCCGAGCTCATTATTATCACTTGGTACCAGTCCCAGACAGTCAACAAGCCTCTACATGAAGTATTCTTTTGTCCTTGACTTCATTAAGTGTCTGCCGGAGCACACATTTGAAATCAAATGATAAATGCAAATAACACAAGCACGTTCACTCTTCATGTCTGCCCGCCCGCCACCATTCTTGCATAATAAAGCAATCTACTGTCAGTGGGGGAACATCATTCGAAAAATGAAAGGATTTGCAGAGTTATCTCAGCCAGGGTACGCACATATTCTTCAACATGTACACTACTAGACACACACAGTTAAACTAGCAGATGGCAGTACGTACTCATGCAGTATCTCTACAATTACAATTTTACAATTTAGGCATTTTGCAAACGCTCTTAATCCAGAGCGATTCTACAGTTAGCAAGAACAACACATGGTAATACATCAAATACTATACATACTGTAACACTGAAAATAGGAGTATACGCTAGAGTGCTATATGTCTACATGTTATGCTATCTAAAATACATAAGTTTAGCCTATGCATACGCCTGGAAGGTCGTCGAGGCTAGTGCAAGTGCTATGGCAAGTGCTAGGGACTAAGATGGCGTTTGAAGAGGTGAGTTTTCAGACTCCACAGAGGGAAGAGAGTCATATGTAAAATGTTATACTGTATTTTAAGACCCCTTTTAGTGTTTTAAACATTATGTTATAATTTAGCTATTGAAAAATAGCAGATCTACAAGCTCATAGCGCGCCACTGAATGTAGGTCTGCTATTTTTTTTAATTCGTAAAAATGTGGCGCAAATCTTTGAGTATATATATTCTTTCAAAGTGAATGTTTTTAAATCAGGTCTAAATGGGTTAAATTGGTTATGCCTTTCCAAAAACCTTTTATTTTACTCTTGCAATCATTATGCACATTTTCTCAGAGCAGGCATCACATAGTTTTTCTTTTGTTTTTTTATGATATTATCGTTTTATAATTTTCACTCTATTCGTTTATTACACATATTATGCCATATCACATCCAGTGGTTCTCTTAGATGTCCAGTGCTGTGTTACTGCAGTATGGGCTATATGTCTGAGTCATCTGTTGCTGTTCTATAATTGTAGCAGTGTGGCTCACTGGCTGCTAGCAAACACCCACACACCTATCAGCCAGCATTATCAACACCCACACACCCATCAGCTAGCATTATCGCCTCACCCTGTGAAGCTGTGGGAGGAAGGATAACCTGAGGGAGACTGCAGGGGGAGAGGCTCTGGTCCCCCTTCAGAGGAAGGATAACCTGACTAGGGAGACTGGGGGAGAGGCTCTGGTCCCCCTTCAGAGGAAGGATAACCTGACTAGGGAGACTGGGGGAGAGGCTCTGGTCCCCCTTCAGAGGAAGGATAACCTGACTAGGGAGACTGGGGGAGAGGCTCTGGTCCCCCTTCAGAGGAAGGATAACCTGACTGGGGGAGAGGCTCTGGTCCCCCTTCAGCTGTGGGAGGAAGGATAACCTGAGGGAGACTGGGGGAGAGGCTCTGAGTCTGGTCCCCCTTCAGCCGTCCGTCTTCCCGCCATCGTGGCTTCAAGCTTATTTAACGCCTTTATTTGTGCTCCATTGCACCCTGGGAATATAGCCCAATGTACACTTTGTACAGCTATAGCTAACAACGTGCCACATCGTGACTATATAAACCAGGTTTTGCAGGACACATTTTGATCCTACCATAATTATACGGTATCCCTCACCTATAGCGAATCTGACCTTACACGCACGTGCGTGCGTGCATGCTTGCGTACGTGCGTGCGTGTGTGTGTGTATTTCTCTCTCCCTTCCCCCATACATCTCTTTCTCTCTCCATCAGACTCCCTCTCTCTCTGTCTCCATCTTTCTCTGCCTCCCACGCTCATCTCTGTGGAGAGCCATTCACTGCAGACAGCCTTCCAAATATTGAGGGTGTATTCAGTGAAATGGCTTCTCTCGGGCGGATAGGGGAGCAGCTACGGGTCAGACCATAGAAACGGATCAAAACGAGACTCTCACAGTTAATACTTCCTCGGCTGTTTGCTGAGTGTTCTGACCTGAACATTTCAGAAATAAAGAATAGTAACAGGCAGGCGTGCTTTTTTCAATGCACATTCAGCCTCTCTTCAGGTGATATTCCTTTTGATAGATGAAGATACAACAGAGAAAAGCCTTTACCAACCAAGCATAATGTACACGTATACATCTAAACAATACAGCCTGAAATAGACTGCATGGAATCCTACAATAAACAGCTTGCAGGGGTATTGGAAGCAGTGGTGTAAAGTAACAAGTACATTTACTTAATCGTGAGTCACAATTAAGTAAATGTACTTGTTACTTTTGTGACATAAAAAAACGTTTTTGTAAAATATATATATTAGTTTTTCCGTTTTTTCTGAGCTCAATAGCACCCAAAAAACATGAACTTTTAACATTCAGTACATACTACATTTACTGTGGTCTGGGGTTTTCTGGCTCTAACAAGTGCTCTGATTTGCCTGTGGACTGTGAGGGATGTTGTAACTGTTGAGGGATTTTGCCTGCTTTCATTGCAGCTCAAAAGGCTTAAGAACACACAGAGAAAACACCAGACAATCCACTGAATGTTCAAAGTTCAGGTTGTGTGGGTGTAATTCAAGTCATAAAACCTAAAAGAAAAACGAAAAAAAATAAAAATACAAATGAATGTCATGAAAGTATGAAGTATGTACTGTACTTTTTCTTCCAAACTTTACTTGCCATTTGTAAATAGCCAATCGCGACGCACTGTGAGCTTGTAGATCTGCTATTTTCAAAAGATTTCTCTTATACATTTCATATATTTGAAACTTTTTCTCAAGTCAGTTTTGAATCCAGACGTTTCCTTTCAACAGAGTATTTCTACCTTGCAGTATTGATATACTTTTACTTAAGTAAGAGTATCTTTTCCACCACTTGCTCTCTGGTACTTATTGCTGTGTTTGTGTCTCCATCGTGGCCAGGTACCGCCGCTTCCAGCGCTCCAACAGTGTCACAGCAGCAGTACAGGTAAACTATATCCACTATTATTTCACTCAGAAGCTTGCTAAACTTTACTGCTGCATTTTGCGATCAACGTGAACTTGTATAAACCCATTATGACCTGAGGCCAATTCTACAAATGTCTGTTAAACAGTTGTCTGAAAACCTTCAGTGGTGCTCAAATTGTCAAGGACCCCCAAACTGTATTTGGCCACCGACCCCAATCTCAAAATATATTGTTCCAGCGACCCCCAGATATTCAAAGATTTGCTCAAATGTTCCAGAATTGACAAAAATAGCAGATATACAAGCTCATAGCATGGAGTAAATTTTCAATTTAGGCATTTAGCAGACGCTCTTAATCCAGAGCGATTTACATTAAAGGAGAATTCCATGCTAGAAGGCTTTCTTACCTTTCTTTGTAGTTGTTACGTCCCCACCAAAGAGGTCCAGGTGTTTTGTTGTGCAAAAGCTCCTTATTGGCTATTTCCAATTGAATGGGGTGTTGTGCTAATTCTCTTATTTCCATCGAAATAAGTACCGGTAGTAAACTGTGCCGCTTGGGATATTATTTACATTATGAAGAGAGGATATATACAAAAAATATATAATCTTGAGCGATGGAAATAAGCGAATTAGCCCAACACCACATAGCCCCATTCAATTTCCATTCAATTCAATGCAATTAATTATGGTAAGGGAAATAACCAATAAGGAGCTTTTGCACAAAATAACACCTGGACCTCTTTGGTGGGGACGTAACAAGAAAGCCTTCTAGCATGGAATTCTCCTTTAAGCAAGAACAAAAAAGCATGGGAATACATCACATAAAAGCATTTATCATGAAACATGCGTAAGCTAAGAACGTAACAGTGGAATATCTATATAATGAAACTATACATATAAACTATACATATATACTATACTTTGCTATACATATGTACTATGACATACTATGACTACATACAATGCAATTATAGTGCTGTCTACATAACATGCTATAAGTCTGTATCAAATTCTATCTAAGACTTATGCACTATGAACTCGTAAATCTGCCATTTTTGGAATATCGAAAGTAATAAAATAATGGTTAAAGTGGTTTAAACACAGATGGTTTGTCTAACGGGGTCAACAGGCGGACCTGGACCTGCCAGACGTGCTGGACACGCCTCTGGACTCTCCGGACACGGACTTTGAGCTCCCGTCGTCGCCGTCGGGCTCGGTGTCGCTGCAGTACTCGCTGCGCGACGCCGCCTCCTCCACCGTCAGCATCCAGGGCTCGGGGAACCACTACCACGCCTGCACCTCCGACGACTACGACGACGTGGGCTTCGACCCGTCCATCCTGCCGCCGCCCGACCCCTGGATAGACAGCGTGACCGAGGACGACTCCCTGGAGCCCGCCCCCGCCGCCTTCAACCCATCTGCCATCCTGGAGGTAGTTTTTTTGTTTTGTTCATTTTTTTTGGTTTTGGTTCGCACAATAAAAACAGCTATACAAATAGACCCTCCAGAAAACCGCAGGCAAAAATCCTTGATCATGTAGGCTAGAATCCTTGATTTTGCGATGAAATATGCAGGTTTTTATGTGATTTATGTTGTGAAAAATGTGGGAAGTTTTGAAAAAGATTTACCCCTGCATAATCTGCATAATGTATGAATGAATGAACCATTGTAAAGCGCTTGGAGCACTTGGAAAAGCGCTATAAAAATGCAATTCATTATGCTGTAAATTATGCGTTGCGATCACATAATTACATTTTTCTGGAGGGTATACAAAGTAACGTTATTAAAAGGCACAGAAATAAGTGCCGGTGATAAAGGAAACCCATGGGGTTCTTGCCTATATTAATAAACGTTAAATAAAAGCATACAGAGGTACATGTGTTTTACTTTGCTTGATTGATCTGCATTCAACCCATCAAACTATCAGCAGCAGTATTTTAACCAAATGTTTTATGACTGTATGTAACACCTCAGTATCGAAAATTGCGTGAAACCAATTTAGAATATGCATAATTGTAGGCTATTAATGTAGTGGTGTTTGTGTCGTGTGTGTGTGTGTGTGTGTGTGTGTGTGTGTGTGTGTGTGTGTGTGTGTGTGTGTGTGTGTGTGTGTGTGCGTGTGCATGTGCGTGCGTGGTGATGGCAGGTGGTGCAGCGGTCAGTGTGCCAGAGAGATGGACGCTGGTTCCTCAAGCTGCTGCAGGCGGAGACAGACAGAATGGAAGGCTGGTGTCAGCAGATGGAGTTGGACCAACAGGAAAATGACCTGCCCGATGACAGTATGTCTGTGTGTGTGTGTGTGTGTGTGTGTGTGTGTGTGTGTGTGTGTGTGTGTGTGTGTGTGTGTGTGTGTGTGTGTGTGTGTGTGTGTGTGTGTGTGTGTGTGTGTGTGTGTGTGTGTGTGTGTGTGTGTGTGTGTGTGTGTGTGTGCGCATGTGTGTGTAGTATACACACATAGAATATGAACTATCATGAAACTATTGAGCCTGTTGCACTGAGACAAGTAGGCCTGCATAATCATGCTGCAAAATGCCCGGTTCTACATTCTACCTTCACTTTAAAGTGTCAACCACTGTGCTCGCCCAAACCAAACAACCAAGGTGCTAATCAACGTCCAAGTTGTTCTTTGACTGTTCTTGACGTGCTCAAAGGTTTTGATGTGCTTTGCAGTCCTGGGGAAGATCCGTAGTGCGGTGGGAAGTGCCCAGCTTCTGATGTCTCAGAAGTTCCAGCAGTTCAAAGACCTGTGTGAAGACAACTTGGTGAGTGTCAGCAGGCCTCTCGCTATATCTCTGTTAACAATGTGAACTCTGGCATATCCCTAGTTTCATCAAGATTCTTTCAAATCAGAAGTCCATTTCAGTTGTCTTTTTTTGTACCACATCGCTCCCGACATGTTAATGTTTCTTGCGAAAGGTAAACAGTGTGAGCTAATGGTAAAGCGGAAATGAAACTGCCTAAATATAGGGCAAAAGCCCTGGCAGGGCTTAACTACCTTCTCCCGCCACCAGGTGTCAACCTTTTTCATGTCAAGGATCCCCAAAATGATCTGTATTTGGCCATGGACCCCCAGCTCAAAATATGCTTCTGGGGGAACAAGAACAAATGTGAGTATTCTTTTCTCCCGTCCTCAGAACCCTCAGGCCCACCCAAGGCCCGTGGCGTCAGACCTGGCAGGCTTCTGGGACATGCTGCAGCTCTCCATAGAGAACATCAGCCTCAAGTTCGACGAGCTGCACCAGCTGCGCGCCAACAACTGGAGACCCCTGGACCCCCCCGAGAGAAAGGTACGCAACGCAGACCGGACCCCCCCCCTGTCTGTCTGTCTGTCTGTGTGTGTGTGTGTGACTGTGTGTGTGTGTGTGTGTGTGTGTGTGTGTGTGTGTGTGTGTGTGTGTGTGTGTGTGTGTGTTCTTTTGTTATTCCCTTCCATCTGTTTTAATGTCCGACAAAGTATCATATGATAACGAATCAACAATTTAATAGTAATTATGAAATTGACATTTTGTTACAGTATAGTTGTAGTGTGTTACTCTGTCTGCTTCAACACATAAATAAAGATGCTGATTTGGTCATTTTCATTTATTAGACTTAAGCAAATAAATGGATTGCCTGGGCCTCATGTATTCATCCGAAATCACGTCTAGAAATCTAATTGAATGCCACTGGGTCGACAAGTCTCTACCATTATCATTATATTTATTCAACAAAACATCAGTGTTTATTGCAATGATTCCCCTATTTAATTTAGAACAACGTGTGATACATCATACCTTGAATAATGTGATACATCACATAATATCATAATAAAAACATTGGCTAGTCTGTCTGTATCTACATTCTGTGTGTCTGTGTGTATGTTTGTCTGTCTGTCTCTCTTGTCCACTTCCCTCTCCTCCTCTCCTGTCAGAGAGGCTAACTATCTGTGTGACGGTCATACATAATGTGGTGGTCGCCTACTGTTGAGTTACGCATCTATTCTAGACAGAGAGACACAGCTGTGTGTGCAGGCTTTGGTCCAGTGTGGTACCACTGGCATGCACGCATGCACGCATGCACACACAAACAAACACACAAACACACAGTCGTATCAGGGCTATGCCTTGCAACATGTTTACATTAGCCTGACAAAAGCTTGGATCTCCAAGAAGTCTGAGGATTTTTAGATACATTTCCACGCATTGCTGTTTTATCTGACAACACAATTGGTCAGACGAAACATTCTTATGACCCAGTTAAGAACATTGTGATTAAGGTTGAGCTTTTGTAATAACTATTCTAATTGGAAGACTCACCAGGATAGGCTGGTAAACCATCCCGGTCACGTGAGTTCACATTATCAGTGTCTTCTGCAGACCAGTCTTTTCCCTATTGTGTTTCTTGGTCCTGGAGGGTGTAGATATTTGTACAAATATTTGCGTACGATGCCAGCTATCAATATAGTACTGGAAAATACAGAGACAATGGAGATCCAAGGTTTTGCGGTGCACATAATAAGTCCTTCACATTGAGTGATCTGACTCGCGGTGTCGTTTTCATCTGCATGGCTGATCAAGCATTGCTGTTGTTCTAACTGTCTGGCAACACGTTGCTTTTGTCTGTGGAACAAACATTCTACCAGAGTGAATTCCTCAGCCATGAACCTCCACGTTTACTTCCTTCCCCTTTTCCAATGGGCTTTATGCACACACGCCATTTTAGACAGAACTTGTGGTGTTACAGCTGATACTAATGAAGGCTCTGTTTCATTCTGGTCAAACAGAGTCAGGGTGCTGCTATTGTGCATGTTGGCTCACTGGAAATACTCTGTTACACCAGTGGGTCTCAAAGTGTCCTTGAGTGGGTTCCAAATAGCCCTTCTTATGGGTGTGGAACCAAAATTGACCGTCCATTTGGTTCCATTTGTACACTCTCAGAGTTAGGTCCTTGAAATTAAAACGTTTGAGAACCACGGCACACTAAATGGTACAGACCCTTAATTAGTATCATCTGCAACACAGGAAGTATAGGGAAGCAGCCCAGAAATAGGAAGAGTTATTCTGTGTGCATATAGTCCATTCAAAAGATTATTAGTGCAGTTCTGAGAGATGATGGGACATTCTTAATAATTAAGAGGGATGTGACATATACCTCTCGTTTCATTTCGGTGTTTGTTTTATTATTGTGGTATGTTGCATTTTAAAGAAACTTCTAGTTCCCAAAAGTAAGATTCCGAAGCCTCTTCTGATAAACAATAGTATGGTGGAGAGAGCTAACAGTAATATGAACTCAAACTCATCTCACAAAGATGCCAGTGCTGGTGGCTTAGATACTACTCGGCCCGAACAAGACCTGATTTTCTTTTAGAGTTCTATCACTGTGAAATATCCTGTAGAACATATCTAGACAACCCTGAAAAGTCCCTGAGAATAATTCTGCTACGTCATGCTTTCTACTGGTAATATTAGTAAAGAACAAGCATTTACTGCTGCCATGCCACTGCTGGAGAGCCAGGCAAAACATTTGAATACAATTGGTTTCAAATACCGATTTGATACCAATTTTACATTAATTACATTTTGATTTAGTACACTTCTATGAGGAAGTTGTTTGAGATGTGTCGCCTGCTTATTGGCTTGAAAGTGGTTGTTGCATCATTTGTGGGGGGCATGTTTTAAAGGCTTTCGGTGTATACTCAAATCGATGCACTTTGGATCACTTGCTCTTTACACAAAAGACTAATTTGAACAGTTCAATTATATTTAGTCACAAAGGGGAGACAGCAGCTTATCTCAGTGGTCAGAAGTCAGCAAAAATATGGATTTTCAAGTCTGGATGCTGGAGACACTTGAGATGTGGGCTTTGCAAAACTACAGTGCAGCACAACATTAGGCTTTGTTTATGTACACAATGTATTTTAATTAAACTATGTACAGTATTTCGTTTTCTGCCTGGAACTCGATTTATACTCGGTCATACAAGTATCAAGGGGAAGCAATAGTTCCCGAGTCACAGGAGTCTGTCTTCTGTTTGGATAGCATTGATGTACAACTATACCTCTTGGACATTATGCTCATAATGTTGCAGAGACTTACCCCCAGTCCAACCCTTGATGCTTGATGAGTGTTAAGCAGGAAGGCACACTTTATAGTGTTGTATGTCATTGTCTCTGCCAGGGATTGAACCCCTGAGGTATAACCTTAAGGCCACTGGTCTGGTATACGAGTGTGTCCCGCACAGAAAACAGCCGACCTACAACCTCACATCATGATGTAGCACGTTAGCAGCTTGTAGATCGGCTATTTTCGTCACGGGTAACCAGCACATATATAGTATAAGTCAGGCTTCAGGCTCACTCAACAGTGGATCTCCGACATGGCTGCGCATTGTTGTGAAATTTGATTTTCTGACGGCTTCCTCATGTGCTTTATCTGTTTGTCTTTGTTGTCTTTCTTGTTGTGGTCTTTCTTGTGCTGTGTTCGTGTGTCGACAGTGAGGGCCCATGCAATCAGCCACGCACCAAACAGCAACACAGGGCCCTCCACACCTCGTGGCCATCATAGACACATCGCGCTTGTCTGTCGATCCTTCCATCTGTTTGTCTATCCTTCCATCTGTCTGTTCCTTCCATCCATCCATCCATCCTTCCTTCCTTCCTTCCTACCTCCCTCCCTACCGTCGTTCCTCTGCTGTCGTCTCGCCATGTGCGCTTTTTCTCTGTTCTGTTCAAAAGAACCTTTGAAAAGTTGATTTGTGGTTGTGTGAAAACAGACCGGTCAAAATGCGGTCTGATGAGTGTGTTCTGGAGTGAGGTGTTCTCCTCACCTCCCCTCATTCACTCCCAATGACACACTTGATATTTAATAAAGACACATATATAGCTGTACTATAAAGCACATGTATGCACGCTAAGAACTACTGACTATATTTGACATGGACTCCTCTTCCTCTTAACACGCACTCACACACATGTGCAGTGCGTGACATGTATGCACGCATGCGCTCTGGAAGAAGCCAAACCTCTACTCCTGCATCAATGCCATCAATTGAAAAGGCAAACACACTGTACATACAGTGATGAACGGAACCGCACACACACCCACAAACACCACTCTTGTCTTGTGTTTTTCCTGAAACGCTCTCCCCCTCACTCCCTCCCCTCCCCCTCCCCCTCCCCTCCCATCCGACGCTCACCAGGAGAGGCGTCTCCCGCCCGCGGTGCCAAAGAAACCCCCTAAGGCCCCCCACCACCACCCCCCGTTGGCCCGGGACTGGTCTCTGGAGAGCTCTGAGAAGCAGCGGCAAGAAGCGCGCAAGCGTCTGATGGCCGCCAAGCGCGCGGCGTCCGTGCGGCAGAACTCGGCGACGGAGAGCGCCGACAGCATCGAAATATACATCCCCGAGGCTCAGACGAGGCTATGAGAGCCCGCCAGCCACAGCCAACCAAGCTTGCATGTAGATAGAGGGCTTATCCACACACACACACACACACACACACACACACACACATACGCACACACACACACACACACACACACACACACACACACACACACACACACACACTCACACACACACGCACACACACACACACACACATACGCACACACACACACACACACACACACACACACACACACACACACACACACACACACACACACACTCCAGGCATTTCTTCAGGTCTTGTGGCCATATATGAACACTGCAGGATAGACGCGGGCTATAATATAAAAACTCTCTCTTGTTTTCCATTTTCCCATGAGAGATGGTGGCTACTGTCTCTTCTCTTCTATCTTCCTCTGCCTCTCTCCCTCCCTCCCCGTCCTTTTGTGGAAGATGAACCCTGCACAGATTATTCAGCTCTCTTTGAAGAGGAGGATGGACAGAGTTTGATCACTTTTAACTGTAATATATAGGAAGCCATCGTGGTGATTCCACAGCGTTGAACATAGAAATTATAGTGTTGATGTTACAAAAAAGAAAAAGAAAATAAGCCACATACGAAGGTTGATGTCTAAATAATGTTTGGGAATGAGTTTCTTTGGATACTTCACCGAACCTAAGCATGGATCACCTGGGTTCCCTTGCTTGGTTAGTACTTTCCACAAGGGTTAAGAATGATTCGGCTGAGAAACAGGGTACGTTTATGCATAAGCAATATTCACCAAAAACGTGGCAACGTTTGTTACACAGATTCAACAGACGGTACGATCGGACTGGGATTGCGTACACACAGTGTGGTACTTGGCGTGCAGTGCATTCCTTTTGCTTTGAAGCAAGTTGAAATTCACAGAGTTGACGTATACCATGAGGTTTTTCTTTTTCCTTTCAAGATTATTTAATTATATTGGTAGTAAAGTAAAGAAAGAGGGAGCAGACAGCAGACAGATTGCCCATAAGTGTGTTTTAATTCAGTTAGAATTGACTTTGATTGAAGTAGAACTTGACTGTGACCTTCTTGAGTCTACAAAGAATGATCTTCAGTGATTTAAGGGTAAAGTTCCTGCCCACAACTGTAGAGACTACTATAGAGGTCTGAAATCCATAACATAGAACAATTGGCCGTGCTCACCGAAGGGAAGCCCGTTTTGGGTGGTCTCTGTTGTTGCACTATAGCGACTCCTACAGGTTGGTCAGGGTGCCTGTTGAGCAGGGAAAGAAACTACAGTATATAGAATAGCAGCATGTTCCTCTTCATGCGTTGTATACTTGGAAACATTACTTCATGTATATATTTTTTTCTGGACTGGAATTCCCAGATGAATTAGTGTGAGTTTATCTTTTATCCAGGTGTACAATGTGCAATTAGGAAGTACTGTCATTTTGTTCGGTTTGATTTCTGTCTCTTTATGTTATCAATCTCAGATCTACATGTTAGCTAGAGAGAAACAGTTTCTCTGCTGTCATGGAAAGCCTTAGGGGAACGAAGAGTAACATTTTATCCAAACCAACACCAAATGAGAGAATCCACGGACGGTGCTGGACATGGGATTGCTTTAGCACCACTCTGTGTTTGACTGATCCCAGAACATGAAATACCTTCAAGAGAAACAGTGTTTGATGCCTTGACGATTCAGCAGCCATGGCTGGCTCTCCTCAAAACAGTATCAGCCCTCAACAATATCACCATGGATCCATTACTGTTGCTTGAACTTACTTGTAAAACGATGCCTTGCGATGCTAAAGCTGGTTCCTCAGGAACTTACCTCACTGCTGGTTTTCTATCACACTTCTATTGTTCCTATTCTGTGAGAAACAAGTGCCAAAAATAGCCAATCTACAAGCTCAATACACATCGCAATGCAATACATTGTGATATTGTAGATTTGCTATTTTCGACGATTTGGTGTAGAGGGAAATATTATCAGCTCAAGTGCAGAGCCGACCCCATTAATGTCAACTACGACTGAGTTTACTAAGTATAGAGTGGTTAAGTGCATTTGCATTGTGTCATTCTGCTGTGCAATCAGGAACTATAAACCTGGGTCACCTGATCAGATTAGAAACCTGTGCAGTACATGGGCTGCCTTAGGACCTATAGCCTCGGTCCCAGCCTTACTTATCGGCAAAGACAAAAGCCTGGTCACAACCTAAGGACTCTCCTTAGGTTGTGACCAGGCTTTTGTCTTCGCAGATAAGTATCAGCGAAATGTCGGGCGGGAACATCCATCAGATGTATTTCCTCCCGCTACTCCTGCCGATACACTCGATACAGCGTAGTCTTGCCCAGCGTGCTTGGGACCACGTTTGTGAACCACTGCATTAGAAGACTAGAACTTGGCAACTCAGAAAGACGTCACGTTTCCCATTCTGGGTCTGATTTCCGTAAGGTATCAGAGCACACTGGTGGGTGGAGGGATCATACGACCAAGTCGTTTTTGTGAAAGCAAACCTATTGTTGTTTATCACTGTCAAACGACATGCACACACCACACAGTAGCTCTACACAAACAGTTGTACCCCTCTCTGGGAAATTACAACCCTGTGGAACAGATAAATAACACTCCAAATATCTAAATCAGGGTTTCTCAGGCCTGGGGCCCACTGGTGTGCTGTGAGGAGGACCCCAAATAATTGGCTAATTAATGAAAACCTGGATGAATTATCATCCATCTGATCACTTAAGTGGTCTGATGGATGAGCCGAGATTTTCAAATGGGTCCTCCTGATCCAGAACATTTTAAGAACCACTGATCTAAATTGTTACAACCATGTAAGATCACCTGACCACTGCACCACTGTGCAATGCCCAACCATGTAAGATCATCTGACCACTGCACCACTGTGCAATGCCCAACCATGTAAGATCACCTGACCACTGCACCACTGTGCAATGCCCAACCATGTAAGATCACCTGACCACTGCACCACTGTGCAATGCCCAACCATGTAAGATCATCTGACCACTGCACCACTGTGCAATGCCCAACCATGTAAGATCATCTGACCACTGCACCACTGTGCAATGCCCAACCATGTAAGATCATCTGACCACTGCACCACTGTGCAATGCCCAACCTTGTAAGATCATCTGACCACTGCACCACTGTGCAATGTCCACTTCATTTAGTCTGGTGACTCTCAACTGCCATTCCTTTCTCTGGACACAGACTCTGGGACGTCAACAGTAAGGATTCATGAGACAACTATGGAGAGTGTTAATATAAACAATCATTGACTATTGGAGAATATTCTTTGATGACGTGGTTTATTGGAAAAATATATATTGTACATTCCTTTCGTGTGTGTGCGAGCATGCGTGTGTGTGCGCGAGCGTGTGTGTGTGTGTGTGTGTGTGTGTGTGTGTGTGTGTGTGTGTGTGTGTGTGTGTGTGCACGAGTGTGCGCGGCGTGTGTGCGTGCATGTGTCTTAACTTTGTATGGGAGCTGGATACCTGTTTAAATGAGGATGACAAAGTCAACGAGAGTGAAAATGCTGATAATTGTGATGTATCGATGATGACAATGATAGTGAGCCATAGCTGTTTGTGACATTATCTCACCATTAAGGAAAGGTGCCATGAAATAACTTCTTTCAACTGCTTTGTACTTCTATTGTTCCAATAGCAACTTTTAGTGGATAACCCCCCCCCCAACAGACTATGGGATGAATTAGGCCGTCTTTAGTTATGATTTCATCATCACCAAATACACATTTCACAGACCTTTTCAGAGTTGTGAATGCTGGTCGGCAGTCTGGGCTTATTTAACGACACAGGTTGAGGACAGACAGTTAAGTGCAATGCTTCAATTAGGCTCTGAGAGAGTCTGTCAGAGTCAGACATTTTGTGCCATAATGTGTTTTGGTTGCTATTATATGTGGTCGCATGTCATGACACGACTTAAAAGTGTAACTGCATAGGGATACGCATAGGGAGTATGTATAGTGTGTGTGTGTATGTGAGAGAGAGGCTATGAATTTATATATAGTTAAAAGATTTCTATAAAATTGGACAATTGAATATATTCCTCTGCTCTAGTTTATACAGTAGTTTACAAAAGATGATCAAAATAAATAAAAAAATTGGAATTCACTTTCTCATCTTCAGTCTGAACTTGTAGGCTATAGATACTAGAGGGCCAAAGACAGGGAGCTGTGACATTGAGTTACTGTACGTGCAGAATAATGCTGGAACTCACTCTGACAAATTGTGTTGTTTCTTGAGCTGGATCTGTGTTTTCCTTTTCTTGTGTTGTTTTTTGGTTTGGTTTTTCTCAGGAAAAGATGGGAAATGTAGTCCATAAAACCAGGGTCTTGGTCCTGGTCAGCCATAGCATGTGTGTGTGTGTGTGTGTGTGTGTGTGTGTGCGTGTGTGTGCGTCTGTGTGCGTGTGTCTGTGTGCGTGCGTGCGTGTGTCTGTGTGCGTGCGTGCGTGCGTGTGTGTATGTGTGCGTGTGTGTGTCTGTGTGCGTGCGTGCGTGTGTGTGTGTGCGTGCGTGCGTGCGTGTGTGCGTGGGCTTTATAAAGTGCTTCCTAATGTCTGGTTTCTGTGTTCTGGGCCTTTCTTCAATTCTGGTCAAGTAGCGTCATTTAGTCATTCTGCATTAACCTCTCTACTTGAAAGTGCTCTCTTGTGTTGGTATACAGCAAAATGGTTGAGGATGTTTCACGACGCATGCAGGCACAATAGTACTTATGAATCTATATCTGAGTTTTAAACACTTGTAGTTAACTTATGCTATTTATTGTATATTGTTATTTATTGATTAGTTGAATTATTTATTGATTTTTGTTTCTGCTTTTTTTTTTTTACTGTTTGAGATTATGTTGAAGTAGTCTTATCATGCTCCACTGATCTACTGTTGTACTGTATAGAACAGATTATACGTCCCTACCTGATGATCAACACAAAATAAAAGAATATCCTCCAACTGTTTTTGCTCCTTCATTTTGAAATATCCAAGATGACACAAAATAATTAAAAGAAAAGTCATTCCTAATAATGACTTCCTAATAAAACATTCCACTCGCCTACGTTATCCACATTATACAAATTCTTCATGCATACATACATTTACTGTGTGTGTGTGTGTGCGTGCGTGCACGCTCTTGAATTTCTTGTCCAAAGCTTCTAGAAATGTAAAGAAATGTGGTCACAAATATGACTGGTGGGATTAAGAGGGTATAGAAACTGGCTTCTTCTCCATTTAGCACTTACAGTAGGTGACCTGTAACCAGGAAACAATTTGAGCTATTAGTTTTAGGTTAGGCTAAAATGCTCTATGTTGGAGAGAGAACATCTTCATTAGGCCTCACATAGAGATAGGGTCCTGTTTGGATCACATCATAAATTCTGAATATGAATGTGTTCTCTTCTCTAACCACACGATGGCGACAACGTTATCAGCGGTGAGACGGTACCACACCGTCCCAGAATTATTTGTGCGTGCGCGCGCTCCTTGAACAAATATTAGCCTATTGGTGAACTGAAATCAGTTGCTAGCTGTAAATTACAGGACGAAAAGAAGAATAGGAATGGCCACTGATCATCATATAGTCTGGGCTCACGACATGAACATGCATGACATGAACATTTATAGGTTTATTGTCACCAATGACACGGAATAACCTAGTTCGATCAGGCCAACACGACAGATACGGTGCTTTTAGGCTATTATTATTAATATTATTGTATTTAAAACTGTTTATAAAAGCTATGTGTGGGCGGCCCACCATAGGCAGCCTATTATTTGAAAGTTATTTAATGACATTGCATCTTCCCTGCATATAGGCCTAAGCTATAATTTTTGTATTTTGTTTTCAAATAAATTAGAATGTGTTGCAAGTTTGACCCGGAGGTAAACAAAATTGCCTATAGGAAATGACGCAACCATTTCCGGGGTCAGAGTTGACTCAGGTCACAGTTTGTTGCTGTCAGGTTGTTTTTCTCTCTGTCCTTTCGCTCTTTTTAAACTAACGTTTATTTTTTAATTCTAATGCTATGTTTTGCGTGTGTTTTTTTAGTCCTCCATAGCCTGCTCATCGAACTTTATTTTGTATTGTAGGCTAAGGCTACATGATATTAACTAACTTACCTGGCTGCATTTCACTCGAGTCGTCAGGATCAAAATATCAATTCATCCCCCAAACGGCAGAGGTCAGACATGGATCTTCAATCAACCACATCTCGACATCAAGTAAGCCAAATGGACAATTATTTTGGATTAGATGTAGGCCTATTATTGGGAAATATGTTTTAGGCCTTTTGGGCGTCACCAAGTGAGTGAATAAACTCAGCAAATATAAACTGTGTGAGCTCACACAATGAAACCTAAATAAAAGGCCATCAGACTAGACCGAATATTATAAACTTGGCATTTATTTGGGCTTGTAGTAAAATCAAGCATGTCATATTGTTACCATACCTCCTGCACCTCCCTGTCAAAGCAATAAGCTCACGTTCTCATAATTGGCCACTCATGGTTCTCAACCTGTGGGTCTGGACCAGAGTATTAAAAGGGGTCTGGACCCACAAGGGGGACCACATATCATTTTGGGCACCCATTGACATACTTTAAAACATTTTAATTAATAGCCTATACTCAAAGAAATAGAAAAACAATTCACATCGAAAGTAATCAAAGGCCAAGAACTGCAGTCAGTCAAAAACATTGGTCAAATTGTTAACAATCATGAAAATTGCCGATCTGTGTTGTAAGCTTGTAGATCTGCTATTTTCACAATATTTATCTCAAAGTGGGGTCCAGGGCAGGAGCCAGGGGGATCCTGAGGGTTCCTTGAGTTTGAGGTTCCAAATGGACCCTTAATAACTGTATTGTGTGTGAGAAAATCACTGAAAAGGCACGTTGCAGTCCAGACAGTCTCTGAGCGGGTTGTTATGGGACTTGTAAAACCGCTAATCTCTTTTAAATCTCCCCTCCAGCCGTAAACAGCCCCAGGCTAGTGTCCAGACCCCCCCCCCCCCCCCCCCCAACAGATAATGAAAATGAAATGATTAAATTAATTACCCCACCCCAAATCCAGTGTTAATTTCTCTCTCTTAGCCTATTTAGTGGAATTAGACCATATAACCAGACACAGCCTCACAGGGAGGCTATTTATATTATGTGTAGAAAGTATAGTTTCTACTTTCCAATAACAAAGCATTCAAAATTCTTAAATGTGTGCTTGTGTGTGTGTGGGGTGGGGGGGGGGGGGCTTAAGGATTTCTGCAGTGATCAAATCGAATCACAATTACAAATCATCTTTTATGGAGTTTATGCAACTCAATTTTACCCTGACATAATAATACACAACACCGATGGATTGTGCTGTGTGTGGACTGGCTAATCCAATTTGGTTTGAAAACCGGACTGAAAGTGGACTCGTTCACTTTCATGATCTGTGCGTGCATCTATCTCTCAATGTCATGGGAAACGCCGGCGTCGCTTGATTTTATTTAGATTAATGGATTTCTCATTCAAGTCTCTGTCACGCAGGCTGTGCTCACATTCAACACGCAGGACAACCTGTTGCAGCGATAGAGAATGGACGTTCTGTAGGCTAATGACATCAAATGGGTTGCATTTGCACCGCCGCAACGTCACAATCATTTATCCAAATAAAATTCGCGGAGTGACGTGAATCGAAAGGAAGACATTCAACGACCTGTCATTATCTCGACTATTCCGTCGCTCATTCAGTGATATGATAAATTACATAATGGGAGGGAGAGAGAGAGAGAGCACAAATAGATGGGTGGGTGGGAGGAAGAGAGACTGGGTGGGGAGGGAACTTGTGGTTGGAGAGAACTGACAGACTATTTTTAGCCTCTGTTTGTTTACATTCATGTAACATTTTGTGGACTACCAGACCCAAGGCTATACTGTTATGTAAGAGTACAATTTTCACCATACACAAACATTAAATTCCCATTGACAATGAATGGACAATTTACGTTATGTGTCTGAGCAAATCGGCAGTGTACGTTTGTCCTACACAATTTTACATATAGTAGGCTATAGAGCAAATTAGAATAGGCCTTTTTCCTTTCCAGTGGCTGTTTCCACCAAGTGTATTTCCATCAATGCATGCTCTGGTCTGCCCCTTTCCACTTTTCAGAGCGGCTATAGTCTATACAACAACATGGAGAAGGAACAATTGGTTAATGAAACAGAAAGGGATGATTTCAACATGTGTTTGCATTCATTAACCAGCAGATCCATACGGGGAGCCGTTCTAATTTGTCTGACAATCTGGAAACCGAGCGCCGCCCGACCCTTTCCTCTCTTTATAGCCGTGTCCCGCGCGCATGTGGTCGGATTCCCATGACTTTAACACTGTGTGTGTGTGTGTGTGTGTGTGTGTGTGTGCACGCGCGCGCGCAGGCGCGTGACCTCATTCGTCATTGGACGTTTTCGCCCCCGTTGAGTCTTTCAGGTAACAGGTCACCAAAATGTTGAATGGAAAAACGCGTGTATAATGTTGGCATAAAAGTGCGACACAAAACCGGCCGTGCGCCTCGGTTTGTTGGCGGATTTGCGTCGTTCATGATAGACGTTATGCGCTTATGCATTTGCATATTTGATGGAAAGGGGGCTTTATAGTTTTGGCTAATTGTTAGACTGAGAAATGTTTTTTCTCACTGAATGAACGAATGAATGACAAAACATGCTATCTAATCTATAGGCCTATAGCCTAAATCAACAGGTGTTTTTCATTTATAGACAAAACTGTCCATTTGTCTATAGTTCACTTAAGAAAGTGTTTATTCTCTAACATGTTCCATGTTAAAATTATATATAATCCATGTAATTTGTATCTGAGTTATCCAATCTGCTATAATCCCTTGTTGTGGCGCAGATTACATGGATTAGTGCTGGATCACCGCTGTGGGGGATTATCTCTGGCTAATGCGACACATTTAGCTGCATAAGTTCACTTTTCACATTTCCTTTCCGTTTTTCTCTATACCAAAAGCTCATGACATTTAAAGTCTGCGAAACTATTGAACATTTCAGAAAAACAAATTATTATTGCACCTGCACTGTTACCAATGCAATACCATGGCATGTTTTAATGCAGTCGGTGCATGGTTGTCAACCGTGCAGTGGTCCTGCCTTGAGGGGATTCCAGGTTGTACCCAGCTAAATGAAGGAGAGTTATATGCAGGTAACCAAATGGACCCTTATTAGACTTTTAACACTTGAATGTAAAATGAAACAAAATGCACGCAATGGGTCCATTTGGTTTCATTTTTACGCGAGAGAGTTAAATTATTGTTAAACATCTGCATTAGCCTATAAAATTGACAAGAGGTGCGGTCTGCACAAATAATAATTGTCATTTGTTGCTCCCAATTCTCTCCCAATGATGCCAACATCAGCCTGGAATTGTGGACAAAAATCTTATCCAAACAGGTAGGCCTATACCAAACGGTCGTCCGTCCTCCGTGGCTCAAACGCCGAATAAATAAATAACAGACATGAAAAGGGTGCAAACCCAACTTGTTTAAATATGCACCGTGACCCCGTCACGCTATGACGTCTCATTTAGTGAGTGTGCAGCGTCCGCCGTGGCCGTGATTCGGGGAGTGGACCGTGTGTTGCCATTCCCATGCAACTCCCCGCTCTGCAGCATGTCCAGGCCAGCGGGCGCATGTCACAGCGCTCAATGGATGAATGCACCGTCACACCCCGTCATATTAGAGAGGGGAAGAATCGGCGAATTAATGAGACGGGCCTTTTTATATATATAGGGACCATGCAGTCACCTGCCCATGCAGGTACCAGTGGAGTGGTCGCTTAAAAAAACCCAACAATATGTAAATTGTTTGAATAATGATTTGAAACCACAAATTGTGAATTCACTATAGCGTCAAACTCATGATGAATGGACGGAACCCCGGCGACGACTATGTGCGGAAGACGACGTCTCCTCCCTATACGCGTGCCGTGCGCGCGCTGTGAGCACGCGCGCGCGCTCATAAATCAGGTGTGTGTGTGTCTGAGTAGTGTGTGCGTGTGTGTGTGTGTGTGTGGGGGGGGGGCATAAAGGAGAACAGAACAGCGGTCGCGGTACCACCAGAAGCCCCCTCATTTATAACGCGACAAGTTGCATTGACTGGCACAAGTGGCCTTCTTCCCACGGCCGTGCGCCGTGCTGCAGCTTGCCATCTCGCCACACACACACACACACACACACACACACACACACACACACACACACCGTGCGTTTGAAAGAAAGACCTTTTCTCACAGGCAAACAAAGTGCCCCCCCCCCCCTCCCTGTGTCCCCATATGAAAGGAGTGAACACATGCGTACTTACACCGACTCCCAGACCAGTTGGGGTCCTGGTTTGCATGTTCAGGTACCGGGCGGTGCGTTCATTTGTCGCGCGACGTGTCAGTGCGCATGGCGCGGGCCCCCGGGGGCCACCGCTGGGCTTTTATTTGTCAACCAGTTCTCCCCAATAAAAACGTTATAGTGGCTGTCACGAGTGGCCCGTCGACCACTTTACTGGTGCGTCCATTTATGGCACTATAGTGAAGTGCGGGCCCACTTACGCGCCAAACAAATGACTTGAAAATATGGGTTCTCTTGTGCAGAAGATGAACCCGTGAGCATGATTTGGACTGTGGAACCGTGTGGACTGCAATCAGTGGAAGAAGTATATAGCCTGATTGTTTACGTAAAGTATAAACCACAATATACTATTCCACAGTCCTATTAGAAATTGTACTTGAGTAAAAGTACAAATGGCATGAAAAGAAGTACGAAAGTAAAAGTAGTATAGCTATACCAATTGTTTTCAAGACAAAAAAAAGGGAGCTTCTATTTTTGAATAGTATAACTAAAGTGTGCAAAAGGTAGGCTACAATATTTGCCTCAGGGTTGGCCATGCATGTAATGGAAAATCTAAAAGTATATAGCCGACTTGCATGATCTGCATGTTATGAAAGATTTGTTTTGAAGACATGCACTGCATGCATACATGTTGATGTATTGATGTGCAGTGATATGTATTTTTGTTACAAACATTAATTCAACAGTTTGCATGTAAGATTATATGCATTTATTGACGTGATCATATCAGTATACTATTTTTCGTTCTGCGGAAAAAAATGACCCTAAAATTACGATTTTCTCGTTTTTCTTGAACTTGCATGCAGCAGATTGAGTCGGGGAAGCCCTATCACATATAATTTCAACATTAAAAAAGTATCTCGTTCTTATAATGTAAAATATAAAGTCACACAGATGTATGAAAATAATTATTATCATCCACCTGAAAATTGTGCTTGTATTTATGGTGGTGGTGTGGTGGTAACCTGCTTGCAGACCAGTGATCTATTGACACAAACAGGTACTTTATACTTGTCAAGGACCGGCGTAGTGACAGCACTGACCCATGCGCTGCTGCATGTATACAAAGCATTGTTCTGGATAGTGGTTAAGGTGATAAATTATACTGTGCTGCAGCACTTATTAAAACAGGGTGCATGTATTGAGAAAGATATGTTTTTAATCGGAAACAGACATTTTCACTATAGCTGTCTGTAGGCTAATAACAGTCTTCATCATTGTGCCCTGCATGTTGCAGCATATTTTACTATTGCATTTCGTTAACACTGACCAGATTGTCAGCAGTGTATTATGCAAAATGTTACCTTAATACTACACCAATGAGGTTTTTAAAATCTGGCCAATTGTCAATAGAAACCATATAGCTAAAAGCGTCATCCAGATTAAATAGCCTGCCCTTATGCCATGAAGCCTTAATTGCAAGAGTTATGCGTAAATGTCTGTGGTCCATTTTTCGTATAGGACTATATCTTATAATCTTTGTATACATTTTATTAATTTTGAAACAACGTAAAACATTAAATTACATAAAAATGAATAGCCAATTTTGGCACTAAATGCAATAAGCTTTGCTAATGTTAAATTGGTATTAAAACGATTGAGAGAGAGAGAGCTGTGGTGGAGAGGGGGCGTGGTCCTCCGAGTCCGAGGATTATCTCGAGGTGCGCCTCGCGGACTGAGCTCTGATTGGTTGGCGCTCTCGGCGAACGGCACGCGACTATGGATGTCGCTATAAAGGAACCTCGCGTGCCGGCCAGTCAATTTAAAACTAAAGTGTTGACCGTCCAAAAAAAAGACACAACAGAATCGAGAAAACAACACGGCTGGTCACTCTTATTGTTCCTCGGGAGGATAATCAAAAGGGAGACGTGCGTGCGGGACAAAAAGATGGACAGTGTCAGCGTCTTGGACCCTTTCTCTGGCCTGGACTCTTTCTCCTCCCCGCCTTATTTCGATGACGACGAGTTTTTCACCGACCAGTCCTCCAGAGGCGACGGTCCCATGGACACGGACGACTTTCTGGACGAGGACGTGGAGTTCCTGGCCAGCCACCTCCAAGACTATTACAAGGAGGACGGCTGCGGCGGGAGAACGGCGCCTCATCACGACGGAGACTACGACCTGGGAAGCTTTTCCTTCTCCTCCTCCTCCTCCTCCACCTTCTCCTACGGCTGCGCCGACAGCATCACGCCGGACGGGGAGCTGTCGCCTGGTCGGCACCACCACCACCTCCACCACAACCACCACCTCCTGAAGCGCAGGCGGCGCATGCGGTCCGATACGGAGATGCAGCATCTGCGGCAGGCGGCCAACGTGCGCGAGAGGCGGCGGATGCAGAGCATCAACGACGCGTTCGAGGGTCTGCGCTCGCACATCCCCACGCTGCCCTACGAGAAGCGGCTGTCCAAGGTGGACACGCTGCGCCTGGCCATCGGCTACATCAACTTCCTCGCGGAGCTCGTGCAGTCGGACATGCCCATCCGGAGCAGCGCTAGCGAGGCGCACGCGCAGCCCAAGAAGGTCATCATCTGCCACAGGGGGACAAGTAAGTTCACCTTCCCTTATATCGATGAACCACTTCAACCCTATACATTTTCGGCCATTTGAAAACAGCTGATCTACAAGCTCACATGCGTCCCACCGTGGCGCATGAGCTGGTAGATCTGCTATTTTCAAAAGATTTAATTATTTTTACATTTTTACATTACTTTTTCTTAAGTAAAATATACTTTCCCACAATACACTGGTCCCACTTGCGGTCTTTTGTCACATTGTTTTTTTACTTCTTCTTAATTGACCAATTTTCTCTCTCTCTTTCCAGGATCTCCGTCTCCCAGTGACCCCGACTACGGCCTGCCTCCCCTGGCCGGACACTCGCTGTCGTGGACGGACGAGAAGCAGCTGCGGGACCAGAACATTATCCGGACCGCGAAGGTCTGGACCCCCGAAGACCCCCGCAAAGTGCACAACATAAAGTCCTCCTCCCTCACCAACATCGAGAATGAGCCCCCCTTCGGCTTGGTGGCCTGAAATATATAAAAAAGAGAACTTTAAAATACTTTAATATTGCAGCACTTGTTTGAAACGGGATGTTTTATTTTTATTTTTTAACGATGCACATTTTATAAATGTGACGATATACTTGATGTGAATGTTGTGATATTATGAAAGCACATTGTATAAAAATGCACAAGTTGTTGATAATGATGTGATTGAACGGTTCTTTGTATATATTTATGACATCAGTGTTTATTTTTGTATTTCTGGCAACTGGCAATCATGTAGAAAATGTGTATTTAATCTGTCTGTCATGCAATTTTGTAATATGTTTTAATTTAATAGCAATCGATATGAGGAGGAAAAAAACTATTTTTATATTGTACAATGATTTAATTTATATGCAATTTACAAATAAAATCTTTTGATAATTTAAAACTGATTCATGCTTTTTTTTACTCTATTGCTTTATAAACCAATTAACAACACAGATATAATAAGCATTCATTGTCATTCCCAGAATAATGATAAGATCTATATAGTTAATACACTTAAAGTGTAATTAAGTGTAGGCTATTTTGGCTCTTTAAAGTTGGGTTTGTCCAAGAGTTCAAATATTATGGTATGCAGTGATATGCATGTGTTAACTGATATGGAAAAATAAATAAATTGAAAACATATTGGTCATTCATTTAGTCAACTATATAGATATAACTATAATAGCCATTCTTATTTATTTGGTGATTCCATAATTTCTGGGCTCTGGTCAAAAGGCCATAATGAACGAGTTAAAGACGGTATAGCTCATGCATGAGGTCTGTCCAATACATCACTCTTAATAGCCGACCAATAAATATCATCGCATAAAATATGCAAATTGATGCTAATCAAAACAAACATGTATAGCAAAAAAAAAAAAGAATCAGCTGGAAGTGTCTGCAGCCTCCAGAACGTGCAGCATTATGGCGAAAAGCATTGTCTCGACGCTGGGGGTCTGCATGTGGACGCACAGGCTGCAGGCTATGAGGCTGTTGAATGCGACCAGGTGCTTGCAGGCCACATTTTCCCGTGGTATAGCGGCATCCCTCCAACATGTGTCCCCTTGTTTTGGCGTGCACGTCCCTACGTCAGTCTGTCAGCCCCTAGAGAGATGACAATAAATGCACAGCCACCATATATTATGCCACCGTATGCCCCTCCACCCGCAAAGTCATACTCACTTTGGGCTCCTCAATCGTCAAACGGCTTCTGCATGCGCTTTGCTAAGTTTGCTTGCTTGGCACTTCTGGATTTTTGTGCATTTTCTGGACTTTAAAATATTTGTAGGCTACTATATGAGGTATAGTATAAGAGGTAGGACTATGTTTATTAGATCCAGTTTGATATTTCGGTACATTTTTTCTTTCATATTTTATATGCAAAGGCGTATTAGGCGACATTTGCTATTGCATTTTAATTAGGCCTAGGCCTATACTACCTTAAAATGTAATCGTGACAGATTCTGTTTCAATGCATTAGGCAACGCCATTACCTTGGCGTCATATGTTAGGCTATAGGCTATACACTATTATAGGAGAGTATAGTTTAAAACATCATAGATTAGGCCTATACGATTTCCACCCCCTTCTGGTTGGGGAGTCGAGACCTGTGCACAGTGCACCGGCGCTGTAAGCCTCCAACAAGAGCATGTCATCTTATTACAGCGATTAGAAAGTCAAATGCTGGCCAGTCAATGCAGCAGCAACTTCATCTACTTCACAGGGAGGGGCGGGCAACAATTCAACGTTTACAATTCCACTCTAAAGAAGAAGGGACTTTTAGTCACTTAAAACAGTAGTATCATTGTAGTATGGCGCACCTAAAATGCCATTGTGGGCTTGCTGGGGTTTTGTATGCGAAGTCGCATTTACAAAGAGAGAGAAAACTTTCTAAACATCCTTTGGTCCGGTACCAGCCAAGCGGAAGGGACAGCCGTATTGGGGAGATTGAAATACTCTGGCTATCTTGTCAGTCTCCGCCGCGAGTTTGGCAAGGCTTTAAAGGGGACAACCATTTTACTGTCTGACAGGTTTTATTTCCCTTTTTTCTTAAGCCGGGACTGAACATTAGGATGCCAAGCGGCGATTCGGTGTAGAATGGGTCGATGTGTGCTGAAAAGGGGGCGTCAATTCACCACATAGTCAGCTACTGTTTGGCTGGAAAGAGCCTTTTGATACCTGTTGCAGACCGACCGGGGTGCTCTGGCATGTGGAAGAGGTAAATGTCAAGAAAAATAAATATGTAATCATAATAATAATCTGCCAGCCACTTAATAATAGTTATAGGCTATTGGCCAATTGAGCAAAATAGCTGGGCTACATGCATACATTGTTCACTAATTGCCTTGGCCTATTATTTTACTGCATGTATATTTATTCTGATATCGCAAAATCGACAGTGGCTTTGTAATGCCTGTGCAGGTAAATTGAAAGGGTTCATTCCCCGGTCGGGTCATACCAAAGACTCTGAAAAATTGGACCCAGTCCTCCCTGCTTGGCACTCAGCATCAAGGGTTGCATGATTGGGTTAATTATAAGCCTCGATGAGACCTCGGCCTGATTGGCAAGCATGGCTCGGGAAGGCTTATACTTTTACTATTCTCTATTCCGAATATTACATTTGTTAATTAATTAATTGCATTAATGATATTAATTACATTAATTAAAAAGGCGCAGCATGCCAAAGTTTCGTCTCTATCTAGGCATATCGAGGCTTATGCACACGCATTTTAATCTATTCATGTTTAACTTAATGATTAATCAAACAAGAGTTAATTAATGAAATAATATCATGACTGATAAATGCTCCCAAATCCGCATGCGTGAAGCCTTATGGTAGCTAACTATGAGAGAGAGCTTAATGAAATTAGCATAAACTGCAAATGAGTTAATTGCTATTATCGCGCTCATTATGTGCTATACATTTAATAATAAAACTCGTGAAAATAATCTCGTATGTGCTTGTGGTATCCGGGTCCAACACCAACCAAAACAACAGTGTGGAACTTTGTCTTGGAAACCAAAAAGTTAATATGTGCAAGCAAAATACAAATCTGCAAAGGCGCAAAAATAACACAAAAATAACAGGGCAATTTATATGTCTTTATCTATGGCTTTGCTCAAACCAACAGGTGTTTGCGCGAAGCCTGCCTTGCAGAGTGGGCTCTGTGGGCTAGAGAGAACCAGAGAGACAGGGAGGGGAGGTTGCCAAAGAGATGCGATCATTGCCTCCCTTCCTTGCGCCCTTCCATTTTACACGGCCCCTGGAAGCGCCTCACAACAATCTACATGAGTATATCTTTATAACGGCTTCCGTGTATCCCGCTGTAACAGAGCCGTCCCCTGCTCGTTCTCTGGGGGATGCACCTGGTATTTTAAACTTTAGTCCTTTCTTTCCCTTGCGTCCGAGTCCCTGGACAGCAGCTGCCTAAAAGCAAGCAAAGAAGAGGCCCTTACAGTGTCTCCGAAACGAGTTGGCACCGTTTTCTATGTCTTTAATGTTCCATCAGGCCATTGTCCCGTGCACAATATGGGAACTGTAAAGCATGACGTTTTGCAATAATAAAACACATTTTCAATGATGTGACACCATGGGCTGAAAGCTCACGGCGCGAGCCAGCCAACCGGGTTTGTTTTGTCCCCCCATCCGAGCATCTCCAGCCAATTAACAGCGAGGCCTTTTCGCTTTGGCTTGATAAGGCAATTAAATTTATGTCTGCTAATTTTTCAAGGAGAGAAAAGAGGCAGCACTCGGTGTTTTCTCTTCCTTGGGACACACGGCGTTTCCCTGCCATCACCTGGCGTTTTCTCCCCTCCAGAACAAACTATCATGCCGTGTGCCCCCCGAACCATCCGGCTCTCACCATACTGCGCCATTGTCTTCCCACGCGTTGATTACTCATTACTGGGATTTAACAAATCCTCGATTACGCATGTTTTGTGTCTCCATATTTTGATCCGCAAGATTAAGCAGATGCTGCGATTGAAAACTGAAACTGTAGAGCTACTCAAGTCTGAAAGAGAAGAGACGGGCACTCTGCTGTGAGCGAGAGAGAGAAAAAAAGATTTGGGCACATCTTCAGAGGGGGGAAAAAACACATTTAGCAGCCATAAAACGACTTCAACCTGCTCTATTTCAGCCTTTGTGTTGTTTGTGAATAATTAATGTTAATAGGGACAGGTTTGTGTACTTTGAATGCGGGGACCCACAGGTGCGGAGTGACAGGATGAATAACAGGCTCTGATTTTTGCCAAAGCTCGAGGGCCCTTGTCCGGGGTCTCCAAGCTGATGGAAAATATTGTCATCTCTTTGATTCACAGCATTACTTTCACGGAGAACAAAGCCGGGTGATGAAAAGCTTATGTTGTAATGAAACAAGGGGACGACGTGGTGGTCGCTTCAGACCGCTGAAAGAAAAGAAAAAGGGACCGAGTCAATGGCGAGGCGTGCGTTTTGTGCGCAAGTGCTCCATCTAAATCAAATAAAGGAGCCTTTCCAACTTTTAAAGGGCCACGTTTTACCTTTAATAATGGCTGGACGGCTGTAGCTATTAAGCATATGGGGCTAAGGCGCTGGTCCTTTGTCCCGGGGAAGCCCTTGAGATGGTAACTTGTGTTCTTTCCGGGATATTTAACTTCTCAATAGCTCCAACTTAGTGCGAGGCAACAAGTGGCTCCGATGCGCGCATATATAGGCTGAGTCGGGCTCTTTTCTATTGAGAACAAAACACAACAAATATAGTTCATTACAAAACAGAAGTGTCTAGGCAATGGGAAGACACATGAAATCTAAGCTACCGTGACTTACATTTTTAGGGGAAATTATTTAAAAGTTGAACTTGGCGAAGGATTATGTCGTCTCTCCGGGGTGTTTTTGCGCACGGAAAGCATGGTAATCTTTTTAGACTGAGACTCCAGATTGCGCATGAAGTCAATCTCGAGTCTTTACTCTACTCTGCGCAGTGCGCAACAGAGGGGAAATTACGTAAACTTGCATGGCCTATATATTTCTCTTGCATGAAACATACCTTAATCTAAAACATTTGAGCTCACTTTATGCCTAAAATACACTGAAAGTGGAATTTAGAACAGGGGCGCGGCACACAATGGTAAAATATTTTATATGAGCTTGTAGATAGCCTGCAAAGTATTTTAATAACGACATGTGATTAGTTAACTCCAAACAGGCATGCATGTGCATTCGTGCGTAAAAGTGAAAAGCATGCTGTGAATATTAACTCGTTGCGTAATGGCACGTCACATGCGCGCGCTGCATGGATTTGTCATAATAGTAATCTCAGTCAGCTGTGCAGAAATTTAACAATAATCCATGTCGCCATTTCATTGTTATCGATTCGAAACATGGTAAAACACAAAAGACATGTGAGAGAGGCTGTCTCATGATGCATGATATTTTGTGAAAACGTGTTATTTTATATGCAGACACTTACAGTCTATTTAATTAATTAATGGCATGCTAGTGTGATTCAGGACGATGGCACAATGAAATTGCCCATTATGTGTTTTATTTTTTTATAACAATCTAATTGTTAGTGCTTTATGACGTTGTATAGTGATATAATATATATTTGAATTACAACGTTGCGGGACGATAGTTCACATGTTGATTACTATACGACCGATAAACTGCACTTTCACAACCTCATGCATGCATGCATGCAGTTAACTCAAATTATATAATGTAAAGTAATCTGTTTTGTTATGGATGTGTTAAACCATAGTTTCTCATGGTCTTGGGAGCATAATATTCTTGTGACAGTAGTGTGTTGAGGGCTTTATGACAGAGCCAGCTGGCCCCCTCGCTGCACCATACACGGACGGGCTGACCTCTGCACCGGGGAACGGGATATTGTGCCTTTGACTGAATTAGCCATAAAGACGTCTCGCTATGATCTTTGTTGGCTCTGAAAGACGGGTGGATATGAGAGGCATTGTGCACAGCTTTTGCGTGCCCCATGCATGATGAAATATTACAGTCTCTTTTTTCTTCTGCTTCTTTTCTTTGGCCACGTGACGACGTCACGAAAAAAGTAGACTATGGATGGTGGAGATCAGGTTCTTATTCAAAATTATATCTCTATAGCCTGCCCTATATATGGAATCTCACATTTTCAGAAATATATAGCTTTAAAATCTACAGGTTGTTGCTAAGTGATTTTCGTGGCTTTGTGTTAAATGAACGAATTTGGGTTATTCCGGCAAGTTATGTCTTGAAGGAAAATACACAGCTTAAAAAAATGCACAACTGCTTTATAGGCTTCCTTACATGCACCAAATAATAAATAAATAAATAGGCTATACTATTATTTGTTATGTTTAGTAGGCTATATAAAGCCCCTTTCCCTCTCCTTTCTTTTCTGCAAGACTCCGGACTGAGTTGACAAATGATCGATTTTCTTTTGAGATCCCCTTTTCCTTGAATAACGCGACGAAAAAGTGAAACAAAAATGTGATAAATTACTAATATGCTAATTTCATTCATGTGCCGTTTGTAAGTGTGTCCGCGGGGTTGAAAAGTGTGAATGAGGCCTTGCAGAAGTTGCAGTCAGTCTGTGCGCACCGGGGGACCTCATGGGACCCCAATGAGTCGATCAAAGCGACCCCAAAACTATCTCCATACAATATAAAGTCCCGCGATTCCCCGAATCGCCGTCGTACGATAGGATAGCAGGGACACACACAAACTCGTTTCAAACCCTGCTAAATTACTCTTTTGTCCCCATCTCTCTCCAAGACTTGACTTTTGCTTCTCGAGAACGTTTTTTTTTTGCCCCCTCTGCTCCCTCACTCTCTCCTTTCTCAGTTGCCAGGATTCAGAAGTGTAAAAGCATGCATCATTTTTCACCAGCTCCCCCGTTTTGATATTCACAAAGGGGGCTGCTATGGAACAGCCTCTTCACTTGTTCGCCGGCTTGAACTTCACTGATGTCCGACTGCTCTCTTTTCCTATTCTAAACGCGGCGCAGCGGGGAGGGATTTGCAAGACAAATGCAGCTGTGTGTGTGTGTGTGTGTGTGTGTGTGTGGGAGAGAGAGTCAAGTGGCACACAAACCCTGTTCAGTTGGAGAAATTCAGCATTATGCAAACGACAAATCAATCAAAAACAAAAAATACAAAAAAGTTTGAAATAGGGAACAGTCAAAATCATTCATCATAGGCGTCCTGACAGTCCTGCGTGACAATGGACAAAAATAAATGAAGCAAATGCAGGTATAAAACACCCCCAGCCAGAACTATAATTTTTAGAGTTTTACACAACAGTTTTGTTTTTCACAGGAAGAATTGCATATCCATAAAGTTTATAGCTTTATGAAGCTATATGTATTCCTTCATGCAAGACATGAGACTCACTTTATCAGTCCTGCCATAGCTATTTTTTACTTTACTGCAGGAGTATTTCCAATTTCCAGTATACTTTTACTTCTACTTATACACTCACTAATGAGGTGACTATCATCACTTCTTAATGCATTACCCACTTATTATATTATGTATGTATAGGGCTATACATACATTTAGGCCATTTGAAAATAGCAGAGCTACAATTACACTACAAGGAACTTGTAGATCTGCTATTTTCAAAATACTTTTATACCAAGGAACATTCTGCACAATACTCTACTTGTGGTAGCCTATACTTTAAGTACATTTTGATACCAGAATTCCAGACTTTTACTTGTAACAAAGTAGGATATGTCTACATTGCAGTATTGATACTTGTACTTGCAAGTACTTATCCCACGACTGCACTCAGCTCTCCTTATCTCCCATAACCAGCCCAGTGGAAGCCAATGGTTTCCATGTGGCTGAGAGCCAGTGGCGACTGGGATGACTTCCAGCCTTGGAGGACTGTGATTAACCCAAGTGCGGTCATTCTCTGCGGGGTCTCTCTGCAACCTGCTAACGCTATTTATCCACTCTCCAATGAAGCCAATTACTTTTAGACAGAGGAGAGTCGGCACCCAACACTATGTGTTGTTTTTGCACACCAATAGAGTATGGCGCTGAAAGAGAACGCAGACATATTGAGTGGGAAACCCTCCTGAGTCGGTTCAACAGGCTGTAAAATATACCTACAGTCCGTTTCTATGGAGACCCCCAGCACCATAGGGCCTGTGTGTGTGTGTGTGTGTGTGTGTGTGTGTGTGTGTGTGTGTGTGTGTGTGTCTCTCTCTCAGTGGAACAACGGCCTCATAAATGTCAAGTCAAGTGTCTTAAATGTATAAAAGAATAGTTTAAGCCCCAGACAGTGACATTTGTATTCAGTTGACCTATAGCAGACCTGCAAAAGTGCAGGAACCTGTTGTCCAGACTGGCCTATACATTTTCTTGCACAGTTTTGCTTATAGGAGAATCTGATGGCAGGGGCAGCATCTGCATCATTATATCATTTTTAACTATTTATTTTATTTTTGAATGGTCTTGGCTAACGTATGTGATATAATTGTATCCTTCAACTTCTTCTTTATGTGCCCCAAAATGACTGGATACAGGTTTTGTAGCAATTTGTAGAAATATTAGACTTTATAATTGTCAGAATGTTTAAGCATGTTCAAATCATGTACTTTGTTACTTAAAACATTTTTGGAAGCCCATTTAACACAGAGGTGCCCACTTATATTTTACACACCGAGGCATAGTTTGGGACTATTGTTGAGTGATCTGCCAGATATAATACAGGCACAGTTGAGAACCAGTGGTTCTCAAATGTTATCTCCGATTGCTTGTACAAATGGAACCAAATGGACCTGGCTGTAAGGTTTCATTTGGTTCCATTTGTACTCTCAGAGTTACGGACCTGTAAGGGTCCATTGGAAACCCTTCAAGGAATCCTTCCTGCATGCATGGACCCCACTTTGAAAACCACTTCCCATTGTCACCCAATGCAACCTATATGTTTCAATAATGCATCAAGATGGTCTATTAATTGTTCTGTGTGTTTTACTACAGCCAGCGCTCTGTTTAACACAAAATGCCATCACATAAGTGTCAAATTGTGTTAGTTTTTATTGAGTTACCAGCATGCTGCGTGGAAAACCAAGCGAGGCAATATCTGTCTCATAAATGTCAAGTAAAAATCATTTTATTAGGTTACTTGTGTGTTAACAGTGGTAGAGTAACAATAATCAGAAGAAGGGGGCAGTTGGCGCTCTTAATAAAGCAGTCATATCCCCAATCATTGGTTGGGCTAATTGACAGCAGCATGAGAAGCAAAGGGAGTAATTGATTATAGGCTTGTCCTATTCACAAGACAGAGGGGGAGGGGGGGCTGGAGAAAATGCTGCTTGTGTGTGGGTGGGTGGTTTGGCCATCCAGCCTGTGTGAAAGCATTAGCTGGCATAGGCTATCCTATACTGTCCGCTAACCTACAAGTGATAAACCAAGATTATGTGTGAGCAGTGGGTATATATGCATCAATGGAGCAATACACATTTTCTCTTCATGCATGAGTCTAGCTGCTTTTCCTGTCCTGCAGAAAAAAGTGAACTATATAGAAAGGCTCAAACACAGCAATCCTGCATCACACCCAACCAACCCCTCATTGACAGTGACAAGAGAATGTTTTTTTAAAAGGCTTAGTTGCATTCCTGTATTTTTAAGGCTGGTATAGTCGTGCTAAATGAGAGGAAGACTTCCCTCATTCACCACATTCTTCTTACTGTTCACCACCTCATTGACTATCATCACTTCTTTCCACTATTGTCTTTATACCCTTTCTTTACATAGGATTGTATATAGGCCTATAGATGGATGGATAGACAGGTTATGTTCTTTATTTCCTTGATAAGTTTCTCAATGAACTGCCTTGAGGAGAACTCCAGAATCATCATGGTCATCACAGGGACAGGAGCATTGACCAGTCATACTGCCATTCTATGATGTCATGACATGTGCACTGAAATCATGTTAATTGCATATTATGTGCACATTGCACAATGCACATACCGTATCATGTGCACGCCAACTGTATTAATGTCCATCTCTCAGTTCTGCTTCGAACACTTTTCTACAGATTTAGTGGAGACTTGTGTACTTATCTTGTGCTGTGAAGGATCAAAATCACATCACAGTTTGCAGGTGTAAAGATTAAAGAAGTGGTGGAATTATTATTATTTTATTTTTTCCGCTCCTTTTTGTAGTTTCCGTGAGAAAAACTTGTGCTATACTGTTAACCTTTTTTCTTTCATAGTCACAACACAATTTCCTCTTTTCTTGGGATTACCGGTAGTAAAGTTTTGGGTTATCTAACCATCAGTAACACCCACAAAACAATGATTTAATTTCAATTGTGAGACATAATGTAGTTTAATTAAACAGAAATCTATTGTCAATGGTCAATATGTACAGTATATCTTCTTTCATTATAACATCATGAATAAAAGTTGCCACTACTTCTTCTTTAAACTTTTGCAATAAAACATCTAATTCTTTGTAGAAATGTGTGGCCACAGTAGATTTCATGGGTGCATTCATTGCTTGACACAATGGGAGAATCAAAGCCTATAGGGAGCTGTATTTACTCCTGCTCTGAGTTGGGCCAAGAAGTGAATCTCTGCATCATTCACTTCAAAGCCTTTTATCACCACATTGTTACATCCCACAATAAATTGGCGAGTCATTTTGAGGAAGAGAAAAAGCCATTGGTTTCATCCCGTCCCATCCCAAGTGATCTTTTTGTGACCAATCAAAGTGAATGTCGGGTCCGGCCCATGGGAGGGGCGACATGACATTTCCACGGGAGCTTCTAAACAGGTCAGCCAAGGGAACCATAGAGCCCAAAGCGGTGGGAGGGGGACACTTTCAACCAAAACCGTGTAACTGAATCTAAACCAGTGGTTAAACCCATTCAGTGGTGCAGGAATGGGGAGAGTCCTGACAATACAATACCATTCACAGGCCAGTGGAATGACCAGGGAGGGGTTTTAATCAGCCAGAAAGACTCTCCTCACTTCATCAGCTAGTCAGTCATTCCATCTGTCACTGTCCTGCACTGACTTGCTCACTGATTTACTGCACTGACTGATGGACTGAATGTCTTTGCAAGGCTGGCTATATAGCGGACATGGCTACAGCGCTGAGGGACACATGCAGGCATAGGATCCTTCCTTCACATTATTACAGTGCTGAAGCATTCTCTTGTTTTGGATATAATCGGATGCTCGACTCTCTGCTCATTGTCACATAGACCATCGGGGAATAAGAAAAATGTAAAGGGGCTTCATGCATTGAGAGAGGGGTTGAGAGATGTGAAGGAGTGAAAGGGACAGAGAGGGACAGAGAATGGGCCACTAAGACTTTGTCTGCCCTCGGCCTGACCTGCAGCTTTCAGGGGGCTTGAACACATCAGAAATCCCATTGTGGGAGGTGATTAATTGAGAGTGATAACTTACCATGAACGAAGATTGTTATAGGCTTTAATGCGGTAGGCCTGGCTTTTTAAATGCCGCTTTCACGTAGCTTTGTAGTCCAGCATATGGGCCCAGACGTATTCACTGACAAAAGGCGAACGGGAATTTATCACGCTTGTACGTCCTGCTAACAACGTGTTCTTTTTTTTTGGGAGGTGGGGGTGGGGGGGCAGTCTTCTTTTAGAAGGCTTCCACTCTTTTGGCTGTCCTTGCCGTCTTTGATATAACTTTTAAAAGTCTAGTGCTGATGAGGGAAAACATGTTTACATGTGGCTGTGATTAATAAGTACTAGGAATATTGATACAGTGACTCAGTGAGGTCTGTAACGGTTCCACGTTGGTGACAGTTAACTGTGCACCTGATATGGCCAAAGTCCACGTAAAATATGTCATGATTCCTATTCTAAGCGCTTCTATTTGACCATCAATGTGTTTGATTGAAAAATCTCAACATAATCATCTTAATGTTTTTTCATGCATCCGTTAACTCACATGCAGCCTGACTATACACCTATCTGTATACTGTATAGTTAGTAGTTCACTGTTGGAGTCACTAACTTCTGACTGGAAGATTAGTTGCTTTCTACACCTGTAAACCTTTACAGTATCCTATATTAGTACAGCACTGACGAAGGTCTTAGGACCGAAACGTTTGCTTTTTAATTGCACTTTGAGCACAGAGCACTTTATGAGCATGATAAAAAAAAAGGAAAGAATATTTTCTTAAGTCTCAGTCTAAGGAGTTTTACTTCTATTTTCTGTACGGTGAGCAAGTCTTTTTCTGTCAAAGTTTCCCTTATGTTTTTGAGACCACCGCTACCGTAGTCAAGTTTGGGAAAAAAAGGACAAAGAAAGGCTCAACAGTTTTTCATTATAGGACATTTTCAAATACGTAAAATGGCAAAAATAGCAGATGTACAAAGCTCACTAAAATGCATTGTGAGCTTGCAAATCAGCTATTTTCGCTGTTCGTCATACAATGAATGCATGCTTTAGGACACAACTATGGTCGTCCACTGTTCTCCAGCAATTGTAGCCATAGCAATAGAAGATGGACAGAGACACGCACATGGCACAAGTGTGTGTACGTACCTCAACCCACACAACTCAGCTCAGGGCCAAAGCCCTTCACGCCATCTAAAGAGGATAAGTGAGCAGCCGAACAGGAGGAAACGGAGAAGGCGAGGCGGCAGAACCAAGTTAATGTTGTGTGGTGACATACCCTGTTTGTTAAGTGTCTTTCAGTGGTGTCAGGACCCCGGGCCCTGGACTATGGCTGTCCACTGGCCCTTATCTATCCCAGCTCAATTACCAACGTGTCAGCGGTGATGTATGAGGCTGGATTCTCATGGTTTAGGCCAAGGAAAGAGGGGGGGGAGGGGTCGATGACCAAGCTAGGAGGCCAAGGAGGGCTCGGAAAGGTTGGGGCCTGGCTAGAGGTGGCCCGCTACCACATGGTTTGGTCATGGTGGCCGGGTGTGTGTTTTGTATAGACCTCGGGGGTTCTGGGGGTACGCAGAAAGGGTTGGGGTCTCCGGGGCTCCCAGTGTGGGGGCCCTGAGATGTAGGCGGCCGGTCCAAGGGGTCAGTGAGTGTCCTTCAGGGTCTAAGTGGCTGAAGACCGGTGGCTTTCTCAAGCATTGTTGTCACCCTCCACCACGCTCCCTGTCAGCTCTGTTGACTTTTACTTGATGGTGGCACACAGCACAGGACGGGGAGAGCCCTTTGGACCTGAAGGCCTGAGTGCAAACAAAGCTGTGTTGAAGCAGGTCAATGGACAGAGTGATGGATGAATGGTTGGATGGACAGACAGAAGGATGGATGAATGTATACACAGAGCTATTGATTAGGGTCAGGCCTGCATAACGGTCCGCCTATACATAACCAAGAGTTAGCCTTTTATTAAAGTCAGGTATCGACATGTCAATATTGGCAATATTGGCAAATAGATACTCATTGGTAGAAATTCATACGAGAGGTTTCAGGTGATGTAAAAGGTTTTTGAGAGGCCTAACCAAGACAAGCAGTATAACTTTGTGGAACATACTGCATCTGTAATAATTTGTACTGCAGGAAAAGTAGTCAGATATTTAATAATGGCACACATTTGGGAATTCAAACAGACCATTTAAAATAAAAAACTGTTGGTTAAACCCCCAGAAGAGAAGAGTGAACATTCTCCAAACATCTTTGATACTGTAGAAAAGTAGTACCTATACTGCTTTAGGCTAATATGTAAAAAAAAATAGCAGATGTACAAGGTCACAGCGTGGCACGAAGTGACGCGATGTGAGCTTGTATATCTGCTATGTATAGCTAAAAAATATGCTCAAAGGTAATTCAACAATCCCGGCAGCCTCCGTATATGTCACCTTTTGATCTAAAGCCGTCAAGGTGTTAATGGGTTTAGTCAGGTGTTGGTGTTTTTATCATCTGGCTCGGTCAGTCAGATGTCTTTGCTAATTAGGCTGTCACAGCCACTGCTACCCATGCTGATAGTCACAGTCTAGCCTCTCCAGGTGGAGGAGAAAGGAGGAAACAGATTTTGCCTTAAAACATGACCCCCAGGGTCTTATCATCATTACAGAGGATCTTCTCCTTGTTGACATATCTAATCCCTGTTCTTTTTTTCCCCCCTTCTTCTGTCATTTTGTTTTCTCAAGACGACGACGGCATAATCTGTTCAGATTAATGGGCCGGCTTCTGTGCATCAGATAGCTGAGTCTGTGTTGTGGGCTTCCATATTGATAGAGGGGAGGGAGGAGGGAGGGGGTCCTTAAGCCTTCAGCCCCCCCAAACCCCCACAAACCCCCTGACTTATCAGCGGCGGTCGTGTCGACTAAGCTCATTAAGCCCGCAGACCAATTATGATGACAAAGTCAATAGCTGTGCTGCTCAGCTAGTTAGACCCAGAGAGATTAGAGTGGCTCAGGTCACTGTCAACTCAGGACCTTGGAGGACCAACCGCAGTTGGAATATTATTCTCCAACTTTCTTATTAATGTTTTATTAATTCATGTTCGTGTATTCTTTAGATATGTGACTCTTTGGATTTTCTCCTGTTCGTTGTCTTTTAAAAGATACTATACAAATAAAGATTATTATTTCCTTTCTGTCACCAGAAAGGCATCATTTGAGTATATGACCTGTAGTATTTATAACCTTAGGCCCTTTAAAAAAAAAAAGGTGAAATACATTTATAGTTAAATGTCAATCTTTTACATGCTGCTACTGCAGCATTGTTCAAGTGTCCAAAAAGGGATAGAGAGAAGCACTACGCTTCTTACATTTCATTTTGAAAAAGCACGCCTCATAGCATATGTTTACACTATAGGTCTACATGGATACACTGAGATATGTACATATACTATACTATACAGTATACACATACACCTGCACATATCTACATACTGTACATACAGCCACACAGCAGTGCTGAAGCATCGTGATCTCCCGCCAGGCCAAAGGGCCAGGGGGCGGGGCAGGGATTATGTATTAGACTCTGTGAGTCTGTCTGGCTGAGCAGCTTATCTCGGCCCCCACCGTACCCATCGGTGTGAAATGTTGCACGTACGCCCCCTGTAGGCCAAGGTTAGGCACTTAGAACAGGCCACTTCACGTTTTGGCCAACGTTTTGTAGCCTGGGGTCCACCTATGCTTTCTATGGCATAGGCAGCTCCCGGCAGGATCCGCCGGGAGAATCTAGACGCAGCTGCACGACATGAGACTAATTAATTAGAGCGACAGAGAGAGAGGTGTGTGTGTGTGTGTGTGTGTGTGTGTGTGTGTGTACGGGTCTGCGTCAATTTAACAAAGGTGCAGACGATCCAAAATCAGCAGAGAGTGATCGACGTTTGCGCTACTCTTATTGAAGTGGACTTTTTTTTCTCCCTGGAAATAAAAACAATGTCCGTCCTCAAACTGGGAGGTCGGGGTTCGATCCCCGGCCGGGTCATACCAAAGACTGTAAAAATGGGACCCAATGCCTCCCTGCTTGGCACTCAGCATCAAAGGGTTGGATTGGGGGGTCAAATCAACACAGGCACAGACGCGGCACGGCTGCAGCTCACCACTCCTTGGCTGCGGCTCAGCGCTCCAAGAGATGGGTCAAATGTGGAGAACAAATTTGTGTGACAAATAGTACGACTATGACTTTGACTTTGAACTTCCCATATAGAAGATTTTCCACAAGTTTGCCTTTTCTTCAAATTCCAATTTTTGCTACTACTCGAACAAATTCTATCCAAAAGCCAATCAGCATATTGCCAACTCACCCCCTGCACAAACTGTTCAAATCCCTATAACGGACTGTACTGTTGAACAAGGCATGATCACTGCCTATACAACGACCGGGCTGGACTGTTGAACAAGGCTTGATCACTGCCTATACAACGACCGGGCTGGACTGTTGAACAAGGCTTGATCACTGCCTGTCTCAGGCTGGCCTTGGACTTTTGCTTTCCTCATGGACGTATACCTGTGGATTGTACAGTAAAGCAACCTTTTGTGAACTATGGGGTTGAATTTATCACTTTCCAGTTTCCAATACTCTGCACCCATTTCTAAACCACATGTAGGCTACATGATGTTTGGATGGATATGCTATATGTAAATAGTAGATGCGTGCATTGTCTATTTTTTGATTCCTCGTTTTTCCCTCCCCTTGTTGTTTTCTCCCAATATAGTGGACCAAGTGCAACAACGTTGTGTTGGAGATTGAATGCCACCAATTCGGGAATGTGTTCAGGATGTCTCAGCCTGGGATCGTATCCCAAAGTCCGCTTTAAGGATGGACTCCTGCAGGGAAAAGGAAGAGAGGTCGGCCTAAAACAACCTGGCGACCAACTGTGGCAGCCAAGCTGAAGGAGATGAACCTGACGAGGGGCGACCGAGGCACAATATGCAGCACAAGGCCGTATGTCCCACGTGGGACGAAGAGAATTAGGTAAGTAATATCTATATGCCAATTATCCCCAATCATACATATAGTCCTATCTGACCCTTACTGATACTGATAGGTCTTAGTCTCTTAGGGATGGTGTTTGAAGAACACACATCTCTTTTCGCTTGACGGTGAGGAGTTTCACCGGGGTTGGGGGCAACGTATGTCTGTGTATAGTAACAACATTTTCTCATAGTTCGACAGCCCTTCTGAGCAGGCGTCCTGACAAACGTGTAAAGGGTCCACTAGAGTTCAGCAATGTCAGAGATCACCCTCCCTGCCCAGTAGTGTGGTCTAGAATGTGTTTATCAATGTCATTAGACCACACTACTAGTCAGTAGTAGTGTAACAGTGTATGATGTGGTCAGTAGTAGTGTATGGTGCAGTAGTGTGGTCTGTAACAGTGTATGGTGTGGTCAGTAGTGTGGTCTTTAACAGTGTATGGTGTGGTCAGTAGTGTGGTCTGTAACGGTGTATGGTGTGGTCAGTAGTGTGGTCTGTATAACAGTGTATGGTGTGGTCAGTAGTGTGGTCTGTAACAGTGTTTAATCATGGTGTGGTCAGTAGTAGTGTGGTCCACAAAGGTGTTTCGTCGTTCGGCTAATGACTCTGACGAAGTTTTAAATATACCCACTTTAATTCCCCTTCTCCTTCATTGCTTACTAAATAGATGACTTGTACTTTCCCCCCCAGCTTAATGGAAGCAACCTTTGTGCATGCGTAATTCTTCCCTTAAAGCAGTGACGACAATTTAACAGCGCAACAATAACGGGTTAGAACCAAAGCTATGAATATTCATTAGTGGCGAGGCAGAGAGCCAAATGAAAGGCTTGATGAGACGAGCGGGACTTAATGGGACATGCACCTGTTGAACCCTGATCTGTCTGTGTGAAAATGTCCCGCAATGAAACACAAGTGGACGGCTCCATTTCACAAGGACACGCTGAAAGAAAGAGTGTTGGGGGGTTATGCATATGTGAGTGTGCATCTGATATGTGTATCTGTAGGTGTGTGTGTGTGTGTGTGTGTGTGTGTGTGTGTGTGTGTGTGTGTGTGTGTGTGTGTGTGTGTGTGTGTGTGTGTGAGACTGATGCTGAGGTGTATGGTGAACATTATCCCTAGTCTGAGTACATCATAATAGATGAAAGTGGGCAAGCTTGTAGATCAGCTGTTTTCAGTGATGATTTGGTGTAGAGGGAAAAGAGGAGTACAGACTAGAGCCTTGGGGGACCCCATTCAATGCAGTATATAGTTAACCCATTAAGACCTGAAGCCGATTCTGCCTTATTGCTGTTTTCGTGCCACGGACCCCCAAAGTGATATAGGAACCCCAGAAGAGAAGATTTGTGTTAAACACTTACATTATTTATTTTTATTTTTATAGCTGATGTGTTTATCTGTTATTCTGTTAATAGCCAATGTATAAAATATGCCTCACAGAGTCACAGCTATAGAAGGTCCAGGGTTTGATTCCCGCTCGGGACGCTGTTGGCGCTGGGGGTGTGTTCTCTCCTCCGTGTCATCAGTGCCCATACCCTAGGTGGGGTTGGCGAAAGGTCCTTTCTGTGTGGAGTTTGCATGTCCTCCCCGTGTCCCTTAGGGTAGGTACCCTCACAAGTAACATGCAGTAATCCTGGTCTCTAAACTACCTCCCCCTGGCCAGCCGGGGCACCTGACGGAGAGGAAAGGAACTGGTCGGAAATAACATGTTCCTTCCACGCACTACGTCCAGGCAAAGAAACTCTCCCCTATCAGGTGAAAAGAAGCAGCTTGGACTCCTCATGCATAGAAGGAAGCATGAGGTCAGTCCGCTGCCCCCCCAGGTTGGCAGAGGAAGTGTAGCGGGTCAGTTAATACTTAGACAGACAGACAGACTGCACATAGAAACAGGCACACAAAGCCTGGGAACTGAACAGTACAACCACAGTCTTATATACTGTTGTACTGGGAGTTGACCAGTACAACCACAGTCTTATATACTGTTGTACTGGGAGTTGACCAATACAACCACAGTCTTATATACTGTTGTACTGGGAGTTGACCAGTACAACCACAGTCTTATATACTGTTGTACTGGGAGTTGACCAATACAACCACAGTCTTATATACTGTTGTACTGGGAGTTGACCAATACAACCACAGTCTTATATACTGTTGTACTGGGAGTTGACCAATACAACCACAGTCTTATATACTGTTGTACTGGGAGTTGACCAGTACAACCACAGTCTTATATACTGTTGTACTGGGAGTTGACCAGTACAACCACAGTCTTATACTTAAGTCTTGTACTTTAATTGGTTGAGATTTACACGCTACTATTTATTTGTTATGTGATTGGTTCAGGCTACGTCGCAACACAATGGCCGACGCTCTATATCAGGACAGTATTTTGTGTGATATCTCCGTTGGAACACTCACTCCTTGCCTGTGTAGATGAGGTGTTGGCCACTGAGCAGCTCCACTGTGGAGCATTTGATGGTTCAGTGCCTTGCTCAAGGGCACTTCAGTGCGGTGTTGGGTGAGTGGTGACAATTCACTTCCCCACCCAGATATACGGGGAATCGAACTGGCAACCTTCCGGCAACAAGCATGCTCCTCTAATTGGGGCGGCAGTGGATCATGGGTAGAGTGGCCGGTAGCGCGGTCGGATGTAACCGTGAGGTTCCCGGTTCGATGCCGGGCTCCCCCAGAGTTATAGTGTCGAAGTGCCCTTCAGCAAGATGCTGAACCCCTAATTGCTCCCGATGTGCAGGTTGGTGCCTTGCATGGTTTCCTCCGCCATCAGTGTGTGAATGGGCGAATGTAATGCACAATCTATGTAAAGCGCCTAAAGGCACTATACTATAAATGCACAATTGATCATTTAACTCTTTAGGCCACCGCTGCCCTACATGGACTGCATGAAGTCTGTCCAATCTTCAGAAAGGCTTTTTGTATTGCATGGCAAAGCCACATTGGGCAGAACCAGCAGATGCTAAAGTTTCTTTTTAATGTAAGCAGCCAAAGCTTGTGCTCCAGAATGTTTAATCTGGAAGATCTCTTGTTCACAACATGTTCAAAATGCTTGAACTCAACAGCTTGTGCTGTGGGAATTGAATTGAAATGGAATTGTATTGCTGTGTTACTGAGATTAGGTTTACTCCTCCTCTTTGACATGTAGGGTTTGGCCACTTCACTCTCCTTGTGAATAATTGGGTATATTGTGTAGCATTACTAGCATACAAAAGATGCTATGTTAATAATATGGCAGGCTAGCACAGCAGCTGAAGCTAATGAAATTAATAATAGATGTGCAAGATTTAGGTGTGCCCAGAGCCATAAATGCAGCCATTTGCAAGCAGACAGTACTGACACACCTAAATGTAACTCAACGGTCTCAACCATTTATGAATTGATTCGCTCTGTTTCTGTGTTGCTTTCGGTGTAATATACGGTCAGCCATGCAACCTGCCACGTTTTTGTATCCTGCTGTACTTTTGACCCTGAACCGGCAACCAAACTACAACATCAGCGTTCAGAGTTTCATACCCCGGCCCTTTAACCTCTAAACGAGCCTGACGTATCATCATATGACGGTGCCCCACAGCCAAGTAGCCAATCTCCAAGCTCACAATGCATTGCACGGCTATCTTTGAGAATTGTCGCCCATACACGCACAAAATAGGGACGCCAGGTGGATTGTGGTTAATTGCAAAACCAATATACATGACAGCAAAGGCTGGGGCGTGAATCACAGCCATGTTAAGTCTACACCCTGATTCAGGAGGCGGTGCCTCCTATGTGTCCTTAAATCCATTGTGTTTTTTTTCATCCATTCTCCAGCTCTTTTAAGTGTGTTTTTGGGGGTCTTGCTGTGCCATTAGCCCCAGCCCCTACAAAAGGCCTGCTCTGACCTGGCGAGCGGTGTCCTTTCTCAGGACCCGTGGACCCTGCATTGTGAATGGGCGGGCTGGCTCTTCTAGGGTGCCCTCGGCCGGCATTGTGGCTGTTGTGTGTTTGCCTGATTTAGAGCGTATGGTCAGGGGAAAGGGGTGAAGGTCGGGCCGCCAGGGGTCAACCCCCGGAACATCCGATTTACTCCACCTCAATATGGCTGCAGTCACATAGATGGAGCCTTAATGACCATTAGCGTTTCGTTCACATTTGGCAAACCGGACACACTCGCTTTTGTTCCACGTTAAAGTGATGGCAAAATGGCTACCATAGTACCTATTAAATTAGTACTATTAAACTCTTAGAAACACAGAGCTAAACCTGTTGAATTTCAGCGTCCTAAGGAGAATTTGTTTGGAGAAGTTGTTGCAAATGGTTTGATACATATACTGTAGTGTGCCTCATTTGAGTCCCTCACTCCTATCCCCTCATGAAATGTTTGTAAAATGACATTCAGTTGTAATGTATGTATTAGTACATTTTGTATGGGGTTAAATGACATGGATAGGTATGTATACACATGTGGGTTTACACTTTCGAAGTATCCAGAAGAACATAGCAGGAGTGTGGGAGGGATAGTCCCATCAAAGTCTTGTCACATTATCCACTACGGAGTGAGCATGTACAAAAAGTCCTTCAAGTGTGTGTGTGCGTGCGTGCATGCGTGCGTGTGTGTGTGTGTGTGTGTGTGTGTGTGTGTGTGTGTGTGTGTGTGTGTGTGTGTGTGTGTGTGTGTGTGTGTGTGTGTGTGTGTGTGTGTGTGTGTGTGTGTGTGTGTGTGTGTGTGTGTGTGTGTGTGTGTGTGTGTGTGTGTGTGTGTGTGTGTGTGTGTGTGTGTGTGTGTGTCAATGAATAAGGGGCGGACCAGGCTCTAGAGATTAGCCACAGTGTAGTGGGCGTTCTGTGTTGCTGTGTGTTTTAGCCTGCCCCCCAAACAGACCTGTCAGGATGAAGCCTTCGCTGCTCTCTTTCTCACTCCGAGATGGACAGAAAAGGCAAAAGGGAGAAAGAGAGAAAACTGAGAAAGAAAGAGAGAAAGGCCTCCCCGGCTCGCCCCACCTCTGATGTGCTTTGTGCGCAGAGACAAGACAGTAAATGCGTAGGTGTTGATCGCTCACAATAGACTCGAGTACATAAAATAAACACTGGCTGCTTAAGCCAGGATGGTTCATTTGTATTCCTCGCATCCAGTACGAGCTCACTGGCACTGTAACTCATAACCTAAACATGTTTTCACCTGGTGAGTTACAGTAGTTAACACGTTGGTCATTTATATTTAAATAATATTGAATTCCAAGACTCACATTCTTAGAGATGGTGGTGTGGTTAGGTAGGGTGGTTACGGCTTTATTAAAATTCCTCCACTTCTCTCATAAAGGGTTGTTGTTAGGGTTAATCCAACACTTTTATCTAGACACAAGTGGGATGCATTTTGACTCCTGTGTTGCACTCACTGAAGCGCATCTACACAATGTAGTTTCGGTTCTTTTTGTGTAATACATCTACTGTATTTCAATCAGAGAGCAAGGCATTTCTTACTGCATGCGTGTGATTCGATTAATTCCGTGGTAGTCTTCTATGGTGCTGCTGGCAAGTATCCATGTTCACAGTGAGCGTACCCAGGCACAGGCAGTACACTGCCAAATCGGCACTGCTAATTTACCCTGAAAGTGCAGATTTACTTGAATTTAGTGTTTGTGAAGCTATAGATTATGTTTTGAGCATAGGCTCTCTTCTTCAGGCAACTATGCCTGAAGAAGGCCGAAAGGCCGAAACGTTGCTATGACAAAGATGAAAAAATCTCTTGAACCAGCAAGTGGCGGTGTGCGGGACTCCCTCCTTCTCCATACATTTGCTGCTCTGCTAGGACCTACACACCTGCTGAAAATTAAACCGGGTGTGCGGAAGTTATTTCTCTAATAATGTAGCTATAGATTAAAATCCTTTAATCTCTGCAGCCCCCCCCCACACACACACACACACACACACACACGCACACAGACATTCCTAATGTAGCTAAGTGTTGTTGGAGACATCTTGATGGATGCACTTCAGTGTTGGCTCGTGTGAATCTGCCAGTTGTACATTGACTACAAATCAATATTGGTGAGGATTGTTTTCTGTGTGTTCCGTTTCAGGGCAGGCTGTGCTGACAAACCACATAGCTAAGACCACAGACAAGGCTCTGACCAGAGCAGTTTTGGTGTATGGTGAATTTTTAATTCTGATGAATCTCTAAATCTTCTTGTAAAATTTAAACACTCTACTAGTACTGTGAAATCGCACAATATTTCAATATTTCAATATTTTGAAACGGTATAAAGCACCAAGTCAAGTTTTATTTGTATAGCCATTAATCACAGTTACAGTCTCAAAGGGCTTTACAGACCCACATTTCACAAAGGAAACAAAACAAAACCCCCTGTCCTATAAGACCCTCAGTAGAACAAGGAAAAACTCCCAAGAAAATCCCTTGACAGGAAAATAAAGGAAGAAACTTCAAGAAGTCACAAAAGAGGTTACCTCCTTCGAGGGTGGACAGGAGTGCAATAGGTGCCAAGTAGACAAAGAACAAAATAAATACATTTCTATACTAGGCAAGTATTAGTAATGGTAACAAATTATACACAATGGTACAATTTATGTAAGTATATTAGTAATAAACTGTTGCTGTCGGGTGAAATTGTGCATGTCCAAAACCGTTACTTTTCAGGATATGGTAAAAGGTACCTGTGTTCTATTGGATGTAGTAATTATTTAGTCACAAGCGCATTTTAATACTTTTCAATGAAAAAACATCAGAAATAGAAGATTGTACAACATCACAGCGCGTGGCAAAGTGCATTACTTGTGTGCGTCGAGTAAGCAGAGCATTCATTTACGGAAAGAAACACAAAAAGTTGAAATATGGACATACAGTACATGGTTTCTGCCTAACAGCAACAACATGAAACATCAAGAGTCAAAGTCCACAGGGCTGGTCCTGTATGACAGTACATGGTTCTCAACCAGATGACAGTGAAGTGACAATCTAAGGATTTCTAAGACCTTTTTAATACCTCAAACTAAAAAGACCGTTACTGCATCAAAGGTATTCATTCAACTTTAAAACATAAACTGGTTAAAAGAATCGTGGAAAATTGACGATTCACATTTTTTTATCACTCCTTCAACTGACCTTTGTTTCTAAATGTTGGCGCTTGCGGCGGTAGTTCAGTCTTCTTTCACTTTCTCCTCGCCGTTTGGTGTCAAGACTGTGGTTGTTGGACAAACACAATTTGATTCACGTGCAATGTATGATGAAAACAACATTCAGACCAAGAAATTATCAGACCATAAGGTGTGAAAGCTCCCTCATTTTTTTACCTCATTGTGACGAGACTCTTCCACACATTGTCTCTCTTTCTTCATCTCCTCTTTCAGGACTGCCACCTATAAAGAAACATAGTGGGAGAGTGAGAACGTTATCCATTACCTCTCCTCACCATTGGCAGTCCAAACATTATGGTGGCAACAAGCTGTATTCAAATCCAGTTATGTCTTTATGGGTGCCTCATAGTAACAAACATTGATTTTGAATGTGTCTTGGGGCCCTAATGGCCGTTTCCTTGAGTGTAGCACCTACACGGAAAGACTCTTTTCCTCTAGAGGATGATTAGGGGTTACAGAGATCTTCAGCTTGTTTACTCTTGCAGCTTTCAAGGAATAGCCACTTGAACCAACTTGAAGAGAAGGTCTCCTTTTAAACTGAAGCGAGGGAAGACAGGGCCAGTGACTGACCGGCAGGAGAGCTGTCTTATAATTGCCATTGTCCCAGTATTAATATGGTGTTGAGAGAGTGCGTGTGTGTGGGGACAGAGAGGCCCATCATTAAGACACCAGGAGTGGACACAAGGGTCCAACACAATGCTGTGACCAGACATAGATAACAGATGGACAGGTCTACAGACAGGTAGACCCATAGCATTAAAACGGTGCACCTGCTTTTCACCATGCACCTCTCCCTTATAGGCACACAACACATTAGGCCATTAAGACTACAAATGCCTTCTAAATCAGTAGTTAAATGGTAAATGGTGCATTTATATAGCGCCTTTATCTTTTGCTTTACAATGATTGTGCATTACAATTATTCACACACATATTCATTCATATACCGATGACGGAGGAAACCATGCAAGGCACCAACCTGCTCATCGGGAGCAATTAGGGGTTCAGTGTCTTGTTCAATTACACTTTGACACTAACCCCGGGATCTGCGGCCGATCTACCTCCTCCGTTACTGCCGCGTGGTTCTCACAGTGATGCAAGCTTTTATATCTGCTATTGTTTTATAGCCAACGCAAACATCTAAAATGCTTTCCCGGTTTTAATGGGTTTAATCTATTAGAACATCAGGAATTTGATTTTGAGATAATAGTTTTGAAAGGAAGGCAGACGTACTTGCATGAACTTCTAATTAGTGATGGGTTAGATGGGTAATGAAACAGAGTGTATAGTGAATACCCTTTTTGTATGTTTTTCTGTGGGTTTTGTTTCTAGCCTAGGCCAGTTTGCCTGGGATGAGTAGCTCCAGTCAGTGTTCCCACTTGGAACACTACAGGTTAATGTATTTAGTTTGGAGCATCCCACATGTTTTTGAAAGCCTGAAGCTTAATTTATACTCATTAGTAGTTGACGGTGTTCTTTACCAAGCAAAACTGATCTACAAGCTACTGTGATGCGTTATGTATCGTATGTATAAATGAGGTTTAGCTAAGGCTGGATGAACGAGTGTAGGACAAGAAAGGCTCATTCTCATTGTTCTATTTGATGGAGGGTAGAAACTATAGGGTTGTCCCGATCCGATCACGTGGTCGGAAATCGGGTCCGATCACGTCATTTTCAAATGATCGGGATCGGATCAGGAGCAAAAATATGTTGAACGGGACATCCCTAGTATCAATAATATATCCATCCATATCATGATATTAGACTGGATATTGTCTGTGATTTTGGATATTGTACTATTGTGAATATAGTATAAGTGTTCTATAAAAATCTAAATATCGGATTGGGAAAAATCGGTATCGGCAGATACTCTAAATCAAATGATAGGAGCCAAAAAAAACGTGATCGGGACATCCCTACCTTTGTTTTAAAAATTCTGCAGAATATGAATTCTTTATTTTCAGTCTTTTGCAAATGGCCCTGCCATTTGTCTGGTGTCTGGTTATTGAACACGACTGACAGTCGACTAAGCCACACTAGCAGCCCCAACAATCCTTGCGGCTCCTCTTTCAACTGGAGAACATTGGCACAAGAGCAACGGCAAATCAATAGGGCCATCATC